>NC_043706.1:80638800-80666881 GCF_006229205.1 Suricata suricatta
ACTGGCATGAGGTGGTATCTCAGTGTGGTTTTGATTTGTGTTTCCCTGATGATGAGTGATGTTGAGCATCGTTTCATGTGCCTGTAGGCCATCTGGATGTCTTCTTTGGAGAAGTGTCTGTTCATGTCTTCTGCCCATTTCTTCAGAGTTATTTGTTTTTTGGGTGTGGACTTAGCCTCTACTACAAAGCTGTCATCATCAAGACAGTATGGTATTGGCACAAAAACAGACACATAGACCAATGGAATAGAATAGAGAACCCAGAACTGGGCCCACAAATGTACGGCCAATTAATTTTTGACAAAGCAGGAAAGAGTATCTGATGGAAAAAAGACTGCCTTTTTAGCAGGTGGTGCTGGGAGAGCTGGACAGCAACATGCAGAAGAATGAAACTAGACCACTTTCTTACACCATACACAAAAATTAACTCAAAATGGCTGAAGGACCTGACTGTGAGACAGGAAACTATCAAAACCCTTGAGGAGAAAGTAGGAAACAACCTCCTTGACCTCAACTGCAACAATTTCCTAGTCGACACATCCCCAAAGGCAAGGGAAATGAAAGCATAACTGAACTCTTGGGACCTCATCAAGATAAAAAGCTTCTGCACTGCAAAGGAAACAATCAAGAAAACCAATAGGCAACCGACAGAATGGGAAAAGATAGTTGCAAATGACATATCAGATAAAGCGCTAGTAGCCAAAATCTACAAGGAACTCCCAATGATAATTTCAACATCTCAACTATAAGTCTCTTAACAATAGTTTGTTATGAAAAATAATTTTAAGGGGCGCCTGGGTAGCTCAGTTGGTTGAGTGTCTGACTGGCTCAGGTCATGATCTCATGGTTTCTGAGTTCAAATCCCGCATTGAGCTCTGTGTGGAAAGCTCAGAGCTTGGAGCCTGCCTTGGGTTCTGTGTCTCCCCTTCTTTCTCTGCCCCTCCCCTGATCATGCTCTGTCTCTCTCATCTCCCCAAAATAAATAAACATTAAGAAAAGAAAAATAATTTTAAAAGTTAAAGAAATACCTTAAAAAGTTGCAAGTTATAGGGTTAATATTTAGACATCATTGAGTACAGAGCAGTCATACTTAGCAGTTTAATGTATATTGATCAGAAATAATAGTTCATTAATCTTGTAAAATGATTCACTCAATAAAATATTTAAATAATCTATATAAAAATGCAGGGGAAAGCTGAACAATTATATTATTTAATTGTGCTCAATTATTTTCCTGTGAAAATAAAATGGAGTTTTAAAAATTTCTATAAAATAAATTATTCATCACTTTGTATGAGCATTAAAAGATAAGAGTATTAAAAATATTTGTTAGTGTGTACACAAGGTAAAGAAGATGTAAATTATAACATCAAAAACATTAACTATGCTGAATTGGTGATGAGAGAGTCAAATGTAGAGCTTTAGTATGTATTCAAAGGTAAGCTGTTATCAGCTTAAACTAGACTGTTATAAACATAAGAGGTTTAAATGTAGAAAATAAACTAGTGGTTGCCAGAAGGAATGTGAGTAGAGGGATGGTTGAAATAGGTGAAGGGAATTAAGAGGTAAAAACTTCCAGTTATAAAATAAATACATCATAGAAAGGAAAATCACAGCACAAGGAATGTAGTTAATAATATATAACTTTGTATGGTAGCAGATGGTAACCATACCTACTGTGGATAACATTTCATAATGTATATAACTGTCAAATCACTGTGTTGTACACCTGATACTAATAAATTGTATGCCAATTATGCTTCAATTATAAATAAGTGAAAGATGTTTTATGTAAACTGCATGGTAACCACAAAGCAAAAATCTATAGTAGTACACAAAAATTAAAGGAAATCTAAGTAAGCCTTTATAGAATATCATCATAACATAAAGAAAAGAGCAAGAGAAAAGGAAAGAAAAAAGGAATTACAAAACAGGCACAAGTTACCTAACAAACGGAAACAGTAAATCCATATCTAACAATAATTGCTTTAAATGTAAATGAACTAAAGTCTCTAATCAAAAGACAAAGAAAGGGTGAATGGATAAATGAAATAGCACCCAACTGTATGTTGCCTATAGGAAACCCATTTCAGTGTTAAGAACACACAGATTGAAACTGATGGATGGAAATATTCTGTGCAAATGGAAACCCAGAGAGGCCATGGGTAACTATACTTAGACAAAATAGACTTTAAGACAAAGTTTGTAATAAGAAACAAAGAAGATCATTATATATTGATAAAGAGGTCACCATCAACAAAAGGATATAACATTTCTAAATATTTTATGTGCCCAACATCAGACTGCCTAAAAATATAAAGCAAATAACAGCAGATCTGGGGAGAAAGAAACAGCAAAACAATAATAGTAGGGAACTTTGATATCCCACGTTCAACAACTGACAGATCATCCCAACAGAAAATCTATACGGAAACATTGAGCTTAAACTATGCATTATACTATATGGACCTAACCGACGTACACAGAACATTCCACCCAAAAGCAACAAAACACACATTTTTCTCAAGGGTCCGTGGAATATTCTCCAGGATAGATCATATGTTGAGCATTAAAGAGGTCCAGTGCCCATGCAGACATGGCCAAGTGGGGCCAAGAGGACTCATCCTGGATTGTGCAGGAGCAGAAGTTTGGACCAACATGAATATCTGGCATGGACAGAGTGGGTCACTGGTCCAAGGGGAAGCTCTGTGAGGTCCTGCTGGACATTGTTGTAGAGAATTCAAGACCACTGAGGTGAAGGAAGTAGAAGGCCAGACTTCCAGCCACAGCCGCAAAGGAGAGCCAATTTTCCTCTGTGAGTGGAATATTAAACTGGGGTGAAAAGCTTCAATTAAAGAATCTGATGTGAGATGCAAAGGGTTGATTGAAATTCCAAATCTCTCTGAAGAAAATGAAGTAGATGACACTGAGGCAAAGATGAGTAAAAAAGAAAAATGATGGGGATATATGGAAGGATATTAAGAAGACTTCAGGCACCACCAAGTCACGGAGGTCCTTGGAGGTTACCTGAAGCCACTTGAAACAGAATTTACAATGGGAATGATTTTGCCATTGAAAACTTTGGTAACCCAGGAATTGACTGCTAATAGGTAAGTGAATGAGAATAGTTTTCAGGCCTCATTTTCAGTAGCATTGGGAATAAGGATCCCCACTGTGCTATTGCTCATGATGAAACTGTTTGGCACAACTGTGAAACAGCTGTGCAGCAACTTCACTGTGAAAGATTTTGTGAAAAATTTTCTAAATCTTCTGTTGTATTAGAAGCTGTAAAGGGAGGGAAATTCCAGATGTTTTACTGGCATGTCACTGGTGACTTTATAAAATTGTTAACAAAAAGGTCATCATAAAATGGAGATGTAGGGACTATCTCAAAGAACACTATTCAACAGTTGCCCTGAATGTTGTGTCCACATCAGGGCAAATGGAATTACAGTTGAAATATAAAGGAGTTTCTGTCCCTAAAGAAGAGAACATGAAATTCTATTGGCAGAAGCAGCATCTTGAAGAAATAAAAGGTTTGCCCACCTTAAATTATGAATTGGAAGATTTTATAAGGAGATTACTTTCTGCATGTAGACAAATTGTCCAGTTTGCTTCTTCCTAATTGTTACTTTTAAAAAGGAAAACAAAACCTATTGGTTTGTATTGAGTGAAATCCATGAACTTATAGAGAATTTAAAGCATTGCTTCAGTCTTTGCTACGGCTTGATTCTGCATTGAGTTAGAAGCAGCAAGCAACCTGAAATCATATGTTAACTTTACCTCCCATAGATACTCCTCTGGGAATAAATTGAGTCCCTGAGATAATTGAAGTTTCCCAAGCTAAAGTTTTTTTGTGCAAGTTTACTTTCACCTGTAGTTTTCATTCAGGAAAAAAAATAATAAATTTCATGTTGATAGTATTTCTTTATTGAAAAAAAAATTAAAAAGAACAAAAAAACCCTCAAAATGAAAATCTTAAGACATATATATTTTTTCTTCATTTTTTTACAGCTTAGTAGAGAAGTTCTACCTGACCTCTCATTAAGTTTTCTTGAAGAGAGCAATGTACCTATTATCTATTCAAATTGTTCTGCTAAAAAGACAGGAAAAAATTAAGCATAGTATTTACCAAATTATTAATACTCTAAAATTGTAATAGCCATTTTTGTTTACATTTTGAAATTAGATCCAGAGAGGAAGCAGACAATTCATTATGGAAAAATCTTTTAAAGTTCAAACTACAATTTTAAAATAACCCCTTCATTCTCCCTATTCTGTGAACATAGAGTGTATATGGATAATATATTAGCTTTGAAAAGGAAAGATTCAAAAACTACAAAATGGACTGGAGTCGGAAACAGGAGACCCAAATCATGTTCCTAGGTTTACTGCTAGCACTAATGTGGGCCTCAGTTACAAGAGCAACCGCACAAACCTCACTCTTGCCTTCATGCAGTGTGAAGAGACTTTATAAATATCTATGAAATCAAGCCCTTGGCTGTTCTTCAGAGTTTAGCATGACCATGAAATCTCAGTCTGTGCAAAGCAGCTCTGGTGCTCCCCTGAGGGCTGGAAATAGTCACAGAAGAAGCTAGCCTTGGACCCAGCTCAGTCAGAGGTTCCATATGAAATGAGGTAATGAGGTTTTGTGGAAGTGGGGATCAGTTTAGAATGCTCCCAAGGATCATGAACAAAACCAGAGGGTCTCTGAGGTAAACTGTCAAATTTCTCAGGAATGAACTCCAAGAACGAACTAAGAATGATCCATCCACGACTCTACTATAAACTTCTCTGGTCCCTTAATGGTATTAGTCCTTCCAGAATTTCTTTAAATTCCCAAATTTATATCTGCGTAAAAATTCATGACTGGGAAAACGTCTGTGCTGCTGACTCCCTTCATGAGATATAGTCATCCCACACACGGGCACTGGTCAGTTGCCTCCAGATTTACAGAACTCAGAAATGTGTTCTCACCATAGAAGTCCAACCACCCCAGGGGCCAGTGCATAAGCGGTGCATATTGAGAGGCCCATTCTTTGTGTAAAAAAGTTTCATAAATTACCTTGGGTCTTGCAACCTTGTTATAATCACATATTAACTCCAGAAGGCTTTTCTTTTCTTTTTGTCAATTCTTTTGGATTTTCTACATAGATAATCTTATCCTCTAAGTCATCTATTTTTTCCATTCTTAATCCGGATTACTTTAGTTTATTTTGTTCTTTCTTGCTGCAAACTCTCATTATAAATGGTTGCTGGAGGTTGCCAAATGCCTTTGATATAATCATGTGATTTTTCTTTTTAGCTTATTGATATGATGAGTTACATCAATTGGTTTTTGAATGTTGAACCAGCCTTGCATACTTGGGGTAAATCTCACTTGGTCATGTTGTATAATGCTTTTCATACATTGTTGGGTTAGATTTGCTAATATTTTGTTGACAATTTTTGTATCTGTGTTCAGGAAAGTTGTTGGTTTTAGCTTTCTTTTCCTGTAATATCTTGCCTGGTACTGATATTAGGGTAACACTGGGCTTTTAGAATGAATTAAGTTGTATTCCTTCTTCATCTATCTTCTGAGTTTTCAGAGAATTGGCATACATTATTTCTTAAATGTTTGGTAGAATTCACTGGACTGGTGCTTTCTATTTTTAGAGATTGTTGTTATTGATCCAATTTCATTGATAGATATAGACTTATTCAAAATGTATATTTATTCTTGTGTGAATTTGGCAGATTAGGTATTTCAAGGAATTGATCTATTTCATTTAGGTTATAAAATGTGTAGGCATTGAGTTATTCATTGTACATAGTTTGCTTTATTATCCTTTTACTATCCAATCTTTATATAGTCTCCTAAGCTGGAAACACAGCTTATTGACTTAGATCTTTTTTCTTTTCTAAGATATTTATTTATTGATATATATTTCCTTCTACTTACTGATTTCACTGCATCTCACAACTTTTAATAAGTTGTATTTTCACTTAGTTCAACATTTTTTAAAATGTATCTTGAGATATTTTCTTGGATCCATATGTTACTTAGAAGTGGATTTTGCTTCTGATACTATTCAGTATATAGTCTATTTTTTCCTCAAATATTTTAAAATCATACTTACTACAAACAATTTTGTATATATACAAAAAGATATTTCATGCTTTTTATTCTATTTTATTGACATATTTGTCTATTTCCATGTATACACTACAATGTTTTGCTTATTTGGCTTTCTAGTGTGCTTTGATATTTTCTATATCACTAATTCTCAATATCATGTTGCTTCATATCCCTAGGAAATATTTGGAAGGTGTGGGAGTGTTTTAGGGTGTCACAATGGCTGAAGGTGTACCACCTGAATTTACTAAGTAAAGGCTGGAGATGTTAAAAAAAATTCCAATAAATGAAAGAATGCCATTGAACAATAAATTTATTTTTATCAAAATGTCAAAAATACCTTTATTGAGAAACCCTGTTCAAGAGGAAAAAAATAAAACAAACCAGAAAACAAACAAAGAAAAATTAAATAAAAAACAGTTTAGGATCAGTTGGTCAAGTACAATATTTAAAAATGAATTTGGCTTTGCATTCTTTTGGACCCATTAACTAATTTGGAGGAGAATTTACAACTAAGGAAAATTAAGAATGAAGATGAAAGCTGATAATCCAGGAAAACCAATTTTCACCTGTTTGACATCTTTAAAAATGTTTTAGTTTTTTCCTCCACTTAGGTTTCATACAACCTTGTCAGGTTATTCCAGAGGAACCCCATAGGTTTTGCTACAATTGTGAATGAAATTTACCTTTTATTTTGCATAATACTTTCTATTATATATTTCCATTGTATTTTCTAGTAGTTATAGATTATGTGTAACAATAGAAAACCCATCAAGTTTTGTTTTTTGTTGTTGTTATTGCTCACCGATGTTCTCCATAACATCTTAGAACTCTTTAATTAGACCTAATTTTTAATATTTGTTTGGTTTATTAATTTATTTTATTTATTAATTCTTTTATTACTTTGAGATAGACAGAAGATGTGTTTTGCAAAAGCAAATTTTTTCTACCATTCAAGTATCTCATGTATGTGTTACTTTGTATAAATAGTTTAAGTAGAAACTCAAGTAGTGGTAATGCTGACATCTTACTTTAATGGACTGTTGCTAATATTTTATCATTAACTATACTGTTGACTCTGTTTTTATTAGATATATTTAAACAAATTTTCCTTTGTTCCCAGAATATCAACTATTTTTATAAAGAAAGCTTAATCTGAGTATAAACTCTGCAAAAAAAAAAACACTTGTTAAATTATTATGATTATGTTTTTTTAATTTTTTTAATGTTTTATTTATTTTTGATACAGAGAGAGACAGAGCATGAGAAGGGGAGGGGCAGAGAGAGAAGGGGACACAGAACAGGAAGCAGGCTCCAGGCTCTGAGCTAGCTGACAGCACAGAGCCTGACGTGGGGCTCGAACCCACAAATGTGAGATCTGACCTGAGCCGAAGTCGGAGGTTTAACGGACTGAGCCACCCAGGAGCCCCGATTTAATTGTTAACATAAGATGAAAAGTGGAAGACAGCAAGTTGTTCCAATGGCAGTTTTAAAATCAATTATAGTAACAACACCCCAAATGCTCTCTTCTCTTTGTATTTACATATTTTTATTATTTCCTTCAAATTTAAAAAATATATTTTTTATGCTTTTTATTTATTTTTGTGAAACAGAGAGAGACAGTGAGAGCAGGGGAGGGTCAGAGAGAGAGGGAGACACAGAATCAGAAGCAGGCTCCAGGCTCTGAGCTAGCTGTCAGCACAGAACCTGACACGGGGCTCGAACCCACAAACCATGAGATCATGACCTGAGCCAAAGCATGATGCTTAACCGACTGAGCCACCCAGGTGCCCCATTTTCTTCAAATTTGAAATGGCTCCATTGTTGATTCTACCTCAGTATTACTACTACTAGTTAACTAATACCTCTAAGGTACATACTATATGCTGGATGCTACCCTAAGCGTTTTGTATATTACTTATTTTTCCCTCAAGACATCCTCATGTAGATATATTGCCTTCATTATAGAGATAAAGAACCATCATAAGAAAGATAAGTGACACATACAACTGATAATTAACCATAGTGAAAGATATTGGATGAAGATGGCATATTAATCAAATGTCTCTTAATACGCTCCCCACTTAATCTCACATAATGAATGGCTTCATTGCACTCCTATGTATCACTGAGAGATATGATCTTTTGTTTCTCTTCTGTTCATTTCATGTTTTGTCTGATATTTACCAGTGATCTGTATTTGAATTAATGTCCTTCAGATTTATGATCTATCATTTTCTGGTGTGTGTAGCACTGTTGTATCCAGCAGCAGATCTGTACATTCGCACCAGTGGTACCTATGGGTCATCCAAACAAGTGCATTTCTTCAGTATAATCTTGGCCCTGATTCCTCCTACAAAGCTTCTGTTGTTTTCTGCCCATTTTCCTAGCAGGTCCTCCATCCTGCCAGCTAATTCTGCGAGCTATCCAACATTCTTTCAACAAATTTATTTCGTCTTTTTATTAGCTAGGGCTATTTTTGCTGCCCAAACCAAAATGCCTGAGAAAGTGTTACCAGGAAATGGGGTGCATTAGATACCTGCAAGGGAATGTGGAGACCATCAATTGTTTATCTGGAGTAGCTGGGTCAGAAACTAGTCAAAATCTTACTTAAATGCCAATATGGGAATTTAGCAGCAGTGAAAAAGCTAATCAAATCATTGCCTGTGGTCACCTGGCATCAAGTGCTCATTGCAGGCATGACTTTTGGGAATTGAGTTGCTTCTACCATACAACAATAAGATGTACATGAAGAATTTATGGACTTAGTAAAGGGGCAGCTGCTTTATACATCAATGGGCAGCTTAAAAAAAGAGAATGACAAGTTAAAATCCTTGAATTCTAGGCTCATAGCACTGACTAAAATCCAGGGAGTTTCTAGGATCAAGATAAAAAGAATCTCTTATCTTTTGTTGCTGCAGGGACTGAGCTGGGTAAAAAACAAAATGTGGTCTTGGAGATAGCAAAATTAGACTATCAGTTGAATTCAGAGCTTTTCCTTCCCTCTTATGTGAAAACTACAGAATTGGTAGGAAAAGAGTATGTCAGTGTTCTGAACACTAACTTCCACTCAAAGCCCATTGACACTGAAGAACATACAAAAAACTTTCTCACAGTTCTCCCTAAAGACAACTGTAACCACTTACCAGGATGAGGGTTTATTCCCTGAGGAAAGAGGAATACACAAATCTTTAGAAGATCCTTATATTAAAGCCTTAAGCTATATTAATCCATTGTGCCTATTGGGAAGATTTTCTTTCGTTATGACCTACAAGGCCAGTTGTGGAGCTCAGAAGCAAAATAATGCCACAGGACATCCAGTTATCTGTGCTGCTGGTATTTAATGTAGATTTTTACAATTGTTTCATATTAACTCAAAAATATCTCCTGGAATTTACGGGAAATGGCTCTTGGTTTTCTCAGAGAGTATGGAATTCTCAAAGGAGCTGAACTTGGAGATTAACAACAAAGATTTGAGGGAGAGGGGAAAAACAAGGAAGACTTCTTAAAATGAGCCCAGAACATATAGAATATCCATGTTAAGTCAAAGGACATTTCCTCTCATAATAATTGGATGGACAAGGGAATGTAATTTCTCAGTGTCAGTTACCTCCCATTCATAGCAACTTCAGAACTTACTTAATGAACTTAGTGGCTTTGGTGCTGAAGATGAATGCCATTCACATGTGCAGCAGCATAAGCTGCTTTTTACAAGCATAAGGATTATTTTCCAAAAAATAGTAAAAATGAAGCTTTAATATTGTGTCTTTTGTTTTGGTGTCAGCTGATTTTTTTTTTTTTTTTTACTAATTTTGTTATGGAGAGTTCCTATAATGTGTATTAAATGCTTATTTTGGATTTGGATTTAGATTTGATTTCTCTATCCATCATGCTTCAAGTGAGCATTGTTAATGAATGCCTGAGACAACTGGGTGCCTTATTCAATATCATGATATCTCTCATATTTTCTCCTAAGTAAGGAACTTAACCTTCCATAAAAGAAGAAAGGCAATGGGATAATGCCCTCATGTCACTTTAATCTTATCACATACCTTATTGAAAAATCAGTTAGGAACTCAAATCATAGGATACTTTTTATGATTTGAAATATTGACTAATATACGTACCATTTCCTGCATAGGTGTATGTAGGAGCTAAAAACTTAGGATTGGAATTGGAATTAACACCTTTCCCAGTTAGACCTAATCAACCACATTATTCCCCACTCTTGAAATGATGGTAAATACTGGTTTAGATGTTGGTAATCAGCAGGGAAGAAATGTTCTACCAGAGAATTCAGCAATGGTTACATTGAAGTAAACAACACCATCTAGACAATTTACAGTCTAATGACAATGGATAGGTAAATATTGGGGGTAATAGATCCTGAAAATCAAGAGAAAATGGTATTGATGATGCATCAGGGAGAATGTGTACCCAACCATTTCCTGGGGAATTTTTATACAATCTCTAGTTGTGAAAGGCTGAGACTTTATAGGACTAGCAAGAGCTCAGAATCGCTAGCAATGAAGGATTGATGACACTCTGGCTAAAGAATTCTATAATTGTGGATGACAGAAGAAATACAGAATGTATAGAGAAAAATAGAAGTCCTATATATAAAAGTTTGTGACCATTATAAAAATGATTATGGCTCCAATGTATATATCTTATCTTCTTATGTATCTTCTTATCTTATCTTCAAATGTATACATTATCTGCAAACCTGATTATTTCAATTATATATATATAATTGTAATTTATTTCTCCTTTTGTTTCCTTTCATTTCAGTCAACACTGTGACCGGAATAAGTGATAGTGAGGTTTTACTTACGGATATATTTTGCTGAGTATCAAGACTGGTGTCAACAGAACTAGGGTCAAAATGAACCTTATGTAAGGATTCTGGTCTTGGAGTGAGATGCAATAACTAAAGAGATTCTAGTTTGCCCCCTTTGAGACACGGGTGAAAATGGATTTTTCTATGAGAGGAAGTTACATGATGTTAGACAGGAGGTTTTATCTGTCATAATAGGATTTTACATGAATTCTGGGTTGCCAAAAGGGCAGTTCCTAGTGGGCATATTTGGAGACCATCATACAAATGGTTGCCTTATTTGGGAATAAAGTCCTCATTATGTGGATCTTGGAGTGAGTCAGGTTTCAAGATCAGACAATAGTATCAAATACCCTTCTTTCTTTCTTCAGTCACCTAGAGAAGGGAAACTGACCTTGGTTCTAACAACCAGATGCCCCACTTTTAATTTTGAGGAAGTGAGACAAATAAGAATTTGTTAAAAATTAATTGACCATAGTTGTCACATCACAGTGCTCTGTGACAGCAAATCTAGTACAGAAGTATCCAGAGCAGCAGAGCGAGTGACACTTTTTTTTCTAACCAGGGACTTCTGATGGTGGAACTTATGTGTGGTTTTTGATGGTTGACATTCCTGTTTTCTAAAATATGCTTACCTAACTTCAAGTCCAATCTCATATCACCTCCAACAGAACACAGATCAGAAAGAGTTCTCTGATCCTACATAGCTGATTTAAATGCCGCTTCCGGGTCTCTTGGATGGATTATTCGGTTGGCTGCCCGACTCTTGATTTTGGCTCAGGTCATGATCTCACAGTTTGTGAGTTTGAGCCCCATACTGGGCTCTGCACTGACAGTGTGGAGCCTGCTTGGGATTCTCTCTTTCTCCTCTCTCTGGCCTTCCCCTGCTTACACCTTCTCTTTCAAAAATAAAATTAAAAGACTTTAAGAAGTGCCGCTTCAAAAACTTTGTATTATTACCTCTATCGTGGTCCTTCTTATATTATAATCACTCTCTTTATCATATTAACCCGTGCAGTTAGAAACGGGAATTAAACTTTCCTGTGTTTAAGACACTCTAGCCTTACACAGGTCCAGGTATAAAGTAGGAACTCTGAAACCATGTTTCCAGGAAAGGAATATGACTAATTTTCTGGCCATGACCTATGCCAGTTATCAATTTATTGCCTTTGAGCTCAAACTCTTTCTTCGAGACTCTGTTTTATGATGTTAGGGCTGGAAATTTTCAAACTATTTTTTGCTTTACGAGAGGCCTCTCTGTTAGTCTTGGCCAGTAGAAAGCAGCAGAGGGAGCTGTAAGGATGGAAGAAGAAGAAGGACTCACTGCATCTTTGCTTGCTGTTGGCTTCCAGTTGGCTCCCTGTCCCTTTCAGCATCACCCTGACCTCATCTCACCATTTCCCCCCTCGCAGCAGCTGTTTGTTCCAGTAAAATGCTGAGCTGAGTTTTCAGGGTTTCATTGGTTACAGAACCAGCCTCAGTGTGCTCGTGTTCCTCAATATCCCCCTTTAGACGGCTGGATCTTACTCCCCTGAGGCTTTTCTTCCAAGATGAGACACCAGCGCAGGTCAAGTCGTAGCCCCTCCTACAAGGTCTTAATTTCAGCTCTGTGGGGTCTCTCCTCCAAGTTTGCATGTTTGCCACCTCCAGCCCTAGGATGGTGGCTGTAGCCTGTGGACACTCCTATAATAACTTAGTTTTCCCTCTTCATTCCTCAATACCTAATTATCGACTTTTATATAAACTGCTTCTGTTAAAATAATGTATTGGATTTTTTTTTCTTCTGACTACACCCTCACTGTGATAAACTCCTTCCCAGGGTAGTGAAAGGAAAAGCATGCTCTATTGTATCCCAAACTTCGGTCTGGCCTGTATAAATCCTAACTCTGAAAAGCACATCTTACTGTTTGTGTTTCTGCATATGATATATTGACTCAGAGAACTAGAAAAATCCAGGTGCTGAAGCCAATTTGAATTGTATTTTCAGTAGTCCCAATCAAAATATGTAATGAGGATGCTTGTGTTTCACTCTATTTTTGTATTGTTTGAATAATTTACAAGAAGAATCATGGATCAATCAGGGTCCTGCAGAAAACAGATTACATATTCAAATCAGGTAATTTGAGATGAATTTAATAAAAAGACTATTTACAAAAGCTCTGGGGAAACAAGAGAAGATGCAGTACCCCAGGGTGAGCAATGTGGGCAGACCTGCTACCACCCTTAGATCTGAAAGGACTGAAACCCATGGGGAGACCTGTCAGCAAGAATCACCTGTCAGGAGTGGTGACCTTGGGTTGAGGTACACAGTCAACCTGCAGAGACAGAGCCAAGGGAATAAATTCCCCCACCCACCTCTGATCTCCTGCCAGGGATCCCCATTAGCAGAGCTCAACTGGAAACCAGAGGGCAAGAGAATTGCTTGATGCAGTTCACAGAGGTCAGTCTCCTGCTCTAGCTAGGTGGAAAAGGGGGAACATAGAATCTAGAGGAGTAAATGAGGGTTGCCTTGCACAAATGGGTTAATTGCATATGTAATTAAAATGTTTTTAATAACAACAACATGTTTAGGAAAAAATTGTTTTGAATAAATGAAGAAAATATACTGAGGGCCGGCTGGGGGAGTGGGGTGGGAAGACATTCACAAAACATTTCTGGAAGCACAGAAGTTAAATATCAAAGAGAAACACTGTGTCATCTGAAAACATGAAAGGAATTGGAAGCATAAAGGTTCGAAGTAACATTTTTATTTTTAACAATAAATACAGATTTTTTAACAAACTTGCATCTTGATTCTGGAAAGCATTTTAGTGCTAAGTAGCATAAAAAAACACTGAAACAGTTTGACAAATACCTCTACACACATATAACATGTGTATATATGTATGCTTTAACATTTCAAAATATAATATGTGATAAGTTGCAGAGCATTTATAATTAATTAAGCTGTTTTCACAGCCCTCTAAAAGAATATTTTTCCAGGATAGCTGACTGCATAATGTTGCGCATGATTTATTTATAGACTACTAATGAAGACATACCTAATCATCATAATTAATTGGTATTTTTGTGCTTTGGGGCCTAATCACAAAATCTTTCATATGCTGGCTCAAAGTAAACCTGGCTATGGGGCAAACATTTAGGACAAACCCTGCTTGCTTTTTCTAATATACAGCTGCATTGTATTGATCTTTTTATTCAACATTTCTGGCTGTTATTATACAATACCAGGGCAAGTAGCCCATTTGGTCCATCCAGTTTTTTTTTTAAGGTTTTCTTGAGCAAATCAACAAAAGATATCCAGAGGAGTCGTATGTAGCATGATAGATGAACGCTTGAGTTGTTTACATTATTTATTATGTTATACTTCTATCAGGTCATCATAATATTTATAAGAATTTTGACTATCTTGATGTCAACATGAAGTTTTGAAGGAACTACCAATGACGAATAAAAAATATATTTTTCCCTTCTAATTTACTTCTTAGTTTTGTTCTTCTTCACTTATGTGAAAATTAATTCAAGCTCATTGCTATGAAACAGATAAGGATTTGCTTATTCTATTATAATTATTGGGAGTGTCTTAGGAAGACCCTCAGAGTCCTGTCTTTCACGTTCAAATATTGAAGCAGTAAGGAATTACACAATGAGTAATGATGGATATGCTCAGGCTTAGGATGGGGATTATATTTGCAGAATTAGGCTAGTTCTTCCCTCCATTCATAAGCAGCCCCCTGTGGAAGGACTGTCCTGGGAGAGCACGGCAGACACTATGCCGTCCTTGAGCAGCTTCTAGAAAGGAGGAAGGGCAGCTCTTCTTACCCAAATCTACAAATTCCTTAAATCACTCCACCTCTGAAGAACAGAATGAGTAAAGGGTTAGAGAGGACCAGTGTTATGCTGTTCAATATCTCTTCAAAGGAGAGTTGGGGATAAAAGATTCAGTTCTGTTACAAAGAAACAGAATATAATAGTTTGTTTTTGCCAACAGCTTTATTAGGGTTTAGTGATTCTTTGAATATTTTAGGATTTAAATATTCTAAGCATTTTGTTTTATATGTCTACTAGTAATCAAACAAACCTATATCATGATTTTTGTTTCCAAAGGAGATAATAGGCACCTGGGTATTGGGATTTCCTCCCTATACTATTCACCCAGGGAAATTGTAAGGTAAAAAGGAATTAGTCATTTTGTGGGTCTAATGGAACAAGAGTTGTGAGCAGAAGATAAGTAGATGGCCAGTGTGTTCGTCCACAGTGAATCAGCTTCTTCAAAAGTAACCAAGTGGTGACCTTAGAAGCCTGGGTGATTGGGTATGGACATGGCAGAAAGTAGCATAGACAACCCACTTATTTCAACAGAGTCATTATATTGTATTTTTCAAGATATTCTGGCATTGAATGTCATTTAGGATGTTCAAAGATTATTTTTACCCACATTGGAATGGTAATGGGTCCTCTTAAATATCTGGGTGTCATGGAAAAACTGACGTGTGCCAATCCGATCCCACTTAGCTGGAGGGAGGGCAGTCAGCAGACATCACCACTGGTCAGCTCTTTCAAGATCTATATGTCTCAGCTCCAGATTGCTACTTCTTTAACTTTCTGAGTATTCCCCATTTAGCTGCTAAATGAGGTAAAACTAAGAAGGCCAGCCCATTTGGGCCCAAGGCAGGTCAACTCTGATGGGCAACATTGTTCCAGACTAGATAAGGTCTGCCTCATAATATTACTTTTCTCATTTCCCAGGGATGCCAAACCTTATTAAACATCTTGAATCCCAAACTCTACCTCAGTGTTTGCTCAGAGCACCCAAACTGTGACAGGTGCCCTCCCTACATTTTTTAAAAATTATGACCAGGGGCGCCTGGGTGGCTCAGTTGGTTGGGCGTCCGACTTCAGCTCGAGTCATGATCTCACAGTTTATGGGTTCGAGCCCCACATTGGGCTCTGTGCTGACAGCTAGCTCAGAGCCTGGAGCCTGCTTCAGATTCTGTGTCTCCCTCTCTCTCTGTCATGCTCTGTCTCTCAAAAATAAATAAATGCAAAAAAAATTATGACTGTATTTTCATAATGAGATATGAATTAAAATAAATTATAAGGAGCCCCTGGGTGGCTCAGTTGGTTAAATGTCTGACTTCAGCTCAGGTCATGATCTTGCAGTTTGTGGGTTCAAGCCTGGAGCCTGCTTCGGATTCTGTGTCTCCCCTTCTCTTTGTCCCTCCCTTGTTCATGTTCTATCTTCTCTGTTTCTCAATAACAAATAAATGTTTAAAAAATTAAAAAATAAATAAGTAAATAAATAAAATAGATTATAAGGCAACTATCAAATATAACACTAATGGTAAGAAAGTGGAATATACCCTTACATATTTACCTCTTTCGTTAAACCTATTCAAGTTGTTTAACATTCTTTTCCCTTTTTAACTAGAAACATCATATATTTGATCTACAAAGTGTGTGTTTTCTGGACATTAATTTCTACCGAATTTTCTGGAGTTGGAATAACCTTCATATTTAAGTTAGTAAATCAACTAATTTTCTTTTTTATGATTCTTCTATAATCTGTGCATTTCATTTAAGCCAGGTTCTTATTGACTCAATGCTATCTACCTGCTCCTACAAAACTTTTTAATAAATAATGAAATCATTCCTATTGAAGCCTTCCTGAGAAATCACTAGAATGGCCAAAAAAATGCTGTATCAAAAAAAAAGGAATAAAACTAAAGGAGCAACAGGTCAACACAACTGGCATATATTTATGTGATATAATTGCCTGAAAATTCAAGTACTAGGAAAATTTTTGGTAAAAAAGGAACATATTTTTAAAGTGACACTTTTGTGAAGATGTAAATTATCTAAATATTTGTCTTAGTCAGCTTGGATTGTTATAACAAAACACTGCAGACTGCATGACTTAAACAACAGACATTTATTTCTTACAGTTCTGGAGACTGGGAAGCCCAGGATACGGGTACCAGCTGATCCGGTTCCTGGTGAGAACTCCTTTTCTGGATGGATGATGACTTACTTTCTGTGTCCTCACATGGGAGAATGTGACCTCTCTGTCTCTTCTTGTAAAGACACTAATTTCATCATGAGGACCCCACCTTCATAGCTTTCACTTAAGCCAAATTCCCTCCTCAGAGTTATATCTCCAAATACCATTACACTAAAAATAAATTTTGAGGGTATACAATTCAGTCTATACCACAGCTCATGAGGGAATATTTTGAAGTGAGCAGAAAAATGAGTTTTCCTGATTTTGGAGCATTCAGAGTCCAGTGGGTATTTGTATGAGAATACTGAACTGGAAGTAAAGAGACCTGGGACTGAGTTCCAATGCCTTGGAACAAATTAGGAAATGTCTAGCACTTTGACTTTCTTTTGGAGTAAGCTGAATCAACCAAAAGATTTTTTCCACAGGGTTGATGTGTATTTCTAAATTAGATAAGAAATATGATTGTCAAACAATAATGGAAAATTACAGGTAAGATATCATTAAGATGACTCCTTTGTTTTGGAGACTGACTATGAATGAAGTTTTTAAAGCAATCATGAGAATGACAAACTGTTTAGAGAAAGGGCCACTTGGGAAAAAAAAGCAGTGTCAGTATGTAAGAAAGGTGTTTGGGGAACTCTATGTGAAGTTTTCTACCAATGATGGTCATACCAACATGTCTATACTCCTTATTGGATACTGTTCTTCCCGGAAAGCTTCATTTCCTTTCTTTAAAATAGAATCTATGATATTTTAAACTGTATTTTTTTGCACTCAATTGCTCTAATCACTTATACAGAGTTGAATGGTTTCATAAACAGTGCTGTCAAAACTGATGGGTAATTTGTTAAAGAAACAAAACAAAAGAAAAGGGAAAAAACACAACACACTGTGAGATTGGGAAGAGAGACACGGCATATAAAGAGACCCTTGTGACTGTGTTAGAGCATTGGGTTAATTATTACTTTCCAGAAGTTAATGATGAGGACTCTTGGTTCAAATGTAAGAGTGAGGAAAAGAACACAAATAAACTCAATAGTTAATTGTTTTCCAAGTGTGAGAAAATATCATCTCCCTAGAATGTGACTATCTATATTTACGGGTAGATAGGTAACCTTTAGGGACTGTGTCCAGCCAGGATTAGATATTGGTAACGAGTGTGACCCAATACTTTGATTAGCACTACAAAGCAGATGTTTTCCGAATGGACACTGCCTGATTTTTATTAAATATAAGCACATATTTTCTCCTTCCTCCCATCTTCCTCTACTTGTTAAACATTTGTCATCCATCTTTAAAAATTATGCAGAAGACACAAAAGCCCTTTATAGCTTGAACAATAAATTGTGCATAGGAGATGTACAAGTTGAGCTAGCACAGGGACAGAAGACCTGCTGTGTTTTATTCCAACTATAAAAATAGAAATGATCCCCTGTGTAGTTTGATAGATAATGATGGAGGTTGCAAAAATTATTGTGACTAATTGTGTTTACCCTTTTTGGTTAAGCTAATTGAAAATCAAAGTAGAATCTCCCTCTAGATAAATTCTATATTTTATTACATTTATAAAATCATACAACAGTATGTCATCATCAATTTAAAATAATAATTATATTGCTCTTGAAACTGTCAGAACGCATTTTTTGACTGTGTGTTACATAAATAGGTAAGCAATCTGATATGGTGACCTAAATGTTCTCAGTTTAACCATTACATGACTTGGTTCTCTGGCTTTTGTTTGGAAACAGTGAATCAGTTGCATCTTATGACATGTTTGCCTATGGTGAGGATCCATTATAAAGGCATGCTAAATACCAAAAATTTTTGTTCTATAAAGATCTCAGGATCTTAACTTTATTGTGAGGGTAATACATTGTACAAACTTTGATGAAACTAGTGTCTTTATATCCTTCCAAGATAAAAGGAACAATTTAAATTCATTTTGAGAATTCCAAACTTTGGTAGTCAATTGTCTTCTATTGGTCTCTAAGTTTGTAATGAATGAGGTTTAAATAAAACTTCACTCTGGTGGATAAACTGGTTTGGGCTTTGACTTAATTGATTGGTCAGTTTGAAAATTGTCAATTAATTAGTTTGCTTCCACCACCTCCCCCTGCCCAACATCCCCCAGACCCTGAATAAGCTGCTATTTACCTGAGTCACCTATTAGTCTGGTTTTATGTATTAGTATAATCTCAGGTAAGGAAGCTTATCCAAATGTATTTGCACTTTGATAAAGTACTTGTTCAATAGAAAGGACCATAAAAGTATTTATCATGTTTTTGATGTGTATTGGTCAATAAAAAGCATTATTCATCGAAATCTAACTGGATGCAGTATTAGATGGAGTGTAAGTTCCAGAGAGAAAGTAGAGATCCTTCCGTGTTGCTGAGAAAGATACATCTACATCTAACACAATCTATATTGTACGGATGCTGGGAAGCAGGCAGCTGGATAAAATCCTGAATCACCTCACACACAGCTGCTGCTTCACTCGCTGTAAAGAGCAGGGTTATGCTGATTAAGCTATGGGTATTTGAAGTATTTGAAGAGGTTTTGTTGTTGTTGTTGTTTTTTCTTTCTTTCTTTTTTTCTTTTTGATTTTTTCCTTTTCTGGCAATCTGTGAATCATGGGCAAACAGGATTGCTCTCCTTGCAGTTTATAATTTTGCCCTGGCCAAACTGTTTTTCCCTATTTGGTTAGATTCTCCATTTTCTTCTACCTTTCTTCCTGTATCTTCTACCAAATATGATTTTACTCCAATCTTCATTTATCAAAAGGTACCAATGACCACTTTGGCACTGAAATCTTTGCTCATCACTCTCATAAAAAGGCTTTGCCTACACCACTGTGATGGGATCTTCTCTACGTAACCTTGCAAAATAAAAAAAAAATATGTCCACAAATTCCTTGATAAGTCCTTGTTGCAAAAGGTGCAGTATAATTCAGCAATTCCTTAATTGGAGATAGGACTTAATGATTCTTCTAGTGAATGGAATATGGAAGAAGTAATGGAGTGTCACTTGCAGGAATAGATTATAAAGATCTGTGGTTTCCTTCCAGAACGTTATGTCTTTTTCTCTCCTGAATCACTCTTTCTCTGGGGGAAATCAGTATTGTGAGAAGACTCACACAGGCCTTGGAGAGGATCACATGGTGAGGAGGAACTGAGACCTGCCAAAAGCAGTGACCTTGGAAAGCAATCCTTCCCACTGAACCCTGAGATGCCTCCAGCCCCGTGCAACAGCCTGACTGAATCTTCATGAGAGACTCCAAGGAAGAATCACCCAGCTAAGCCATGGGGAACAGGTAATGATCTTCGGGAACAGTAAGATAGTGTTTGCTCTGATACTGCTAAGTTTGGGGCAATTTGCTTTGCAGCAATAGATAACTAATGTACTTCTATTTCCTTACTTGCTCTTATATTAAAATATAAACTTTTTGAAGACAAGTTTTTAGTCAAGATAATACATGCCTGCAGCTGTAAAAATAAAACCTCAAAAACTTAATGCAATAAGAATTTATGTTTTTCTAATACCAACCCAAGATAGGTATATTTCTCCAACTGGTGATTCGGGTCTTTCGGCTCCTGATACCTTCTGACTCCATTGTGTGTTAGTCATCTCAGAATGATACATTGCTTTCCTTGCATCCGGGTAGTTGAGATGCAAAAACAGAGTAAAAGAGGCATGTTGGCTCTTTAATGTCTTGGAATGGAAGAAATCCACTGACTTGTCACTCATATTTCATTCCTTTGAGAACTCGACCACATGGACCCATCTAGTCAGTCACACAGGAGTCTAAAAAAATACAGTTTTCTTTTGTTCCTAAGGAGGAAAAGAACCAGATATGGGAAAAAAAGAACTAGCAATGTCTTCCACAAGTTTCTAAACTTTCTAACATTTAAGTCCGTGTTCTACAAAATTACTGCTCCAAAGAATTTGTTGACTGAATGGATGAGTAAACTAATGAATCAGCATAGGATAAAATATCATTTTAAAATCAGTTATATAAATGTTGCATTTGCTATTAATTCAGGACAAATGTTTATTGTGCAGTTACTATGCAACACAGTTCTATGTGTTAGCACATAATACATCACAGCAGTGATCAACACAGACAAAATTTACTCCTGACATTCCAGTGAGTGAGAGATAAATAAGTAAATAAGATAATTTTCAATAGTAATGAATGTTCCAAAAAATATAAAATATTAATTTGACAGAATGACTGAGGAAGGGAAGGTGGAGGGCAAATTTAGGTCAAATGTTTAGAAAGGCCTCTAGGAGGAGCAGATATTAGAACTGAAATCTGAACATGACCAAGTGGCTCTATGAAGATGCGAGGAAGAGCATTGCATACTGAACAAACAGAAAGAGCAAATGCCCCGAGGGAGGACTTTCCTCCTTAGCTGTTTGACAGGGAAAGATGTCAGATAAGGAGGCAGCCACCTGTTAAAGAAGTATTTCGTGGGCAGCAATAAAGAGCGTGGATTCATTGGAGAGTTTTAAGCAAAAAGATAACATAATTTGATAGATATTGGGCTTTTACTGTCTTAGGTTTAGTTTTCTAGAAGCAGAGCATGAGACAGTAAACAGTACCAGGGGTGGGGGTGGGGGAGAAGAATGTGGTCTAAGTGGAGACCAGCTTCAGCCTGATTCCATGGGAAGGTTCTTGAGCAAAAATTGCACCAACGTTAGTCCCTGAATCACGAGCCAGTTTTCAAATCCCACCTATCAGTCACTGGCCATTCTCTACGCTGAATTTATAAGAGGGAATAACCTCTGGAAAAAACAGCTTCTATCTGATGTAAGTCAACACTCTAGAGACAACCAGGGTTAGCTGTGTATTATTACCAACCAGTCCTCAGAAAAGCTGGAAAAGGACAGCAACGTGGGTCTCCAAGAATCTGCTACAGTTCAGAACCGATTGTGGTGGTGGTAGGGCTGCCAGATGGAGAGAAGGAAACCCAGGTAATGGGCTGCTAACATACTGCAAATGAGGGAAGAGAGTGGATTAAGCTGACACTGGACTAAGAAAAGTGGGTAGAAGGAAAAGAGACATACAGAATATATTTTGGAAGGAGAAAAATGAAACTAGATATATGGATTGAGGGACCATGGGGATTAAGGATATCTTTGTTTTATTTCTTTTTTTAATGTTTATTTATTTTGAGAGAGAGAGAGAGAGAGAGAGAGAGAGAGCCAGCTGAGGCGGGGCAGAGAGAGAAACAGGGAGAGAGAGAGAGAGAGAGAGAGAGAGAGAGAATCCCAAGCAGGCTCTGTGCTGGCAGCACACAGCCCCATGTGGGGCTCAATCTCATGAATTGTGACATCATGACCTGAGCCGAAACTGAGGGTCGATGGGCGCTTAACCCACTGAGCCACCCAATGTCCCAGGAGGTCTTTTTTTCTTTCTTGTATCTATGACCAGATACTGCCATTTAGAGACAAAATTTACGAAGGAATAAATAAGAAATACTATGCGTCTTTCCAAGATCCCCCAAGATAATTTCTTTCTTCTTTTTTTTTTTTTTAGAAAGACTTCATTTTCATATTTCACTTGTGGAGAACAAGGTAGAGGGGTTTGAAGGGGAGAAAGTAAAAGTGGAGAAGGAAGGTACAGATCTGAAAGGAAAGGCACATTTAAAGGGATAATAAGGTGGAGCTCAAAAAACAAGATAAGAAGAAAAAAATAAAAGCGGGTATGAAAGGAAAAAGAATGACCAGGGATAATTAGTGTGAGAGGGTTAAGGAAGAGGGAAAAATGAAACTAGAAGGGGATCTACAGAGCAGCAGCAGTTCTCAAAGTATGATCCGAGGAACCCTGGAGATCCCTGAGACCCTTCTGGAAGTCCGTGAGGTTCTTCTTTGCCCCCCTCCTTAGCTATTTAAGGTCAGACTTTCTTCATACACTTCGACCAAATTACATATTGCAACACACTGAATACAGAAGCAGGCATGAGAATCCAGTTATTTTCTGTCAGCTGGGCACTAAAGAGATTTGCAGAAATGCAAAACAATACCACTCAGTTTTTTGGAAAAGTATAGTTATTTTTTATAAAATTTTATAAAAATATTTATCTTTAAAAGACTACATAATATATATGTTTCCTTCAAAAGGCTGCTTAAATTTTTTTTCCAGTATGTTTTCTAAAGAGGAAAATGTCAAGATACAACCCACAGAAACAAAAGGTCTTTGGGGCCCTTACTAATTAAAAATCTTTTTTTACTATTTATTTTTGAGAAAGAGAGAGAGAGGGGGAGAGGCTAAACGAGTGGGGGAGGAACAGAACGAGAGGGAGACACAGGATTCAAAGCAGGCTCCAGGCTCTGAGCCATCAGTACAGAGCCCGTTGCGGGGCTTGAACCCACAAACCGTAAGATTATGACCTGAGCCAAAGTCAGAGCTTAACCAACTGAGCCACCCAAGCACCCTGCCCTCACTAATTTTTAAGAAGAAATAAAGACTCTGTGACCAAAAAGTTTGAGAACATTGCTGTAAGGATTACCTAGGTTTTGTGCCAAATGGCAATTAATATACTCTTCTCCTGAGCTGGTATTAACTTGGAAAAAAATGTTTTCATTTGGTTATTTAGTGATCATATTTCAGAGGTCCCATTCCAAAACCAATGTGGCTAGGTAAGGAGTAAAATTCTCTGCATGTCAACAATTTGCTCCCAGCTATGTCAACTCCAAGTCTTTTCACTGAAGGGAGTCAAGTCAATATCAGAAGGGCCCAAGGTAACAGAGCACTGATTCTTTCTCCTACTTTTTGTGTTTTTTTTTTGTCTATCCTTCTTTAGTATTCCATAATTAAAAATGATAAGTGTTTTATAATGTAAATAATGGAGAAATTGAGGCATCCAAATTGATTAGTGATCTAGGAATCACTTTTGATGAGGGATGAAACTCACCAAAGACATCTTAAGAGGAAGAGATTTCAACAGAGGGACAGATCAGACCTAAAGCGTCACTGTGGACAGAAGGTATTCTAGGAACCAGCTAAGCACTGACTCTTAATCCTGGGCCATTTTTTTTTTCCTCTAGTGCCCTTCACATTTCTCATTTCTCGTCTTTTCACCATGTGGTATGCTTGCCCATATTCTCCAGGTCCAACTCTATGGAGGTTCCCTTGCTCCTGTCACTCCCGTCACTCCAGCCCTCCAGCAAGGCCTCCACAGGCGCCATCACAGCCCTGCGCCCACTCTCAGCCAGTCCTCCGCGGCCCCCTCCGTATTCATCTCCGCTTTACAGGCAGGACAGTTTCAGGGAGCCGGCAGCGCAGACCATGCACGACACGCAGTACGTGATTTATTTTGCACATTTAAAAAATAATTTTTAAAAGAAGCTATAACTTTTCAAAAATCACTAAGCCGTGAGTTATTTTGAAAGCTCTTATGGTTGGCACTCATTTATAATATAATCGTTGTTATTGAGGCTAATGTTTACTTTTTTTTTCCCATTTAATGTCTTAATGTGGACTTTCATGCTCTGGCCTAAAATTACAAGTGGAGAAATCCAAAGTTTTTCCTCTAGGTCAACTCTCAAATATCTTAACAGTATTCCTTTTCTTTGGTTAAAAATATCTTCTTTTTATTCTATCTATTAAGGACACTTTTCGAAGAATTAATCAAAAAAATTTTTAAAAAGGTAGAAAAATCTGAAAACAGACAAACAAGCCTATTGATAATAGATGTTTTCATAATGTATGGCAGATATCAATAGAAGATATAACACATTATTGAAAAAGTACTTGGCATTTGGTCCTTAAAAGCAGGTTCTATGAAGAAAAATCTTTTGCCGTACAACAGGTTTTGTGGTAAATCTGGGCAAGAAAATACTCCGCTAGAAGTGATAGGGACAATTGGTCCCCTGGTCATTATCACCAAGATCCCTAAAAAAATAAAAACATAATATATAAAGCATGAAGATACATACACAGCTCCAAAAACATGTCACTGATTCAGATTTTCAAAAGCCGGCAGCTTCCTGTTCCATTGTAATGATGGAAGTGTTACATTTCCTCCAGTGCAGATGTGTGCTGTAAGAGCACAATTAACTTCTACTGAGATCCATAATCAGGGATTGTTTCCAGTTTTAAATCTAGATTGTTTATCAAAAGAGGCTTTTCGTAGGCAATTTTAAGCCACGAGAACTGATTTTACCCCCAGCTTTATTGATATATAATTGACTTCTACCATTGTGTAAATTTGAGGTGTACAATGTGATGACTTGGTCTACATATATATTGTGAAATGGTTACCACAATAAGATTAGTTAACACTTCTTGACCTCACATAGTTTTCATTTTTTGTAGGATGAGAACATTAAAACCCAACTCTCATAGCAATTTTCAAGCATATAATACAGTATTGCTAACCATAATTGCTGTGCTGCATATTACATTTCCAGAACTTATTCATCTTATAAATGAAAATTCATTTTTATTTTCACAAAAATTTCTTAGACAATGTGATGTTTTTTTAAAAGTTTTTTGATGTTCAATTATTTTTGAGAGAGAGAGAGAGACAGAGCACAAGCCAGGGAGGAATAGGGAGAGAAGGAGACACAGAATAGGAAGCAGACTCCAGCCTCTGAGCTGTCAGCACGGAGCCTGATGTGGGGCTCAAACCCACAAACTGCACCCACAAACTGCGAGATCATGACCTGAGCCAAAGTCAACCAACTGAGTCAAACTCAACCCACTGAGCCACCCAGAAGCCCCATGACATTGTGATGTTTTAATGCTTTTGATTTATCTTAACTTTGGATAATATCTCATTAATATAGCAAATCAATTATAGAGAGGAAATTTTAATTAAGTTTATCAAAAGTTATTTTTAATAAGGGGCACCTGGGTGGCTCAGTCCATTGAGTGTCCGACTTCGGCTCAGGTCATGATCTAACAGTTGGAGGGTTCCAGCCCTGTATAGGATTCTGTGCTGACACCTGGGAGCCCGGAGCCTGCTTCGGATTCAGCATCTGCCCCTCTCTCTCTGCCCCTCCCTCACTATACTTTTTCTCAAAAATAAATACACTTTTCAAAGGATGTTTTTAAAAAGTTACTCTGAATATAAGGATAAATACACAACTATTCATGGCAATATACAATGAGAAATTGTTAGGTAGAGGTATTTTAATCTGTATATAAGATTGGCTGCTGGGAGCCATCTCTGAAGTCAGGCAGGTTTGCAAGGCCTCCCACAGTCAGATAGTGACTGCGCCTGCACCCACTCAGCCCCCACTCAATTTCTGCTTGGGCACCGACCCCCAAGGCGCCTGACTGACTGATATCAGGAGTGACTTGCCTTCTTATGCTAAAAATATGTGAATTGTACCCTGTGAAAAAACTTGTTATAGGAGTTTCTTCTTTTGTGATTTTAGGAACAAATGTTACATTTCCTGAGAAAACCTGTTTTCTTCCCCTCAGAAACAAGGTAACATTGCCTTGTATTTGAATGCTAAAGATCTCTTCCTTCTCCATGTGATAAGCATCTAGTCACCTACTTCAATCACTATTGATAAAGATTTTGCAAGGGTCTTCCACCAATCTATGTTCTGGGAAATTTTTACATACCACATAATTTATTATCAGGAAGCATTGTCTAAGACAATTGCCACTTCTGTTTTGTATGCCATACATTTTTTCCATAAATAAAGCTGACTCTCCTGTCAGAGCAGAGATGCCTGCCTGGTGAGCAGAAAGAAACTGAGGCTCTCTTACTCCCTTTCACCAACACCGTCCATCCTTCAGGGAGCCCTGGACCTGCTGGAGCTGGACTCTGGCAATTTGGCTTATCATCAATAATGCATTATCACACCAAAATATATTTTTAAATATATGAAATTTCTTCCAGATATCTTCCTTTCTCAATTAGTATTCATAATGTATTCTGTTTTTTCTCTGTTATTTCAGGTCTCATTCTATTTAAATCATCATAAATTCTCAATTAGTTAAAAGTACATTGTAAAGATTTTACTGAATTGGTGAGAGTACTGGTCCATTTTAATTTTGAAATTAAATCATAAACTGTTTTGGTACATGATAAGGAGAACTAATAGAATTAGGACAGTAATTAAGTAATTTAAAAATAAATATTTATTCAGTAGTCACTTTACAATTCTCACAATTCAGATTATAATTTGTCTCTTCCTCTCTCCTTCTCACACACAGTGGAGATAGAGACTACCACAAGTTAAGTAACAATGCTAAAATCATGAAACTAATTTTACTTTAAAATCTGCTTGATACCAAAATAAATTGGATCTCTTCTTGCTTTGAGAAATTTAGTGAGAAAATGATGATAAGAAACAGACCCTCGTACTCTGAGGTGGACAACATGGCTGAGTAGAAGCTATGTGTTTCTTTAAAAAAAAAAACTGAACCTCTAGCCTCTGGTTATCTCTTCTGCAAAGCAGGTTAATTTTACCTACTTTACAGTGGTGTGAGGATTAGGTTCCAAAAGGCCCGTTTTACCCAGGTGTATTTTTTCCTGTGCTTTTTATTTTTATTTATTTTTTTAAAATAGTTTATTGTCAAATTGGTTTCCATACAACACCTAGTGCTCTTTCCCACAAGTGCCCTCCTCCATCACCACCACCTCTTTTCCCCCCTCCCCCTTCCCCTTCAACCCTCAGTTCATTTTCAGCATTCAATAGTATCTCAAGTTTTGCGTCCCTCTTTCTCCCCAACTCTCCTTCCCTCTTCCCCTCCCCCTGGTCCTCCATTAGATTTCTCCTGTTCTCCTGTTAGACTTATGAGTGCAAACATATGGTATCTGTCCTTCTCTGCCTGGTTTATTTCGCTTAGCATGACACCCTCGAGGTCCATCCACTTTCCTACAAATGGCCATATTTCATTCTTTCTCACTGCCATGTAATACTCCATTGTGTATATATACCACATCTTGATCCACTCATCAGGTGATGGACATTTAGGCTTTTTCCATGTTTGGGCTATTGTTGACATTGCTGCTATGAACATTGGGGTACATGTGCCCCTATGCGTCAGCGCTTCTGTATCCCTTGGGTAAATCCCTAGCAGTGCTATTGCTGGGTCATAAGGGAGTTCTATGGATAGTTTTTTGAGGAATCTCCACACTGTTTTCCAGAGCGGCTGCACCAG
>NC_043706.1:80666981-80672016 GCF_006229205.1 Suricata suricatta
GCATCACAATCCCAGACTTTAGCCTCTACTACAAAGCTGTCATCATCAAGACAGTATGGTATTGGCACAAAAACAGACACATAGATCAATGGAATAGAATAGAGAACCCAGAACTGGGCCCACAAATGTACGGCCAATTAATTTTTGACAAAGCAGGAAAGAGTATCTGATGGAGAAAAGACTGCCTCTTTAGCAGGTGGTGCTGGGAGAACTGGACAGCAACATGCAGAAGAATGAAACTAGACCACTTTCTTACACCATACACAAAAATTAACTCAAAATGGCTGAAGGACCTGAATGTGAGACAGGAAACCATCAAAACCCTCAAGGAGAAAGTAGAAAAAAACCTTCTAGACCTCCACTTCAGCAATTTCCTACTCGAGACATCACCAAAGGCAAGGGAAATGAAAGCAAAACTGAACTCTTGGGACTTCATCAAGGTGAAAAGCTTCTGCATTCCTGTGCTTTTTAAATGGATTGGGACATAAAATAAGAACCCAAAAGAGGAAAAACACTAATTTTGCCCTGTTGTGCAGGTGAGTTGAGAACTGTCCTGATGATCTGTTTGGGCAGCAGAAACTCAGCTAGATAGTGGAAAGTGAATGTCTCTGCTGGCAGTGATCGGGGAGGGGTCTCTGACAAAGAAATGGGGTACCATGCACCTCACATCCAGAGAGACAACTGTATCTGTCTTTTACTGCTGTGTATCACATTTCTTCACATTCAGTGAATTAAAACATCATTTATTATCTCACAGAGTCTTTAGGTCAGAAGTGTGGTCATGGCTTAGCTGGGTCCCTGTTCCAGGTCTTACAAAGTTGAAATCAAGGTATTACTTGGGACTGTAATCTTATCTGAAGCTCAAAGTCCACTTTCAAGCTCTTTGGTTATTGGTGCAATTCATTTTCTTATAGATATAAGATGGATGGGTAGAGGCACTTGGTTTCTAGAGACCATTCATTGTTCTTTGCCATATGACCTTCTCCACAGCATGGAGATTTGATTTCTTTAAGGTCAACATGAGCGCATCTACTGCTGCTTCCTATCTTTTACTTCTAGATCCTCTTTTAAATGCTTCACCTGATTAGGTCAGACCCACCCAAGATAAAAATTTTTAATTAACACACACTCAACTGAATAGAGACTTTGACTATATCTTCAAGTTCCCTTTATCCTTTCCATATAAAGTAACCTAATTATAGTAGTGATCTCATTTTATTCATAAATCTCATCCACAGTTTAGAGGAAGAATTATAAAATGGGGTCATGTTACAATTTCATCATAGTTGATACTGTGATTGTCATCTCATGGTCTATTTCACTTCTTTCCCTTATTAGCAGTCACATGGTTTGGGACAATACTTTGTTTCCTGGAATAAGCTCTGATTAGAATAAGCAAGAGCTAGAGTGCCTGGGTGGCTCAGTAAGTTGAGTGTCCATCTCTTGGTTTTGGCTCAGTCATGAGATACACACACACACACACACACACACACACACACACACACATATATATACACATATATGTGTGTGTGTATAAGATATATATATAAGATATATGAATATATATGCATATATGTATATATATAAAGGCAAGTGCTTTTAAACATTTTAATGCAGTTTGATAAATGCATAAACATGCATTGTAATAATGCAGATACACACATATAAATGTATAAATTAAAACATCTAGGATTACCGTGTAATTTGCTCTATTATTTTCTAGTCTAGTCTAGTGTAATCTATTCCACTGCACAATTAAATGATAGTTGTACTTCAGCAAATTGATATCACAAACCCATTAATGTAATACCATAGGAAGTAAAGATACATTGGACTAAGACAATTATTGGAACTCTATTCCCTTGCCAGTGACTGTTGTGAGAAAGCTAAACATGTTACCGCTCAAAATAAGATAGACGAAAAATCCTGCATTCTCCAGCAGGATAATTAGTAGGGAAATTGGGGTATTTAAAAGCAAAAAGTGTGAAATACATGAGAGTGTGTGTAGAAATATTTGCAAATATAAATGGAAGACACATTACAAATTCGTATTTGTTATCCCACTATGGCTGACCTGGGTTTTTAGAAGGCTGTACTAATGTGGATGGTGTCCCTATTTGTTCTATATATTCTCCTTGGTTGAGTAAAGCAATATTATGGCTGAAGCCTTGTCTCATTTCCTTTGTTTCATGTCACCACGCGTAGGAATGTAATGGGAGACTTGGAAGCTGGCGTAAGTTTTACATGCATGATGGCAATACCAGAGTCTGAAATTCAGTTTCAGAGGATCAGGTTTGCATACCATGTGAACACTCATTGTATAAATGTCAGTCTTTTAGGGGGCTCATTAAATTATGATACTTAATTAACATCAATGTCAGTGAAAGAAAAAATACCCAAAGCTTTCCTAAAAGCTGTTCATATTCAAATATGTGTTGATTGATAGAAGCCTATTGTTTCTCAGTTCCTGGTAACGATCTTCACTGCATATATTACCTGGAGACTTCACCAAACACTGAGGTATTTGGAACTCTAATGGAAAGACAGCTTCTGTTTTGTTAGATAGAAAGTGCAGTTTCATGAGCAGACCTAGTGACTCTCCCTATCCATCTACTGAGCATGTATCTACAACTTGATTGATTTCGACACATTCTTTACCAGCTAGTTATTGGTCACAGAATCCCATGAATAAAAATAAGAATCTATTTATTGGTTGGCATATCAGAACATGTTACGAAGGCCTGGCTTCAATTTATGAAATATCCTATTGACTTCATTCCCAGGTATTATGGAATAATAACAAACATGTGCCTATGTGATTTCTTAATTGAAATAGACTTATTCAACATAATTTAAATTAATTTTGTAAAATACTTTGTAAGTGATTATGAAATAATGAAAACAATTGGGCCAGGAACAGGCCAGACTCTAAAGAAACCATGCTGTTAACAGGTAAGAGTGTGAATGGAAATATGAATCTAGTCACATCTTTCTTGAGCCTTATTGGCTACGTAAAATGCATTAGTTCTCTGATATTTGTAAACAAAAAAGTGATTCTCTCTTCTTTTGCAGAATAGGAAGAAACATGAAGTGGCGAAACATATTGAGCAGTACAGATGGCAGACCTCCATGATCAGTTTCAATGCACATTTGTATGATTTGAGATGAATCAGATATGGCAATCCCAGTGATCCTATAGTAGGGCAGAGTATAAAGAACAGAGAAACAAATTAAATAAAAATCAAACATATTCATTAGGAAGCACAAAATCTATGGCATGTTTTTATTTAGCTTATAAGTACATTGTTTATCAAAGGCTTCAGCATATGGCAAAAATGAATTTGTTCTTTCCCTGTACCATTAAATGCCTTTAAAGTCATCAAAAAGAATAATGCAGCACTAGAGAATAGGCCCAGAAATAGAAAAAAGCAGTAGAGAAAAACACAAACAAGTGAAATCTATAAGACAGCAATCTAAGTCCTAATGAGAGACGAAAACTATAAGAATAGACTCAAATAAAAGCTACAGTTATAATATAATATTAACCTCCAAACAAAATGTAATTAAGTGTAGAGGCAAGACCTAGTTCCATAAATAGCTATCCATAATCATATACAATTGGCATGCCATTATTTTCTATTAGAAAAAAAAGCAAATGAGAATAAAATGCAATATTAAATGTCTGATAGAGTTGAGCTCCTAATTAAGTCTTCAGCTGAATTAAGTAAGCATTTCCCTTTCACTTTTTCTTTATGTGTCATGTATAGGCTGTTAAAAATTCTTGGCGCCATTACAGTCAAAATAGATGTATTTTTGCCTGTTCTGAACAACATGAAGTTTGGCAGGAAATGAAGCACCCAAACCCCAGCCAAATTACTGAATCCTTGAATTGCTCATGCAAGGGAGAAAAACCTATGGTCTCTTAAGCAGGAAAAATAATTATACTTTTGTGACTTCTCTGTCCAGCACATAGTTTACCACAACAACTCCTGCCACCTTTGAAATAATCCTTTTGTGGCACTCAACTGTAAGCAGTAGTTTAACCTGCTGAATATTCATTATACTATCCTCACTAACATTTCACATATTAGTAAATTTTAAAGAAATATTTAAATCCTTCACCATTTTTACAGCAAAGGGTGAATTTTTCCTCCAAATTGGTCACATTTCATTGGACTGTTACACTTTGGCCTTTTTTAATAAGCTTGAAATCTCTGCATTTCAGTTCCTAGAAAGGCTCAATTTTGTGGCTGAGGAAAAACATGTGGGGATATGTAGCCTTTAGCCACTAAGTTTCACACTTAAATCCAGTGTCCGTTGTCAGTAACCAAGTGTCATTGCATCTCATGGCCATTCTAGAGCTGCTAAAAACCATTAATTGCCCCGGTTTAATTTCGAGTGAATATGCTGCTTTTATTACTTCAAACTAAAACAGGTCAGGCTGAAAGTCTTCGTGGGTCCACAATTACATGGGTCAAGAAATTAGCTCCAAGTCTTAGTTGTGTGTGGAAATGCTAGTTCATTGGGAAGCTTTTGCTCTCTTCTATATTTTCCAAAGATTTAGAAAGAAACAAAATATCATAACTCAAGAATTTCCATTAATATGTCACAATTATTAAAAACTTTGTTGATTAAGTTATGAAACTTTACAATAATTTATGTCTCACCTATATTTAAAAAAATACTTAAAGGAGTTCTATCGATAGTTTTTTGAGGAACCGCCACACTGTTTTCCAGAGCGGCTGCACCAGTTTACATTCCCACCAACAGTGTAGGAGAGTGCCCGTCTCTCCACACCCTCGCCAGCATCTATAGTCTCCTGATTTGTTCATTGTAGCCACTCTGACTGGCGTGAGGTGGTATCTCAGTGTGGTTTTGATTTGTGTTTCCCTGATGATGAGTGATGTTGAGCATTATTTTATGTACCTATAGGCCATCTGGATGTCCTCTTTGGAGAAGTGTCTGTTCATGTCTTCTGCCCATTTCTTCACTGGATTATTTGTTTTGTGATTGTGAAGTTTGGTGAGTTCCTTGT
>NC_043706.1:80672116-80764254 GCF_006229205.1 Suricata suricatta
ACATGGCAATGAGAGGGAATGACATATGGCCTTTTGTAGGAAAGTGGATGGACCTTGAGGGTGTCATGCTGAGCGAAGTAAGCCAGGCAGAGAAGGACAGAAACCATATGTTTGCACTCATAGGTCTAGCAGGAAAACAGGAGAGACCTAATGGAGGACCATGGGGAGCAGAGGAGGGAGAGAGAGTTGGGGAGAGAGAGGGATGCAAAACTTGAGAGACTATTGAATGCTGAGAATGAACTGAGGGTTGAAGGGCAAGGGGGAGGGGGAAAAAGAGGTGGTGGTAATGGTGGAGGACACTTAAGGGGAAGAACACTGGGTGTTATATGGAAAACAATTTGACAATAAAATATTATGGAAAAAAAAGAAAGAGAAGTCAAATAAAAAATTATTGTTCATTTTTAAGTAGGCTAACACATGATTTTGTAAAAAAAAAAAAAAGACCTTATTTGTGGAAATACATAATGAAGTAGGTACTGCTGACAAAGCATAATATTTGAAGTACGCTTTACAAATGCATTGCAGTGTGGCTCCCAGAGCAGCAACATTGGCCTCACCTTGGACATACTAGTAACGCAGAATCTCAGTCACCATCATGGACTTACTGAATCAGAATTTGCATTCTAAGAAGATATGAATATTAAAATTATAGAAATTCTGATTTTTAAAAACTCAACAAAGAGAATAAAGACAAAGAAGATAAATGAAGACAAGGTGGCAGAATTTTCATAAGTGCTAAATTTAGAAAAGACATGCAAATTCATTATATGATTTTTCTTACTTTTGAATGCTTTAGATATTTTCATAATTAAATCTAAAAATAAAAAAGAGAGGATAAAAAGAAATACTTAAGTTTTCTGGTCCTGGCCATGATGAAATAGCTGGTATTAACCTTATTATAGGAACTTCATTTTTTTGTCATAAACAATGATAAATACTGGAAATATATGTAAAACAATTTTTAAGACATTAGCTAGCAAACAAGAGTGCACAGTTTTTGAGAGAAGGAACCTACACATTTACCTTGACTTTCTCTCAGAAACCATTTTTCAAGTTATGTAAGGAAATAGAGCCAACGCTGAGAGCAACTCTGGATGGGACAACAGAGATTGCTCTTCATGTTACCTAAAGGCGGCTGAGCTGCGGTGCAGTGGATAAAAAAGAAGGAAACCACAAACACCAAATCTCAAAAGTCTGCATCAAAACTCCCAACAAATCCTCGGCTAACTCAGAAGTTAGGTATACACAAGGCAAGACTCCAGGAGGCATAGCAGAGCTGAACAGAGATTTCAGAAGTCGCAAACTACTGTGGAGATATTGGAGTTCAAGCCCAGCCAGAGTGGAATGAACTTGATGAATATCCCAGGCATTGAGTTGAGACTTCAAAGGGCCTAGCTCTTGTAGCCAGGGCAAAATTAAAATAGACCTGCTCTAGAAGAAGGTTAAAAACCTACCCTGAAGTGATTTAACTGCCTACTGGAAAATAAAATAACCTTCTTTAGAAGAATACAATATAATCTAGAACCCCAGCAGTGGCCAACATCTAATACAAACTCACTAAGCATGTGAATAAGAAAGAAACAAATGACAGATAATCAAGAGATAAAGTAGTCTGTAGTCACAGACCCAAAGAGGAACTAGATGTCCATGTTAACAGACAAAACTTTAAACGTGATTAAATGTTGTTACATGTTGAAAAATGTAGAAAAAGGTGAACACAGAGGCTAACAGTTGGAGTATTTAAAAAGAGAATTAGATCTTTAAAAAGAATCAAAAGACACTTTAGAATTGGAAAAGGCAGTATCTGAAATAAGAACTCCTTTGATAGCTCTTGATTTGCATCAGCAGTGTCACTGCAATTAATGGGGGAAAGAAAGTGCTTTAAATAAATGGAGCCATAGCAAGTGGATATCTCTATGGCAAACACATGAACCTTGACTCATTTCATCCCATTAATAAAAATCAATTTAAAGTGGATCAAAAACCTAAATGTGAGTTGGAATACTGAACTTCTATTAGCAAACATATAAAAACATCTTCATACTCTGGAGAATACAAAGATTTTACTAATATACAAAAGCTACCAGCAATAAAAGGAAAATGATAAATTTGACTTTATCAAAATTTGAAATTTTGCTCACTCAAGATACCACTGAAATTGTAAAATCAAGGCAGAATCTGGTAGAGGACATTTTCAATATTAATGTCTGACAAAGACTTTTATCCAAAGCACATAAATAACTTTTACCAATCTGCTTGAAAGAGACAATGTTTTTCTGTTTAAGACAGAAAACTTAAACAGGCATGCACAAAAGAAATCAAAAGCAAATGGTTAATCAGATTATTCATCAACATCACTCATCATCAGGCAAATGAAAGTTAAATATGAAATTAGAGTTAAGGTTTAACTAAAACATACTTTCCAGATTGGGTCAACTCAACAGACTGACAACATCAAAAGCTGGCAATCATATAGAGCTACTAAAACTCATATATCACTGATAGGAGCTTGAAAAGTATAAGTAATTTGTAAAGTGTTTGATAGTATTTTATAAATTGACACAGTAATACCATTACTAGATAATATCCCAAAAAGAAAAAATAAACTACATTTTTTTAATTCATGGCCAGTGTATTCATGATAGACCACTACTAGAAACAACCAGGCCAAAACTAAAAAATAAAACAACAACAATAGTAGAATGGATAAATAAATTGTAGTATACTCATTCAAAGGAATACAACTCAGAAATAAAAAGATTGTGATATTGATACACATGAAAGCATGGATAACCCTCAAAAAGCATAATGTTTATTGAAATTAGCGAGGAAACAGAAACATTTTGTGATTCAATTTATTTTAGGTAAATAAAAGGAAAGCGCAAAATTTATTTTTGGAAATAGAAGTTATGAAAAGGATTACCTCTGAGAAGTAATGGGAAGGGAGGCGATTGACACAAGGGAACATTCTAGGTAATGGCAATATTCTTATCTTGATCTAAAGGTGTTAACATGAGTGTATGCATATATAAGATTCATTAACCTATATACTTAATATTTATACATTTCAATGTATGTCAATTTTATTTCAATTTTAAAAATTCATTGGATGGGTGTAAGAAACTTCAAAAATCGGATTTGTGACTTCAAATACAGATGGATAAAAAGCATCCAGTTTAAGCACAAAAAGAAAACAAGGGATTGAAAAATGAAGTGAGTGACATGTGGGACATGGTCAGATGATCTTATATATGCTTAACTGGAGTCTTAGGAGGAGAGGTGATAGAGAAACGATAGCCAAGAATTTTCTAAAACAAAATAAAGACATCAATCCACAATTTGCAATCAGGCAGTGAGTTCTGACCAGAAAAAAAATAAAGAAAAATAATTAACCCACATTATAGTCAAAAACTGGTAAAAACTGAAAACTAGGTTCGTAAAAACATCAAGAGGAAAAGAAAGACACATTACGTTCAGTGGAACAAGAGAAATGTTTGACTTCTCAATAACACTATGGAAGCCAAAGACAGTGAATAGACATCTTTAAAATGGTAAAAGAAAAAAAAAAACTTTCTCACTTAGAATTCTATTTTATTTAAAATATACTTTAAAAATAAAGATGATATACAAGTTTTAATCTGAGTATCTGTCACCCAAAGACTTGAACTACAAGAAATACTAACGAAAGTTCTTTAGCCTAAAAAAATGATTTCATATGGAAGCATGAAAGTGCAAGAATGAATTAGCAGCATAGAATGAACGTATGTGAAAATGTGAGCAGAAATTGACTCTTTAAAACAACATGAATTTTAATGTTTTATGAGGTTTATAATATATGAAGAAATAAAAAACATGAGAATAATAGAGTAAAGATGGACATTATAGATGAAATTAATTACCAGGTAGTGTATGGAAGTGTTGAATCATTATATTGTATACCTGAAATGAATATTACACTGTGTAAACTAACTGCAATTTAAATAAAAAATAAAAATATACACAAAATAAGCTCTTCCCAGGGTTTTGCATTGAGATGTGGCAAAAATAACTATATATATTAGACATTAAGAATGTGTTTTGTAATTTTAGTGTAATCAGTAAAAAAAAAAAAGGCTAATAGAAGAGGTAAGATGGATTAATGTAAAATTATTGATTAACACAAAAGAAGGCAGTAATGGAGGAATAAAGTAACAAAAACACCCTTGGAACACATAGGAAATATAGTGGACCTAAACCCATTTCATCAAAACTTACGTTAAGCAATACTCAATATCTGACATAGGTACAGAACATACTTTATTTTTTTTAATGTTTGTTTTTGAGAGGGACAGAGTGTGAGTGGGGAAGGAACAGAGAGAGAGGGAGACACAGAATCTGAAACAGGCTCCAGGCTCTGAGCGGTCAGCACAGAGGCCAAGACGGGGCTCAAACTTGGGAACAGCGAGATCATGTCATGACTGTCAACTTGGGCTGAAGTTGGACGCCTAACCGACTGAACCACATAGTGCCTCTGTATAAACATACTTTAAAAGCATAACCTTGTGTTAAATATTCAAAAGTCCAGTAGCTATAATTTTTAAAAATTAAAGAAGAAACAGATTTTAAAGTTTAGTTTCCACTCTCATGTTTGTTTGTCATGTTCAATTTATTGTGTAAGTATGCTGTATTATAATGAACAACAGGTGATATGCTGGATGGATAGGCTTGATATCACAGGAAATGTAATCACTCGTGAAGGATAAATATTATATGAATTTATTTGTATACTAAGAATACTTTGTGTTTTTCACATTTTACTTTGACTTTTTTTTTTTACATTTATTTATTTATCTTGAGAGATGGAAAGAGAGACAGCATGGATGTACAAACAGGGAAGAAGTAGAGAAAGACACAGAATCTCAGTAGGCTCTGCAATGTCAGTGCACAGCTTGACTCAGGGCTCAAACTCACAAACCCTGAGATGATGACCTGAGAGAAAATCATGAGTCTGAAGCTTAACTGACTGAGTCCCCCAGGTGCCCGGCTTTAACATTTTTATCACAGTTAACAATCCTGTCCAGTAAAGATTTGTGTATCAGTGAGCATTTGTGTATCAGCATATTGCTACTGATCAAGTGACATAAAGCACCCTGAGTCTGGTATCCCAGAGAGATAGTGTCTTAATGTGATATTGATATAAATCAGGGCTCATGAATACAAGCAATAGTATGTAAAATCAATCAACGTAGAGTTCCAGTCAATGCCCTGTTAGATTAATCCCATGAAACACAATTGGAACTCTCCATAGTCCTTAAGCCAAATGCCCTTCACTCTTCAGTCAGTTCAGGCCTCCATCCCCCAGGACTTGAGACTTCTATTGGGCTCTATGAGTTTTTCTTCTGGATTCTTTTATATTTTAAGATAATTTTTTTTCCAAATCATCCCAGAAATACAAATTTATAAATTTTTATAATTACACTTATACACTTATACAGTTATTGTTGTATAATGCAGAATACTTAATTATTAAATTGTGAATTCTATGATCATTTTCCATCGGTGGGAAGATATTAAGAGAATCGAAGGATAATGTAACCAGAATGCAAAAATAAAATAAGGGAAGCAAGACTTTGCAATGTTTAGAGACAAACTCTTTTATCAGCTTCTAAAATACAAACAGCTTGGTAAAATATGAACAGCTTCTATTCTGATAGTGTATTACTTCTCATTGCCTCAGCAAAACTATTTTTGAATCTACAAAGCTTTTGCCACTATCCTATTCATGGGAAATCTATCACAGTTCTGCAAATCACTCAAATTTTGTAGGAAATTATAATGCTGAAAATGATCACACTAGGCTCCATTTTAGCTTCAGCCTAGTTCTGTCTTGGGTATCAGAATATGCTGCAGGTGTTTAATCCTGAAACGACTCCACACAATTTGGTTCTTATTACCAATGAAGTCGTCATTCCTTTTCAAAAGTCATTGATCTCATATTAATCATGGTTGCATTTTATACACATTTTGTAGTTACAATATATTAAGAAGTTTGTGTTTCCAATTATTAAAGTCAATGTTTTTGTATTTACTTCTAATATTTTAATAGTAAAATATTACATTTGGAATATATTCTAATTCTAAATCTGTCTTGAGATTGAACATTATCACAATTTGCTAGAGGATAAAGTAAGGTGGGCAATTTGAGGGGAAGGAAGACTCTGTTGAATGGAGTTAGAAATTGGTTTATAAAAAGGCAAATTAACTTAGGAAATGAGACACACATACTTTGTGCAAGTAACAGCTAATCTTGTTGGCCACGACTTCACATCTAATTTTGAAATTACCTTAGAAAGAAAAGCATACTTTTTTGTTGTTCTTTGTTTAATTGATTGATTTGGGGCCAGTAGCTACACCTTAGTTAAATGTATCATTTGTTGAAATGTATTTTTAAATTTGCTTTTGAGCTAAGGCAAATGAAAATTTTAAGATATTGGGAAAATTCTTCTCAAAATACTGCAATGTTCCAAGAACTTTATAGAATTGCATTAAAATGAGTAAATTGACCCAGTAGGCCAATGAAGTAAAATTACAATTAAAAATTGGCATTTGAGATATTAGAAGATACTGAAATAGATTTATTTCATATAGGATATATGACTCCTAAAATATTAATTAATTTCATGATTACTATGAAAGTTTTAGACAAATTATGTATTAGAATTAGATTTAAATAAGAAATGAATTAAGGTTTGTTATAATTATATGCATTATTATGTGGATTCTCACTTATCCACTCCAACCAGATTTCTGTTTTTAAAATTCAGAGACAAAATTTGCTGAAATTCTCGTATGAGATTGGGATAGAGTCAAGCAAATACAGAGAAGCTTTGTTTCCTCCTCCTCCTCTCCCTCTCTGATGTGAAAAATTGGATGCTGTGAGTTCTACCCTTCAGAAAACTTTCAGGTGCCAAAATCTTCTTGTCATTTTCTTGTAACTTGTGATGCTAGGTTGGTATTACTGGAAAGAGACCTATTTTGATGGTCATGCCTCTAGTAATTCTTGCATATTTATTTCTTAAATTATTTGACTTAATCAACCATAAAAGGCCAAATGTATTTGAGCTATGGTTTCTCATGGTGCTAAAATTTGTAACATATTTACCTCCGCTCATAAGACACAGTCTTAACTAGTCAGGTAATGTTTTGTGGGAAGAAAATCCAGGTGCCAACTTTAGCTCAAACCAGAGTCAAGATGTCAAGGCTTGAAAACACGTTCTTGAGATCATGTGGGCAAATAGGAAATATCTGAGTCTGTAAATGACTTTATCAGCGTTGTTTAATTCTAAATGGGCTGGGCCTCACAGTCAGGAACCAGCTCCAGCCGTGCTACTTGTGGGCTTGTACTAATTACAGAGCAGCTCTCATTCTTAGTGTTCCCAACATTAAAATTTGTTTATTAATTTAGCAAAGAATTGATTACTTTCAAGCAGAAATGCAAAACATCCTGCAATGAGTGAAAACAAAAAAGTGGGTGGTACCGGAATATTGAAATAGGTATTTCATAATCCTCAAGGAAGGGTCAAGCAACAGGCCTCAGGACTATCTAGAAACAAGAACTTCGAAAGACATTAATGATGAATCTGGGGCCTGTGTTATCTAGGGACACATGATCTCACAATTTCACTTCTCTCTGGTTCTGCGTTATTTGTTCTTTCTGCCTCACTTACATAAGGTGGATTTATAGCACTCTCTAATTCTAGCATTCGTAATACAGTGCTCAACAATTTGCAAAATAAACTTTACTTATAGTTTACTGTCAATAGTGATATAATAATGTAGTTTTGAAACCACGTTGGCATAAAAATATATGTGTGTGAAACTATTGCATAAAAATATATGTGTGAAAGTAGGGAGAGAGAGAGAGAGAGAGAGAGAGAGAGAGAGAGAGAGAGAGAGAGAGAGATCGCATGTTTATGGTGGTTGAGATGTTTCATAATCTGCCATCTACAGACGGGACACCTAAGAAAGCTGGTGATGTTGCTCCACACTGAATGTGGAGGGGAGTTGATGGTGTGAGTCCCAGTTGAAAAGCAGAAGACATGTCATAGCTCATTAGGCAGCAGGCAGTCAAAAAGGTGAGTTCTTCCTTTCTCCACTTTTTGTTCTGTTGAGACCCGCAAGAGATTGGATGATGCCCCTACCTTACTAAGCCTGCAGATGCAGATGCTAATCTCATCTGGAAGCATCCTCACTGATACAGGAAAAATAATGCTTAATCTGGCCAAACCCATGGCAGTTACATTGACACACAAAATTAAATATCATACCAGCTCAATGAAGTGATAAAATTTGGCATCATTAATGGTGGGACAACTTAAAAATATGCTTTCTGTATAATACAATAAAAAACTATACTGCCTCTACAGTGCAATTTTTCTGCTACAACATGCATCTTCAAAAGGTAAATTAACATACTCATTTGCTAAATTGGGAAGTGATGTCAATAGAATATAGAAAGTATGATGGTTTGGGGCACCTGGGTGGCTCAATTGGTTAAGCATCTAACTTTGGTTCAGATCATGATCTCATAGCTTGTGGGTTCGAGCCCCACATCACAGTCTCTGTTGACAGCTCAGAGCCTGGAGCCTGCTTCAGATTCTGTCTCTCTCTCTCTCTCTCTGCTCCTCCCCCACTCACTCTCTGTCTCTTTCTCTCTTTGTCTCTCTCACACAAAAATAAATGTTTAAAAAAAGACGGTATGATTGTTTATTCATGAATTATTTTTAGTCAAGAAGAGCAGAAGTAGAATTATTACCTGGCCTAACACTGAACTCTGGCTTGAAGAAGAAAAGGTATGCCATGCTTAAGACAGAAAATTATTAGAATGTATAGAGCCAGTCAATAACAGGTACAGGTGTATTCAGCGGTAGGCTGAGGAATAGGATGGGGCCTTATCACAATTAGCTACAATCACAAATATACTCTGCCTTGGTTTCTTCTTAAAGCTTTATATTAATACTTTTCACATTTAGTTCTGCAATTCATTTAAAACAAAATTTTGTTTATGGTCTGATAGAAGTGTTTGTTATTTTTTTGTATATGGTTTAGGGAGCATCATTATTGAAAAGATTGTGCTCTTTCCCCTGCTCTACGGGGTCTTCTTTGTCATAAACTTCCTTTATTCGTGTGGCTTAGTTTCTAAACCCTCTGTGTTGTTTCACTAGTCTATTTCTCAGTCTTTGTCCCTATTGTACACTATTTAGTGAGGTCTTATAAGAAGGTGTTTATGTAGTAGTCTCGTAGTTTAAGATGGCCAATTTCTATTTATTCAAGGTTCTCCTGACTATTCCTGCTCCTTTACATTTCCAGATAGCTTTTGGAATTAGTTTGTAATTTTCTAACCCCTCCAAAACAGAAAAGAAACACTAGGATCTTTAATGAGGTCATATTACATCTATATAAAGTTTGAGAATGTCTTCCAGTCCGTTAGACATAGGATAGCCCCAGTTATTTCGATCTTTCCTGAAACTTCTCAATGTTTTGTTGTTTTCCACATATAGTTTCCACATAACCTACATTAGATTGATGTGATTGTAAATGGTATTATTTTAAAAATTAATTATTGTTTGTTGCTAATACATAACTACATTTGATTTTTATAGTAACTTCGTGTCCAGTCCGTTGATGTAGCTCAATTCATTAATTCTAATAGTGTGATTGTATATCCTTTTGAACTTCCTATGGGAAAATCATGTTCTCGGCACATACAGAGGTTTTGATTTTCATATCACCATCATCATCATATCATCATCATCATCATCATCATCATCATATCATCAGTTGGTTTATTCTACTGGGTAGGCCTTACAGGAAAATCTTGTGTTACCAGATCATAGAAGCCATCTTTGTTTCACTGCAGGAATCAGAATCTTTCATTGTATCAGTAAAATTGATTGTTGTTTTTTAAAAACAGATGCCCTGTACCAAAATAGGAAAGTTCAGGGGCGCCTGGGTGGCTCAGTCGGTTAAGCCTCCGACTTCGGCTCAGGTCAGATCCCAAGGCACAGGCTCAGGTCAGATCTCCCGTTCGTGGGTTCGAGCCCCGCTTCAGGCACTGTGCTGACAGCTAGCTCAGAGCCTGGAGCCTGTTTCAGATTCTGTGTCTCCCTCTCTCTCTGACCCTCCCTCTTTCATGCTCTGTCTCTTCTGTATCAAAAATAAATAAAGCATTAAAAAATTTTTTTAAAAATTCAAAATAGGAAAGTTCTGTTTTATTTCTAGTTTTCCGTTATTTAAAATTATGAAGGGTTTTGAGTTAATTATTATAATTTTTCATTATTTTGTGTTAAGTCAGAAAATTACTTTGATTTACTTTAAAATTTAATACACCCTTGATGACCTAGAATAAACATATTTTTATGACATATTGCCTTTTTAATTAATTTAGGTTCTTTGCATCTATTCATGAAAGATACTGGTATTTAAGGTTTTGGTATTAACCTAAGCTGGGCTCATAAAAAGAGTTTTGAATATTCCTACTTTTAACTCTATAGACGTAGCTATTCTTATTATATTTTTATTTAAAGATTTTCACTTGGAGTTTCATCTGAAATATTTTATTAATTAAATTCAATTATAAAAGGACTAATTGGATTTTTATTTCTTCTCTCAATTTTTAGAAAGCTTAATTTTTCTAAGAATTTCATTTACATTTTTATATTTATTGGCATAAAAGTAGCTTATCATATCCTTTTCTTATTTTTGGCTCATAGCAGCTCTGTGAAACAACTTACCTTATGGATAATCGGCCTAAAAAAATGCATTTGTGCATTGACTCATTGTTCAGTGAACTACACAAATTCATTAATTTTAGTGGTTTAAATATAGATTTTTTGTATTATCTTTGTAATAACATGTTACTGTCAAATAAATAGAATTTTACTTCTTCCTTTCCAATCTTGCACTTACCTATCTATCTATCATTTATCTATTTATCTATCTTTCTATTGTCTATATTGGCTTTTCTCTTTCTGCTTGTCAACCTGGCATAGTTCTTACAGTCTAAGCTGTACTTGAGGGGTCACATCCTTCATGGCCAGCTGTGTTAAGTTGGGCAGTTGTGCTGATTTTGGCTGGGTCCCTGTCAACATATCTGCAGCCTCAGCTTTGTCTTTTAGACTTATTCAGCTTTGCTCCACATGGTCTCCCATCTGTTCAGACTAGCTTGGGCTTGTTTATAAACAGAAGGTGAGGGTCCAACAGAAAGAGTGGAATCATAGACGGCATTTTGAAATCTAGGTTTAGAACTCACATGTTATCATTTTTCTACCCAGTTCAGAGAAGGTTGGAATAGGGCACCTGGGTGGCTCTGTTGGTTAAGCATCTGATTCGTTTTTTTTTTTAATTTATTTTTAAAATTTTATTTACAATTTTTTTATTTTTAGTTTTTTATTATTATTTTTTGCATCTGACTCTTGATTGTGGCTCAGGTCATGATCTCACAGTTTGTGAGTTCAAGCTCTACATCGGGCTCCCGGCTAACAGTGTGGAGCCTGCTTGGGATTCTCTCTTTTTCTCTCTCTACCTCTTCTATGCTCTCTTGAATGTTATCCATCAAAATGAATTTAAATTTTTTTTTAAAGAATATTGGTATAGATTCAATCTTTCAATGGGAGGAGCTAAAGAGTCATTTTGAAAAAAGCAAAAATAGAGGGGAAAAATGGAAATAGAAGCCAATTTTGCAATCCTTTTTTTTTTCCTTTACCACTGCAATATTTTCACCTTTTTTCAGTTTTGATAATAATTGTTCCTCTTTTTTCTGTTTCTTGGTTGGTTTTTATAGGTTTATTAATTATTAATCTTTTTGAAAAAAAACAAAATTTGGCTTTGCTGATTTTCTTTTTTATTTCATTAATTTCTGTCTTATTTTTATTCTTTTCTTCATTCAGTTTTTTGGAGCATTAACCACCTGTTTAAACTTTATACAGAAATTCTTGAATAACTGACTTTCAATCATTCCTAAATAATTGATTTTTAACTTTCCCAAACATACATGCATTTTAATATTTCCTACATTGCAGTGTGATCTCTTATTTGAAAAAGAAGCTACTTACAGGAGTCTATTTCAAAATATCTGAAAATTATCAATACTTTTTATTATTTCTGTATAATTCTATTCTAATTAACAATAACCTACACATTTCCAGTCTTTTCTATTATCATGAGTATTTGAAAAGCATGTGTAATAATCATTGTTTTCTACAATTTCTTATGTGTATCATTAGGTCAAATTTGTTTACCAGTCTGCTCAAATATTTTAAACTCATACTGATTTTGGCTCCTTTTTTTCTCCCTGAAAAAAGTATGCTACAATTACTATCATGATTATGGTTTTACTTATTTTCTTTTTTAATTCCATCTATTTTATTTTAAATTGTTAGACAATAAACAATTTGGGGTAAGAACTGGTTATGAGATGATTTTAGGGAATTATTACTGGTTTTCTTGGGTGATGTTCTAGGCTAAGAGTATTACTTTTAGATGATGCACAATGAATAATTTAGGGGTGAAGGCATCTGAAATTGAAACCTATTATTAGTATTTCAGGAATTAAATTTTGTTTTTATGCACACATAATTCTGTAGCAAAAAAAATGATCATTACTAATTCTCGATGTTAGGTATATGGGTGTTATAGTATAATTATTTTAATATTTCTGTATGTTTAAGGTTTTTATTATTAAACATTGGGAAAATATTCAGAATGTTCTAAAAGGCTTTCTGAACTTGTTTTTTAGAGGCTTCATTATGCTGACTAGAGACAGAAAAAGATTCTTACAGTAGAATGGGGATAAGTTACTCTTTGTGTATTACTACCAGGACTTCAGTATGTGTGTTAATCTTTCTCTAAAAAATCTGGCTTAATGTATTCAGAATTAATCATCTAGTCCATTTATCTCCTTATTACCAATCCATTTAGAATATCCTATGGCAGAAAGTATCTGGTTCCCAATACTACACCCTTAGTGAGCCTGGTTGAGTGACTACAGATAAAGGTCTATGTTCCATAGTATGCTAGTTTTTCAATTTAGGGCAATACAATTAGTTCCAACTTGGTCCAATAGCAATTCTATGTTCTCCACAGTTTTCTCTAAGGATCTCATTGCTTGCAATTCCACTCAAAGAATAAATACCAATATTGAGCCTTATTTAATTGCAGGGAACAGAAGCCTATTTAAGTTTGATCAAGTAAAAGGAGATTTATTACAGAGCTATTAATGAAAAAGAGAATGCTGATCAAAGCCTCAGAAAGAGAGGAAATTTGGGCTGTCATAACTTGGTAATAGCAGATTGCTTTTAGTTTCTTTTCTGTCTTGGTTTTTTATCTTCTTTTCTCCTCAACATCTTTGTCTCAGATTTATCAGGAGTATCTGATTGAATCAGTCCAACTGATGGATTGTTTTTGGGAGCAGGAGTCTTCCCCATCCATTCAGATGCTCGTAGGTGGGAGGGAGGGTGTATATCCCATATTCTAAATGGGAAAAGCATAGCTGTTAATCAGAAAAATTCTTTCAGAAGGGATTGTGGGCTGGGAAAAAGAGATCAACAACTTTAAGGCATTTTGTCACCTGAGCATAGTCAAGGCCATCAACAAACTAAACCAGTTTTCAGCAATGATTCTAATTTAGAAAAATAAAAGAAATAGGTCTTTATGTGTGTGAATTCAGTTGATATTTTATAATAAATGATAACATTTTAAAATATTATCTTTATATGCTTTATAATCAGCTTTTTCAAAAAGAGGCTTACCTGAAAACATTATTTTATTAGTATTATATGACATACCTCATACCTTCATAAAGGTATAACAAAATGTTTAGATAAAATAGCCAATTTTTAAATGTTTATTTATTTTTGAGAGAGAGGGAAACAGAGCATGAATGGGGAAGGGGCAGAGAAAGGGACACACAGAATCCAAAGCAGGCTCCAGGCTCAGCACTGTCAGCACAGAGCCTGATGCGAGGCTTAAACTCATGACCATGATATTATGATCTGAGCCGAAGTCGGATACTTAACCAACTGAGCCACCCAGGTGTCTCATAAAGTAGCCAATTTATAACTGAGCAGTGGTAGAATCTTCTCTATTATCTGATCCATGGATTGGCTACAAGAAGCTCCATGAATCTATGCCAAAGAGGGGAGAACAGATTTACATTTATATCTGTCTTCCTACAGAAACGTGATGAAAGGAATTTCATACATTTTAAAGAGTTTTCCAGTGGATGCACTCTGTTTGAACCCACCTGTCTCATAAAGGATTTAATTCAACTTAGCAAATGTATATCTATTATAGCTAAGGATTACTAAATTATTGGGGGAGATTAATACAAAGTCAGTACCTTCATAGAACTTAAAGTATTTATGATAATAAGATACACATAAATTTGTGAACAATGCTGTTAGTATATGATAAAGTGCTAATGTATCTGGTATAAACTTTGTGAAAGAGTAGTTTGGAGCAAGTGTTACTGAGGACCTTTTCCAGACATGGTGTGTAATGACCTTGACAAATAGGTCAGTTTAGGATAAATGGAGAAGAAAAGGGAGATGCAGGCCCAATGGAGGAATATTATAAATAGAGTGTGATTAAAGATTAGCTACTAAAGACCAGAGGCTGAGATTGTTTATAAGTTTACAAGAAATCTTTGGAGAAGGACAAGGGGAACATATCCTCTGTACTCTGATTTTATGGAGGAAACTGTTGTGCTTTGTGGAATTAGGACTGGAAACTTATTCTGAACAAGTCTCGTGAATTTGAAAAAGATGTTTCATTTCTTTGCTAATCTAACTGAATTTTTAATGACTCAGGAAGATGTGAGTGTCATTTTTGTGATTCAATATTATCTATTTTCATAATTACCATCCAAACACTGAAATAAACACAAAGAAAAACGATGAATTGTTTGCTGCTTCTTGGCAGTAGCATAGGAAATGGTTTTACTAAACTCGATGTTCATTGTTTTTTAAATATTGTAATTAAAGTCTGACAAAAATTTCTATTAAGTAATTTTTTTCATTAAAGATACACATTTTAATTTGAAGTACCAAGAGTACTTTTGACTATTTATTAGAAATCACTCAAAACACTGAAAATTCTTTTTCCATAGGTTGGAATTTCTGTTGTAATGCAATATGTAATTTATTGTTATAGCGTATAATTGAAATATAATTCTTACCTTTTTCTCCCACTAGTTCTTTAGAACTTACACATTTAAAAAAGCTGTCTTCCACATTTTTATATATTAAATGTATTTAGTGATATCTTCCTGTAGGGTTATAGTAGAATTAAATGAGATATTGCAATAAGTTTATTTATTTTTTTAAGTTTATTTATTTTGAGAAAGAGAGAGAGAGAGCACAGGGAAAAGGCAGAGAGAGAATCTCAAGTAGGATCCATGCTGTCAACTCCAAGTCTCCATCTCTCTCACCAAGAGATCATGACCTGAGCCTAAATCAAGCTGGATACTTAACCAAGTGAGGCATTCAGGTGCCCCAATATTGAAACAGATTTAAATGTGTGAACCTGAGTAGGAGCAGCCATAATAATCTAAGTAATATCTAGCAACAAGTTATACATATAGCAATTTTAACACTATTAATAGCATGTCAAATATGAGAAACAGCATCATATAGTGTCCCAACATTGTAAACATGCTACCTTCTTACTCCTTTCTTTAGATTTTATTTCACCTTTATCCATTATTTCTTATAATTGATATCAATACTTTCTTGATATATCTCTTTTTCTTCCAACCGTTATTCTCAGTAAAGTCCTTTCATATGTAAAATGTAAGCATTTAAATGCTAAGTTTTATATAATTCATAATCTATATAAGTTCTCTGTTGTGACTTGAAGATGTAAATTGGTCTTTAAGAATTCTGAACAAAGAAGCACCTGGATGGCTCAGTCAATTAAATGTCCAACTCTTGATTTTAGCTTAGGTCATGATCTCATGGTTGGGGTCATAGGTTTGAGCCCTGTGTCCAGCTCTGTGGTGATAGAAGGGGGCCTGCTTGGGACTCTCTCTCTCCTTCTGTCCTTTCCCCATTTGTGCATGCTCTGTCTCTCTCTGTCTGTCTCTCTGTCTCTCTCTCTCTCATATTGGGGGGCCTGGGTGGCTCAGTTGGTTGAGCATCTGATCCTTGATTTTGGCTCAGGTGGTGATTTCAATGGTTTGTGGGATGGAGCCCTGCATCAGGCTCTGCAATGACAGCACGAAGCCTGGTAGCTATTTTCTCTCTCTCAAAATAAATAAACTTAAAAAAATCATTCTGAACAAATTGAGAAGTAAATATAGCCTCAGAAATGGCCTAAAATATTAGCTTCTTCTCTGGATTAGAGAATGAGATAAATCACCACTACTGCTGGGAGGGGGGCTAAAGCTCATAAGAGCTGGAGGGAAAATGGAAATGTTTTCTCCATATTCTCCTGGACAGTGGAGGTTATTGAGAGAAATTTCTTTCTCATGGACCAAAGTAAGAATGAGAAGATAGAAAAGGACATGTCCTTCTACACTGTGCTACCTGTTCACAATTGGGAAACAAGATATATGTGCAGTTTCTTAGTGATCAAGAGAATATTTATACCAAAGGGGATGTTAACAAATATTCCTTTGAGGTTTGAAAATGCATGATTCTTCTACAAGCCTGTGATAATTCTACTTCGACCTTCTGTCTCATCCCAGTATTAATGTTTTCAGCAAAATTTCAGTCTCTATACTATTCTCATACATTGCTGTTCCTGAAACTCTAAGAGACTGCTGTTTTAAGTGAATCCATAAATTTCTTCTTTTATTCTAAGACCTGACAATTCTTTCCTTGAGAATAGCCTAAGGAGTCCCATTAGAGCAAAACTTGTTGTGAATGTCCTTAGATCTTATTGAGCAGTCCTTAAATTAGAACACCTTCATTATCAGTTAAACAGAGCTCTTCTTTTTATTTGAATTTGGGGCATTCTCTGGAGATTTAACATAGATATTTTATTAAGAAATAAGCCTATATTATTGTGAATAATTCATTCATAAGGCTAATATTTCACAAAATAAATTCCATCTGTATTCCACTCTCCTTCTTTCTAGCTCATGTGACTTAAACTTTTTTGTCTAGATACCCATGATTCATCATCCATTAGGTCATATTCTTTATACACTGAAGATAAAGCTACTAACAACATAACATGCTTAATTTACTATTGGTGATTGTATCTGATAATATGACTTTAGCTACATGTCATGGAAACTGATTCAAACTGGCTCCAACAATCAAAATATGTATTGTCTGAAGATAGGATAAATTTCATGGCCAGTTAATTTCAGTTTTCTATTTCCACTTATGGGTGTGTGTGTGTGTGTGTGTGTGTGTGTGTTATTCTATTTGTACATGTTGGCTTAAACTTCAGACAGCAATCCTTAAGGTAGTGCCAGCTTCCACTCTGGCATACTTCAGCATGCAAAGTAAGAGAGAAATGCTTTTGTGCTAATAGCGCCAGGAAAAGTCTTAAGATTTACTACAGCTGGAATGTTCAGATCACATATACCCTGATGCTAGTCATGGGAATAAAATAATTATTTATTTATACAAATTTATAAATAATTATGTATTTATTTCTTTATTTAAGCCTCACTTAAGAATTAGGCATATGGTTAGTTATACCCAAAGCTTGGCTATGGCTAAAACTTAGATATCTGATTACAATTTTTATTACTAAAGGGAAAAAATTATGTAAGTGATCAACCTGCCAACTACAGTTATCCTCTTCTGAAACATAACTTTTGTCTTGTGTCCTTTTTTTGTGATCAAAAGTAGTTTTATTCCATACCATGCAAAGGACAAGAACTGCTCTATTTTGATGTGGAGAACATTTTCCCTTTACAAATCTTACAAGTACATATCTAGTTAAATATCATTTTTCTTAACATCCTATTTAAACCCTTGGACTAAGTATCTCAGAGCTGATCCATTAGATGATTAAGGACAACATTTAGGTTATTAAGATCTATTGATTACTTGTCTAATTTATTCGTAACTATGGTGTTTCTAATCACTTCAATCAGAATGTGCTCTCTTACTCATGCTTTCTAAAATTGTGCTTTAAAAGTAATATTTTATAAACATCCTTCAAAAATTCTGAGGTTTGTATTGGTGGAAAATCAGTGTATTTTCAAATGAGGGATATCAGACATAATGTTCCCTTAGAAATAATGTCATAATGGGAAGTTATATTGCAGATCAAAGGCCTGGTGCATTTTTAGTTTAGTTTTGTTTTGTTTTAAAATGGCTACAAATAAACCATTTTATCAGTTCTTAAATCAAATATAAAAAATATACTTCTAAGACAAATAGTATGTTTTTTCAGCAGGATTACCGAATTGGGCAACATGCTGCCCAAGTACATAAAATTTTATGAATTCTGATAGAATTCTAGATTTTTTTTTTACTTTAAGCAATTAGAAGTATAAAAAAACATTAATCAGGAACCTAGAACATAAATGGTTCCTCTGAAACAGGAAGCTTTTGGTTATTTTTAGGAATATTTTTAGGAATAATTTAAGAATGGCTGCTAGATTATGTTTGAACATTTACTTGGTTGTTTGTTTGGAAGTTGGTTTGTGAATGTGTATTTTGATAAAGTCTATTGATCAGTGTAATATTCTAAGCAGCAAAATAAGCTTAGATTCCTCTCTACTTAACATTGTATTTATTTCTTCATGACTAGGTAACATAATAGTGTTATATCTAAAGTGTTTCAGAAAATTTATATGCACTTAAAGTACAGTGTCCAAACTATCATTGCCAATTCTTAATGATCTATTTTTTATTTTTCTAGTGTGATTGATTGCATTTGGAAAGAGGGCATTGTAGAGTTTGGAGGGAACACAGATCTCTTCACCCAATTGTTTATTCATGAGGAATTCCTTCTACTGCAGGATTGTCAGTGCTATTCACGAGAGACATTAGGCAGATACTCAGTGCAGGCTAGCTGAGGCCAATACAGGGGTTTTGAATTGCCCACAGAACTAAGACAGTCAGAAATGGAGTTGGACCAATGCAAGAATGGAAATCAAGAGCATTCCTTCTTCAGATTCTCTGAGTGCTTGTCTCATTTTTTCTCCTCTAAATATGCTTTCTCCCTGTGCTACTGTCAACTTTAAGGTTTAATCAGTTTACTTCCAGATTCCAGAAAAAGAGGGCTTTTCTCTCTGTCTTCATATATAAAATACCAGGCAGTGAAGTCCGAGCAGTCAGACATGGATCATGAGTTTGCAGTCTGGACTCATGAAATAACCTATTATATCAATGTAATAAAAGCCAGGGTCTCTGTGTGTAATCCTGTATTCAGAGAGAAGTGTAGAACTATGATTAGACTCCCTTCATCAAATCTATATGGAATAGGAGAGAAGAACTTTATGAAATGAAGGTGATCATAACAAGAAGAAAGCATAAAGAGATGATGGACAAATAGAAATAATAGGTACCCAAATGCCTACCTGTGGTAAGCATAATGGCCCTAAAAGATACCCACACCCTAAAGACTTTGCAGATATGATTAAGTTGATAATTTTGACAGGGAGAGATTATCCTAATGGGCCCTAAATGCAGTCACATGTATCCTTATATCTCCTTATATTCTCATATAAGCCAGAGAGCAATTTGACATATGACAGACAAGAAAAGATTTTGTGCTGCAAAAGTAGGGATTAGAGTGACGGGATCACAAGTCAGGAAATGCAGGCAGCCACCTGAACCTGGTGGAAGCAAGGAATGGATTCTGCCCCAAGTACTCAAGGGCCCAGGCCTACCCAACACCTTGCGTTGGGGCCAGGGATACTGATTTGGGAGCTCTGGCCTCCAGAATTGTGAGAGAATAAATTTATTTTGTTTCAAGTCACCAAGTTGGTGCTTATTGACACAGCAGGCATGGGAAACTAAAACAGTACCCAGCAGATTGATATTTGGCTCATTGTAATTATTACTCACTGGTGAGTCATGACTGGATGTCTCAACAACCAAAAATGGGTTAAACTGTTTTTCTTCCTACTTGGTCCTTCTGGACATTTTTCAAAACAACTCTCCTGGATTTTCTTTTTAAGGATACATGTATATAGTTTTGTATAATCCTGGTCACTCAGCTTCCTTCCACAATACTATATTGTCTCAAATCTTTTTAGAAAGGAAATATGGATGAGAAGAAAGACCAGCCTATTTTAAGGAAGACAAATAGGTTCAGTGCTGGCTTCAACCTTCTCAATTGTTTGATTTTGTACATATTAGCTGACTTTTTTGATGTTTACATATGTACATATTAATGATACATTTACATAGGAAATTTGATATATTATAGGTACTAAAAATACCCGTAGTTACATTCTCCAATTCACCATCACCTTCCTGTCCATGCACATGGAGAGATATCCCTTGTTGTTAATGGTCAGCATCTCTCTTAAAATATTGCACCAAAATCAGAGAATAAAAGCTAGGCATGATAAACCATATGTGGGCTAGTTAGCATATATTTAATTCTTATTAGTGTGTATTATCTGGAATACATACACACAAATTGTTGATAACAAAACATTTCAAATGATCATAAAACAATGGTACAGGAACTGATTGTGAGATTGTGATTTATAAAAAAATACACATATTTGGTCATTCAGGTGACCAAAATATATTTCTTATATATATTTGTCTTCATTTATGGCTCCCGGCTCATATCTCCCTATACAGTTGAAATTTTGCTAAGTGTATTTAAGAGTATTCAAGGTGTCTTTTGTTAGGTCTATAAAGTGACTTGGAAATCACCTAAGGAAGGGAGTTGGCTGCCTCTAGAGCCAACCTATGATTAGAGGGTTGGAATTTTAGTCTGTGTAATGAAGCCTCCATTAAAAAAAGGGGGGGTGGTTCAGAGAGCTTCCAAGTTGGTGAACACAGTGGAGAGGCTGAGAGAGTAATGTGTTCATAGAGCATGGACATTTATGCCCTTTCTCATACTCTATCCTATTTGTGTTTTCCATCTGGCTGTTTCTGGGTTATATCCTTTTATAAGAATCCAGTAATCTAGTAAGTAAAATGTGTCTCTGAGTTCTATGAATTACTCTACCAAATCAATCGAACCCAAGGAGGGAGTCATGGAACCTTTGGTTTATAGCTAGTTGGTCAGAAGTACAGGTTAACATCCAGACTTGTGCCTGCCATCTGAACTCCAAGCAGGAGGCCATGGGAACCTCTGATCTATAGCTAGTTGGTCAAAAGTACTGGTAACAACCTGAGTTCGTGACCGGCAACCTAATGTGTGTGTGTGTGTGTGTGTGTGTGTGTGTGTGTGTATCTTGTGAGACTGAACCTTTAACCTGTGGAATGTGATGCTCTCTCCAGGAGACAGTGCTAGAAGTGAGTTGAATTCTCAGACACCTTGCTGGAGTTTGAGAATTGCTTGTTGGTGTGGGAAAAATTCTACACACACACACATTGAAATTGGGTGCAGGAATCCTTTTACCACTATACCCCGAACCACAATAAAATAGACATTAACATTGGTCATTATTGCTTCATTAAAAGAAATCAAATTTGACAGGTTTATTAAAGTTCATCTTTACCACCCCTACTCACTTTCTTAATTTCTATAGGGAAAGACTCACCTGAAATCAATGTATCAATCTGACATATGTTTTGGTCACTTGGCAGATATAAATGCATTTATAACTACTGTATTATTGCTTTGTATGGTTTAAAATACAGAAATGGTGTAATGTATGTGCTATTTTATAATTTCCTTTTAAAGCCCAAAAATATTTTAAAGATTTATCTGTGGTGAATAATGTAGAATTAGTTCATTTAATTATTCTTTATTATTCAACTGTTTGTTAAATGCATATATTCAAATCATTCATTTATACATTCCCTTGCTGAGGAATAACTAGGTTACTTCCATCTTTCCCTACTACAAACAATCATGCAATGTTAGCTTAAAAATGTTTTCTTATAGTGTTCCCTGTGAACCCATGAGTATAAATTATTAAATAACGAGGGATATGAACATTTATAATTTTATTACATATTAGTAGATTGCTTTGCAAATGAATTGCTCTACTGACAGTTATGAAAGAGAGAATTATATTTTCCCACAGCTTCATCAACACTTAGTGTTTTCAAAATTCTTATTTGTGGTCATATGATTTTAATGATATCTCATAATTCTAATTTGCATTTTCTGTGTTGTTTTATGAAATTAAATTGGCCATATGTTTAATATTGTCAATATGAATTGCCTTTTCACACTTTTGCTCTTTTTTTTTGGATGGGTAGTGTTTTGTCTTTTTTTACTTAATAGATTTAGAAAAACTTCCTATTCTCTAAATTTTGATCTTTTATTAATTATATGTGCTGCAAATGTTTTCTACAAGGTTTTCCCTTGCTTTTCATTTGGTTGATGGTTATTTTTGTTTTCATGATTGCTTATGATATAAATTTATCATATTTAATAACCTTATTTGTTTACATAAAGATATCTTCTACATTATATTATAATAATATTCATATTTACATCTTTAACCCTTTTGGCATTTAATGTATAAGTATGATATAGGATCCAAATTAAATGCTTCCATATAGATTGCAAGGTACTCCATTCTTTCTCTAGTGTTTGTAATGTAATTTCATGTATATATATACATATTCATATATATATATTCACCTATTTCCAGATTCTCTCATTTGTTACATTGCCTCAGGTTTTTATAGCATTCTTAAAATTAGTCTTATTTTATTGTGAAGTTTGTATGTCTTTGGATAACTGTTCAAAGTTAGCTGCGCTGTTCTTGGACCTTAAGTCTCAATATACATTTTAGCATTGCTTTACAAGTTCAGTAAATATTAGGTTGGGATTTTAATTGAAACTTCTTGATGTTTAATTTCATATTAAAATGGGCAAGATGACATCTTTATAATTTGGGTTGTCTGATCCTGAATAAGTTATAATCTCTCCATTTATTTGCCCTCTTTTATGCCTTCCAATAAAGTTTTATATTTTTTCCATAGAGAATTTGCACTTCGTTGATTGGATTAATTCCCAGAAATCTTATGATTTGGGTTGATTTCATGAATGTTATGTTTATTAAGCTACATTTCTTAATTATTTTCTTGTGGCAAAGTAATGCTATTGATTTCAAAAATTGTTCTCATTTCCATCAAACATAATTAACTATGTAGCCTATTAATTAGGAGTAATTATAGGTCTTTTCTCATTCACTTTCAGTGACATTCTTGTCTTGTACTGAATAGGATCTCCTGTACAATATGTATAGATACAGAGATCATGAACTTTCTTCTCTTGCTTCTGATTTTAAAAATAATGCCTCTAGAAATACAACAGTGAGAACATTTTCTATATTATTATAGTTATTATTATTGTAAAACATTAATCCTTACTTACTTTTGAGAGAGAGACAGAATGCAAGCAGGGAGGAGTCAGAGAGAGGCAGACACAGAATCTGAAGCAGGCTCCAGGCTCCGAGCTGTCAGCACAGAGTCTGATGTGAAGCTCGAACTCATGAATTACGAGATTATGAAGTTGGATGCTTAACCAACTAAGCCACCCAGGTGCGCCTGTTATTATTATTATCTTAATTTTAGAAAGATAGAAAGAGAGCAAAAGAGAGAGGGTGAGGGAGAGAATCTTAAGCAGGCTCCATGCTCAGTGTGGAGCCCAGTGTAGGGCTCGATCCCAGACACCCATATTTCCTCTATGTTGTTGTTACAAATATCATGTTAATGAAGTTTATTCTAGTGGTTTGCTATGAGTAGTTTTCTTTTAAATGGATAATATGTTCTTTCTGCATTTAGTGAAACTACCTTTGGTTTCCCTCTTTAATCTGTTAATGTGGTGACTCATATTAATAAAGTATCTAATATTCAATACCTGAATTGAGGAGATAAATCCAGAAGTCTGGAAGCGTGTCTTTGCTTGTACTAATTTTGCATAGTTTTGCATCATGGACAGCTAAGCTGACCAACCATCCCAGTTTTCCTGGGACTGTCTTAATTTAGTACTAAAAGTCCTACATTCTGGGAAACTTCTCCCTGGAACTCAAAAGTCTCATTTTCCAGTGGCAAGTGTAGAAGTTTGGGAGAAAAGTATAAAAGTCAGATAACAACCAAATAATCGGTAGTGAAGGCAATGTCATTTTTTAGTATAAAATGGACACAGCAGGAATGGTTGCCTTCCATTGTCCCCATTGCTAGTTTTCCCTGGCTGCTGATCTTGGCAGTCACGATTTGTATGTAGATCCTGATAATGGATCATCCAATGTCAGTAGATTGATGCAAAGTAATTGTGTAACTTAAGTGTGTTGTATTTGTGAACATTAATAATTTGCCTTTCATTTTTCGTGTGTATTAACTATTGTGCCTTGTATCAAGATACCATTAGTTTAATTTCAAACATTGTGAATATTGTGATTGGCTTTTGCAAGAGTTTAGATGATGAAAAGAGCAAGAAATATAATATTAACCTCAGTATTAATTGTAACTGAATGGAAAAGAAGACTAAACAATTGTATAATTTGTGACACCTGGGATGACACATAAAAAAAAGGACACAGGGGCTCTGTAACCAAACAAATCACACCGAAAAATTTGTAGAAATTAATTTGAGGGTGGCCATGGAGAGAAAGCCAATATAAAAACTGAATTTCATAACCCAAATACTTCTAGGTCAATCATGGTATTTTTTTATTTCCACAAAACACTAATGCCCAGTAAAAAATTATGGTTACTAAATTAGCCTGAGCAGATCACATACATGAACATGGGTGACCATATCTATCCCATGATTGCTCAGTGACAGTGAGTAATGTTACAATTCCTGATACAGAGGTTTCAATTAAAATGTGTTGTGTTTAAAAAAAAAAAGAAAAGAAAATGTTCCTTGCAAGGTAGTGCTGCTTCTCTCAGATAAGTTTATAGGTCAAATCAGAGCAATAAAAACAATGGTAATGACCCCCAAAAATATTCCTCCTGACTCCTTAGATACTTGAATTTCTGAAATGAAGGTTCAAGTAGTCTGCTTAATCTCCATGAAAATTTTAATGAAAATAGAGAGAATATATTGCTGATATCCAAATATAAACCAGGCCATGCTTATCTGTCTGTATATTCAGCAGAAAGTGCAAATATACAATTTGGCAAATTCCGCTCATCTATAAACTTCGTACCAAAGAAAAAGAACAGTTTTAGTCTGCTAAGCGCCCTGCATACCTTGTATACTAAAAAGAGGGGTAATTTGCATACTAATAATATTGACACTATTTTAATGAAAGTCTTTGGTCACTTTTCATTTCATCAGAAGCACATAATGAAGCCTTTGACTTGCAGAAGTTCTTATAAGACATGTATCATCATTGCCTCTCATAGAAAATATCTTTTAAATCTGCTATAATATCATATTTGCAAAATGTGGAAAAGAAAAATGTCATTGTCTAATTTGGAAATATATTGATGATGACTGTGGAGAAAACAATTACAGTAAAGTGAAAATTTGTAAACTATTTCTCTGAAACTCACTGGTGGTCTTTTGTGGGTTTTTTTAAATTTTTTTTTTAGTGTTTTATTTATTTTTGAGATAGAGAGAGACAAAGTATGAGAAGAGGAGGGGCAGAGAGAGAGGGAGACACAGAATCTGAAGGAGGTTCTAGGCTCCGGGCTCCGAGCTGTCAGCACAGAGCCCTACATGAAGCTTGAACTCACGAACCATGAGATTATGACTGAAATCATGACCTCAGCTGAAGTCTGAAGTTTAACCAACTGAGCCACCCAGGCACCCCTCACTGGTGGTCCTTTGAAAAGGCCATAGAGAGTCAAAAAAAACAAAAAGGGAGTTAACTAACTGAGAACTTAATTGCTAGAGCGATCTGTAGCTTGTGACAAAATCTTATATTGAAAAAAACAATGTTTTAAATAGAAAAAAGACTGCTTCAGAACCCAAAACTATGATTAGAAAGGACGATGAGGTAAACAAGACTTTTTCCATATTTTTAATAAAACTGTAACTTAGTGGAATATAAGTTCAATTTCATAAGCATTAATTGCCTCTATACTTCAAAATAATTTTTTTCCTGAAAAAGAGAGGTTAAAATCTGAGTACATTGAATGTGAGTCAGTGTTTTAAAGTTGGCTATTTTAGAGATGGATAGTCTGTACATGAATTTACAGATGCAAAGGACCTGGCTGCAAAAACTGGCTTCCTTAAACAAGACTGTAAGATACATGGAATAGGGACAATTTGGGAGAACCAGAAAATAATTCCAACAAGTTTAAAATTTTGCTATTGCAAAGTAGTAAGATAATAGTATTCTGTGCTCAAATGCTTCCACTGGGAGGTTATAGAGCTTGATGGTATCAGACTGACACCAGAAATGATGATAATGGGGACCTGCTAAAAAGAGAAATGGAAATTGAAATTAATCTTGTGATTGATTGTATTCAGTTTTACCTCCAAATTAAAAAAAAAAAAAAAGATGTCCTAAAGGCTGAAGGCAGTTCAGGGAAGAATTATTAGAAAAGGAAACAGAGGGGTAAAAATACCCTACTGTATCTTAGAAGGAAACATGTCATTATTTCTTATTGAATATAGGTAACATTTGTTTAGTTAGACCTATTGTATTATGCTTCTATTTTAAAGATATTATGGTTTTAAGTTTTAAACATAATGACTTACTTATATAATTTAACATTCAATAAAAGTAAAATAGAAAATAACTTGCTGTGTCAGAACACAGAAGGAAAATTTCAAATGAGCATGAATTTTTCATATGTTTAAAAAGAATAACATGTAAGCATATAGCTGTTATATAACATTCACTATTATCCTAATTCTTGTAACTATTTTTATTTTCTCACATGGCTTTGTCTTGAGTTTACTCTCTAAAATATTGACTTTTCTAGGTGCAGTCTATGTAATGATCTCTGGCATTTTCCGTATTGCTGTTTAATACGTGGTTAATTTTTGCTTGAAGAGAATACATTAATTGTAAAGGTTAAGAGTTTAATATTCATGTCAATATATAAAGATTAGTATATTTTAAATTATTTGTATTCTTTTTTTTTATTCTGATTGATTTGTTTATTTTTTTTTAATGGTATTATGGTCTCACCCTAATTGAAGTTATGGCCCATTTTCCTCACAATATAGACAAATTTTGAATTACTTAATTTGAGAATGTTTTATCCCTTTAATCATTGTGTAAAGTAATGACTTTATCTCTAATAATCATTCTGCTTTAAATCCATACTTGTTTAATTAATATCATCATATCAACTTAGCTCTCATTAGTATTTGCCTATATCATTTTATATCCTTCCATGTGCAATATTTCTCTGTCACTTTGTTTTATGTGTGCTGCTTTATACATTATACAACAGATTTCTTTTTAAATATATTTTAAGAGTCTCTCTCAACTAATGATATTGACTTGTGTCTATTTGTTGTAGTATTAATATATTTGGATTTATTTCTGCCTTCATATTTTATACTTTATATTCACAATATTTTTAGTTCCTTTCTCCTTACCTTTTAAAAACTTAATAAATTTTATTTTTAGAGCAGTTTTAGGTCCACAGGAAAAGTGGGTGGAAAGTGCAAAGAGTTCCCTTCTACTCCTACTTCCTACACATGCATGACCTTCCCCATCATCAGTATTCCCACAGTGGTACATGTGTTACAACTGATGGACCTACGTTGACACATCATTATCACTCATAGTTTACATTATGTAACTTAGTCCCTTCAGGCTTCTATAATAGAATGTCCTAAACTGAGTGGTTTATAGGCAACAGAAATTCATTTCTCACACTTCTGAGGTCTATAAAATACAAGAAAAGCTCTGAAAAATTCAATGTCTGGTGAGAGCCAGCTTCATGGTTCACAGAAAACTGTCTTCTCGCTGTGTTCTTATAGGGTGGAAGGGGTGAGGGATCTCTCGGAGTCTTTTTATAAAGGAACTAATCCCATTCATGAAGGCACCACACCCATAGTTTAATCATCCTAAGAGCCCCATATCTAAATATCATTATGTTAGAAATGTCAACATATGAATTTTGATGGGACATAAACATACAGCATTAAGGCTCAGTCTTGGTGTGGTATGTTTTATGAATTTGGACAATTGTATAATGGCATGTATTCATCATTATAGTATCATACAAAATAGTTTCACTGTCCTAAAAATCCTCTGTGCTTCTTTTCATCTCTCTTTCCCCCCAACCACCAGCCATAACTGATATTTTTGCTGTCTCCATGGTTTTATCTGTTCCAAAATGTCATATAGTTGGAATCATATAGTAGGTAGTTGTTTCAGATTGGCTTCTCTCCCTTAGTAACATGAGTTTAAGTACCCCCCACCCCACCCGATGTCTTTTCATGGTTTGATAGCCCAATTATTTTTAGCAGTGAATAATATTCTATTGTTTGGATGTACTACAGTTTATTTATTTGTTCACCTACTGAAAAACATCTTGGTTATTCCAAGTTTTTTCAATTATGAATAAGTCTGCAATTTTTTGAGTGGATATGTTTTCAATTCATTTGGGTAAATACCAAAGAGTTTGAGAGCTGGACCATATGGTAAGAGTACTTTTAGTTTTATAAAAGCTGACAGACTGCCTTCCAAAGTGGCTATGCCATTTTTGCATTCCCACCAGCAATGACTAAGAGTTCCTTTCGCTGTTGCTCCACAATCTCACCAGCATTTGATGCTTATAATATTTTGGATTTAGGTTGTTCTAATATGACTGTAATGGTATCTCATTGTTGTCTTAATTTGCAATTTCTTAATGATATAAGATGTTGAACATATTTTCATATGGTGACTTCCATCTATTTATATACTTTGGTGAGATGTCTGTTAAGGTCTTTGGCTTATTTTAAAAATTGGATTGTTTTCTAATTGTTGAGTGTTAGGATTTCTTTGTAATATTTTGGATAACAGTCCTTTAGCAGATGTATCTTTTACAAATATTTTCTCCTGATATGTGGCTTGTCTACTCATTCTCTTGTAAGAGACATTTTCAGTGCACAAGGTTTTAATTTTTATAAGTATAGATTATCAATTATTTCTTACATGGATCATCCTTTTGGTGTTAGGTCTAAAAAGTCATCACCATACCCAAGATCATTTATGTTATGTATAGGAGTTTTGTAGTTTGGCAGTTTACACTTAGCTATCACCCATTTTGAGTTAATTTTTGTAAGGAGATTAATTTTTTTACATATGGATGTCTAATTGTTCCTACACCATTTGTTAAAAAAGAAAACCTGCCTTTTCTCTGTTGCATTGTCTTTACTCCTCTCAAAAATCACTTATATTAATGAGGGTCTATCTCTGGGCAGATCAATTCTCTTCCTTTGATCCAGTCTCTTGTTTCACCAATACCATAATGTATATTGCTTTATGTTAAGTCTTGAAGTTGCATAGTATCAGTACCCTGACTTTGTTCTACTTCGATATCGAGATGACTATTCAGGGTGTTTGGCCCATCCACATATACTTTAGATCAGTTTATCAATATCCCCAAAATAACCTGCTGAGATTTTGATTAGAATTATGATAAATCTATAGGTCAAATTGGGAAGAACTGACATTATCATAATATTGAGGTTTTTTACCCATGAATATGGACTATTTCTTCCATATATTTAATTCTTATGTGATTTCATTCATCAAGGTTTTGTAGTTTCCCTCATATGGTAGATCTTGTACATAATATGTTAGATTTACATCTAAGTTTTTTTTTAGTATAAATGTAAGTAGTATTGTGATATACAGTTATAGCTACATATAACTTCATTCCACTCATTTATTTTTAGTTTATAGGAAAATGATTGTCTTTTTTGTATGTTAACCTTGTATTTCCTATCCTTGCTATATGTTTATTAACTTCTAAGAGTTTTAGTCTAGTCTTTTGGATTTCCTAAATGATTATGTTATCTGCAAACAAAGGCAGTGTTATTTCTTCCTTGTTAATCTATGATATGGGATGTTTGGGATCTTTGATGTAAGTACTTCCCACCATCTGGAGGAATGCAGCAGGCAAGGAGAAAAGCTAGTATACAGGGGAGAGTCAATAGAAATGGCAGAAAGATTCTTGGGATGATCTTGAGTGCCTGATAGTTTTTGAGGCTGAGCAGGAACACTTTTCTTTCAGAATCTGAAGGTTAAAATTCCCTTCAGTATTTTGACATAAGCTACTATCTTTTCAACAATTGCTTCTGTGCTTTTCTGTCATTTGCTCATAAGTGTGTCTTGATATATTCACATTAAAAGGTAAAGTGAAAAAAACAGTAGAAATAAAGCTGTATTTACATGTGTAACAACAACTTGAAATATACAAATTAAAACATTTTTAATTCTATAAAATATCAGAATTTACTAATCCATTCACTTAAAAATATTATTGAGCATATATTCTCTATGAGTCATGATTTTTTAGGCATTGACATTAAAAATAATTCTTATCTTTTGGTGTTGGAATCACTGTTCATTTTATTTCTTATTTTTCTCTTCAAAATGTTTTAAAATGAACTGGTATTTTTAAAATAAATATACAAAATGCAGATCTGAAAATATAACTTTTGTTACAATATAAGCAAATAGATAAAAAGACTATTTGTAACAGGTGTGTTAATAGATCGTATACTTTTAAATGTTTATTTATTCTTGAGAGAGAGAGAGAGAGAGTGGGGAGGGGCAGAGAGAGAAGGAGAGAGAGAATCCCAAGCAGGCCCCACGCTGTCACTATGGACCTGGGCTGGGATGGAGAGTTGGACGCTTAACTCAGTGAATCACTCAAGAGATTGAGGTGCCTCAAGAGATAGATTGTTAAAATGATAAAAGATGGAGATAAAACATTGGTGTTCTTTATCAGAGTTTTCTAACCTGTGTGCTGAGGAACACAGTATGCTTACAAATAGCCTAGAGAGTTCTTATCTTAAGATCTTCTCAGCTTTCCTAGAAACAGCGAAGCCTGGGGTAGCCAGACGCACAAGTTGTTTTCCACACAATCTAAAAGACTCATACAGTCTACCCTCATCATTACTTTCCCCGTGGGCCACAGCAGCGACTTGGGGGATATTGTTTTAGGTGATCACTTATGTGACATTCATGAATTTTGAATACAACATTCACCTCCATCAAGATGACAGATGGACAAAATATAAAACCCCTCTGCCACACATAGTTTAAAAATCTTTGAAATAAAATAATTAATCAAGATAATTTGAATGTATGTTCAAGTACCTAAAAATGGAAAAGAAATTTAAAGCTTCCAAAATTGGAGTGAAAGACAAAAAAGGAAATATCGTTACCTCATGAGGATGGCCCCTCACCCCTGTATTGACATGTATTTCCTGCCTCCTCTTCCTGGCTGCCAGAGCCATTTTAGGGCTGCTTACAGGTGCAGGATAAAAATACAGGCACCCTCGATCCCATACCTTCACCGAGACATAGCTCAGTTCCACACCAACTGTGAAGGGCTGGGTGGGGGCGACTCTGTGAGGCTGCCTCTGACTATCTGCTGGGAAGCCTGTGCTGTCATTTGCTCTTTCATATCCCCACCCCTGCTGATATGAGGAAATTCTGCCTGGTGGAAGGATGTCAGGAGGGCAAGACATCCTTCCACTTCTAGGATTTTTTCCATCCCTCCTCCAATCTTACTCAAGGCCCAGATGCTTTTTTTTTTTGTTTTTTTGTTATTTAACATTCTTGTTAGTCTTGGTTTATAGACGTTAGGAGCCCTTCAATGTGCTGAGCTTTAGCTTTTAAACCTCATGAATATCATCTTTAGTCTATTGTTTGGACCTAGGGCTCCAAAGGCATGATTTGAATTTCAAAGCTGGGAAGTTTTTGTTTTCTTTTCTAAGGTGACAGCCCTTTCCTGTAGCAATGGGTGAGTCAACCTCACATCTAATTTAAGGAGAGAATCCACACGCTAATCAGGGAATTACAGTAAATAAAGAATACATGGTCTGATATAACCAAAGTTTAGTTTGTCATTTTGTTATAGCTTTGCTCTATTCTCTCCTGTGGGGCAGACCCACCTTCCTGGGTCACTACCAGTATGAGAAGATTCAAGTGAAGCAAAAGGCTGACCACATGGTTCATGTCTCTGGTCAACTCATACAAGGGTAAAAGGAAATAAACTTCAGCTTTTCTGAAATCTGTGGTTGCCTTCAACAGTGGAAATGGCTAGAGAGTAGAACAGATAAGGCCATGAAAAATTTGACCACAGGCTGATTAACTACATTGACTTAATTAGAATCAGCAGGAGAATTAACAGAAGATAATATTTGCCCAACTTTTACATGACAGAAAATTCAAACACTACATATAGAGCTCGCTGACATTATGGTAATGATAGACAAGCATCATATTTCATTAATTTCCTATTACTGCTGTTATACATTACTCCAAATGTAGTGTTTTAAACCAATAACTTTATTATCTTATAGTTTCTATGAGTCAAAAATGCACATGGGCTTAGCTAGGTACCCTGGTGAGGGTCTAACAGGGCTTAAATCAAAGTGTAGGCTGGCTGAGTGTTCAGTTAAGGACTCTAAGATCCGTTTACAAGCTTATTCAGGTTTTTGGCATAACTTGTTCCTTTGCCGTCATGGTTACTGATGCCTGATTTCTTTGACATGTTGCCCCCACCATCTTCAAGCCGGTCACACTGCTTCAAATATTTCTCATCCTTTATATCTCTCTGACGTCTGTCAAATCTCTCTGATGTCCTCCTGTGCTTTAAAGAGCTCATGTGATTCTACTGGGCCATCCAGCTAATCCAGAATAATCTCACTATCTTGAGGTCAACAGATCTGTCACTTTAATTATACTTGTAACATCTCTTTTGCCATGTAACATAATAAAGTCACAGGTGTTACAGAAGGGGACAAAGACCAAGGAGACCAAAACTCTGCCTATCATACATGTATATAACATCAAAATTTTAAACGTGACACAGATTGACATATAGCATAGTTAGGTTCCACATTTTCAACATTCATGCACAATACGCTTGCCCTACACTTGAAATCTGGCCACTTACAGAACCAGAAAAGCCTCTTTCTAGTCTTTGCTTAGAAGGTATATGGCTTGAGATGCATCATTTAATCTTTCCATGCTTCTGTATTTTTATCTCAAAAGAGGAGTAATGCATATCACCATACCTCACTGGCTGAACTGATGGAAGCATCACACAATCAAAACCAAATAGTTGTAAGTACAGTATTTCAAGAATTTAGTGCCTATTTCTTATTTCTTATTACTGAGACTACATCATGATTAGAACCACTATTTGGTATTTAAAACAAAAGGAAATAAGAAAAGTCAATGTTTAGAAGATTATGTATTTAGTATTTTTTAACTCTAATAAACTTTAAAAATCTTATGGAAAAATCCATATGGTGTGTATAAGTGCAAATAGATAGAAAAAAAATCAGATGAGGAATCTATTTCTTTTCATGTTTCATTTTGCCAAGAGATAATGCAGTCCTCGCTCTGGAATCTCATCTGTCACACTGTGCTCTATAAAGTGACAGGACACGATGTGACATGTTGATGAGACCCTATGTGACACAGGGCATGGTTTGTGGTCTGTGTTGGCATAGATAATTAGGAAAACCCTGGAAAAGAGTAGTTTGAGAAGGATTGAATGAAGAATTATTACGACAGATAAATAAAAGGTAAGAATGAGCATATCTTTTTAAATAAAATAAAACATGCAGAATATTAGATGGTCTTCCCCTGACCCCCAAATGTTATAATCATCTGTTTGGCATTTAACCTTCATATATGATTAAGATAGCAAAGCTCATACCACAGCATTCCCTTGTAAGAGGAGAATATAGTGATATGAAGTAATTGAATTTTGTTCTGACCCTCTTTGGCCTCTGTGCAGAAGCAATTTGTGAATTATTTAGGAAAAAAGGAAAAGGATATTTGCCTCAAGAGAGAAATGCTGGGTGCAAAGAAGAATTTAGTTCAGTGGTGCTGTCTCTTAGAATACATCTGCTTTCCCAGCTTGAAATGAAAATCGAAATGGAAATTTCTATTCATCCTTATGCATTAACAAGATCCTTTCCTTTTCACTGCCATGCTTCATATGTCCTAAACTAGACCAATGGCAGATCTAAAACTTTACAAATCATGCTGAAGCCTTTGTTATTAAAATGACAATTTGTGACTGAGCCAATAAGAGAACGTAACCCCACTCGAAATAAATACAGCATGCACGTTGGAGCTTATCAAGCCAAAACTAAGAGCAGTGGAGATGTTAATTGTATCATCTCTGTTCAGTTATACCTCTGTATATTTATATACTTTTAAAAAAGAGCTGCAGTTTATAAGCCAAAGAATAGTGGTGAAATGAATAAAAAATTCCCTTTTTCTTGTCTCTTTCTTTTGGTTTTGAAGTACTTTTTTTATGTTGTGATTATGTAACTTTCCATCTGAAAGACTAAAAGATGCAGATACTATCATTGAGCTTTAAAACAAATCGGGAATATGTCTAAAGAATGCTGTTCTCCAAAGATTTCGGATACCCTACTTTTTATAGCCATCACCAGTATTAGCATGTATGTGACAGCAAAAGGGTCAGAATGAAAATGATCTAATAAAGAAATTCCAAACTAATGTTTAAAAAAATGAAATTGCAGCCAGCCTGTCACAGCCTTGGAGCGTTGAGAGGCCAGTATGAAACATTTTGTTTTATTTCTAAAGCTTTGATTGGGCTGCCAACAGGCATTTGGGCTGTCACTCTGAGGACCCTTCAAGTAGCACTGAAGTGGCAGGCAGCTCATGATTGATGAGTGTTTGCATCTATTTTATTATTTGTTGCATATTTCTTCCCTGACATGTTTAACTAAAAAAAATCATACAAGAACTTTTACAATTACGTGAGCCAACCTGCGCCAGAATTCGATTTCTGTGTGGTTACCAAACTGCAGCAAAAACAAACACTCACACAAACACAACAGGCTCCTTGGAGATAAGGAATATCATGTCAGTTCTGTAACATTATTAATATATTCCCGTGGAAGAAAGGGGGAACAGAACATCTAATACCCAAAATAAAAGGTTGTAAATGAATCAGACTTGGTGAAGATCTTTCTAAAATTGTTTCAAATAATTTCTTGGGTTGTGGACTACCTGGCCATTTTTCCATTGCAATTTTTATTTGCAAAAGGTAAAAACTTTGGGACTCTAAATCTCAGCATTTGATTGACTAAATCTTCGTGAGCAGTGTTTAGAGACTACAGTGGCCTTGTAATGAAGGATACAGTATTCTCATTTTCTGAGCTTCTGCAGGTTTGTGTGGTGTTAATGCCATAAGCCCGAGGTTGGCTCCGGGTGCAGTTGGAGCGCACATATTGGCTTCAACTTGGTCTTCTATTGTGCCACCTGGCTGAATAAAATGCATGAAAAATATATTCCCTCCTTGATTATTCTCCCTTTGATTTCTCTTCTCTCGTATAATGGAGCCGTTTTAGTGTGTGTGTGAGGTCTCTTTACGTTTCAGTTAAAAAGAAATTAACTCGTACCGGCTTAAATGATACTTGATAGGAGGTGGGGTTTCCTCGTTCCGACTTCTAAAACTAGAAGATCCACGGGTGCGCATGAATCAGGATTGACTTGCTCAGGGCATTGCCATTCTGCGTGCCTTGTTCATGTTCGGCCACATCTTCAGACCGGCTTCTCTCAGAGAGGCAGAACGACTGTCATAGGTTTGTTTACACTTCTCATTCGCCACCACACAGTCAGGAATTAGACACAAGTCCAGCTTCTTTCTCATAATCTGCAGAAAGCTTAATTGTCCTAACTGAGTCAGGTCTGTTTTTTTGTGTGTTTGTTTGTTTTTTTTTGAGCAAATATAAAGAGCACGGTTGACAATCACTCAATACCAAACATAAAACAAAATTTACTTAAAGGAATTTTAAGGCTCGTGAATTAAGGATTAGTGTGTTGATGAGCGTGGTGAAGAAATTTTTGTGAAAATTGAATTAAAGAGTTTGAAGTCTTTTCTGAAAGTAAATTTCCAGAAAAATACTGGAAAGAAGTATTATGAACTAGGAGGTGTGTGTATACATACCCACTCCTATTTTAATACCTGTTTGTATGCATCTGTGATATACTTAAAAACAGCTTCCCTAGGGGCACCTGGATGGCTCTGTTGGTTAAGCGTACAACTTCAGCTCAGGTCACGATCTCACAGCTCAGGACTTTGAGCCCCGCATTGGGCTCTGTGTTTACAGCTCAGAGCCTGGAGCCTGTTTCGGATTCTGTGTGTCCCACTCTCTCTGCCCCTCCCCTGTTCACACTCTTGTCTCTCTCTGTCCCTCAAAAAATAAAATAAAACATTAAAATAAAAAATAATAATAATAAAAGCTTCCCAAAACAACTGTTGTAAGTGCTATGCTAAGTTCTTTATCAATATTAATTTCTATCATTAAAATAACCCTGTTTAGATTTAGATATCATTATCTTTATTTTGTAGATTAAGAGATTGAATTTCAGAGATTAAGTAATTTTTCCAAGATTATTGATAGAAAGTAATGGAAGATAATTTGAATTAATATCTTCCTTAATTTTTTTTATTTGAGTATAGTTGACCCATAATGAATGTTGTATTAGTTTCAGGTGTATAAAATAGTAATTCAGCATCTCTGTATATTACACTATGCTTACCATCTGTTTCCATCCAACACTATCACAGTACCATTGACCCATATTCCTTACGCTGTGCCTTTTATTCTTGTGACTTCATCCCCAGACTGGAAGCCTGTGTCTCCTACTCCCCTTTACCCATTTTGCCTATACCTCCGCCCACTTTCCTCTGGCAACCATCAGTTTGTTCTCTGTATTTATAGGTCTGATACTGTTTTTTGTTGGTTTGCTTGCTCATTTATTTTGTTCTTTCAATCCTACATACAAGTGAAATCATATGGCATTTGTCTTTCTCAGTCTGACTTATTCCACTTAGCATAATACCCTTTAGTTCTGTCCATGTTGCTGCAAATGGCAAGATCTCATTCTTTTATATGGCTAAGTAATATTGCGTTTTGTGCTTGTGCGCACACACACACACACACACACACCACATCTTCCTTTTTCAAATAAACATAGGGGTGCATATAAGTTTTTGAATTAGTATTTACATTTTTTGGGGTAAAATATCCAATGGTGGAATTCTTGGAATTATTGGATCATATGGTATTTCTATTTTTATCTTCTAATTTCAAATTTCATGACCATAACCACGCATTATATTTATACTCATATTTTTTGGTTTACAGGTCAATTTCTCATTATTGTGAACTTCCTAAGGGCAGGGATTTTTTTTTCTGCTTCATTCATTACCATATTCCTCAGTTGCTAAAATAAAGTCTGGATTATAGTATTGCTTCGTTAACATGTAAACATTATTGAATAAAGGAGTGTATCCCTTTGGCTAGAAAGAAAAATGACATTTAATGATTAGCTTTGGGAAATTCTCAAGTTCATTGCTGTATAAGACCAGGGGGATAAAATTTACCATAGGAAAGTAAAATAACTACAATGTCTACTATAACCTTTGAGAAAAAATTCTAGATTTGAAGTCTGGCACCAATTTTTATTAGCCATATAACTTAAATATAATTCTGTGCCCCTGTTTCTTCATTTAAGAATTATGGTAATTAATGGCATATACAGATTTTTTACAGTGTGTTACTGAGATGATTAAATAAGGTTACATATATTAGACAGTCATCATGCTATCACTGATTATTAAATATTATTTTTACTATTATTACCTTCTTCTATTTCATCCTCCTCCTCATCTTCATCGCCATCATCAAGTCTCAATGTGACTTATTTATATATATCCAGAGGGATGTCATCTTTATGATCCATTTTCAAGTATAAGATGGTTCTTAATAGAATCAATAAATCTGTTTCAATTGGATAAGTATGCCTGAGAAGAATATTTGGATTTATTTGTCCTAAATCAGAAACTCCCTAGAGACTGTCCTCATCAGAAGTCATTTAAAATTCTATCTAATGAGGGTTTTGCCAGTAGCAACACAAAGAACTTAAAGGATCCCTTTGATATCTAAACAGAATATTTTAATTCTAACTTAGTAGACTCAGGTAGCCGAAATAAATTACCCAATTTTTTCGTTTCTGGAAAAGTAGAATTTAAGAATTCTGAAAAATAACAGTTGATTCTGAAGACTTAATTAAATTTTATTCCCACTCAGTAAGACTGATCTTAAATTCACCTCTGCTTTAGAAAACTGTTTTTAATCACTTTTCATCCACAGAAATGTTCAAGCTCACACCTGACATTTGTAGCTATTTATCACATAGAATATGACAGTATTAGTTGTTGTTTAATGTGTTTTAGACTTGTTTTTCTAAAAGTTTTTGATCATTACACATTATCATGATGACAGCATCTTCCAACCTTAAAACTCACAATATAATTAATGCGTATACAGGCACACACTCACAGAAAGAGAGAGAGTACTTAGGAATTCTTTTAAACTACCAACTTTATATGACATAGTTAGAACAAGTAATTTTATTTTTCCATGAAGAAAAGTCTAAATTTCAAAGCATTAGTCATTTATTCAAGGTCACGTATCTAGTAAGTGACACACCCCAACTTTCAACCCAGGTAGGTCTTTACACTTTAAAACTAGTACACTGTTTTTTTTTTCTCTTACTATAAATGTTGGTGTTGCATGTGTATATTCTTGTACTAGATTGGCAGATTTATGAAAGCAGGTACTTTTTCTTGATTTCTTTATACTTCTCAGAATGTTTCAATGTATTCCTCAGACTATAAATAGTGACTATAAAAAATATGCTTAATTGATAAGAAAGGAAGCTCCGAAGGGTGTACAGAAGCTGTATGTTGGAATGATCTAGTCCTCTCTTCTGTAGACACTTAGGTAATAGCTTTAGGCAAGGCTGCATTTCAGCTTCTTAGTTTATAAAACACTGTAAATGGCACACTCAAATTTGGATAACTTGGTCACAGTTTATTCAGAAACATAGTCATTACAAAAATGCAGTGGAGTTTATGGGAACTGTAGGGAATAGTGTGGGAACCTGGGAGTTTTCTCCATCTTCAGGCTTGAAGAACCTGGCAGGAGAGAAAGTCAGTAGAGCAGACCCCCAGCCAACTGGAGGAAACTATATAAGATGGAATCATGGGAATAAGGAATCTGACTTTACTCTCCTTCCTTTCGTTTGTCAGCCTTTTGAATGGCAGAGCAGTCTATGTTTATGGTCTATCAAGGCTAATCTAGAGGAGCAGAGAAAGGGGATGGGGAGAGGTGGAGACTAGATCTGGAGATATAACAATGATATTGAACACATGATCTTTATGTATAGTTGTAGAAAATAATAAAATCACAGATATAAATGGGTCTGGCAAACTGAAATAAATAAAAATATTTTTTATTTTATATTATTTGAAGGCTTAATCAATAATTGTTAGTCAATTGAATCATAGTGTAATTCTTTTCATAAAAATATACAGATCTGTAACTTGTCCAGCTGAAGAACAAAGTTGTCATTCTATTTCTATTACACTTTCCAGGAAAATAACTGAGGCTCAGAATATCTCAAAAAATCTCTAGTTTTTAAAAATTTCTCCTTAAACTAGACTTATAGTTAATAATAAAATAAAAGAATCACACAAAAATAAAAACTGTGTTTGGGCTGCAAATGTTTTCAGATTTTTCCGTCTTCAAGTCTTCTGCACCTACTTACACAATACTGAACTGAGCAAACTCATTCTTCTGAAACTCAGATAAATAAGAACGCTGGTGAGCCTGAGTGGCTCAGTTGGTTAAGCATCTGGCTCTTGGTTTCAGCTCAGGTCATGATCTTGCAGCTCACGAGTTCGAGCCCTGCATCAGGCTCTGTGCTCAGAGTGTGGATCCTGCTGGAGATTCTCTAACTCCCTCTCTCTCTGCCCCTCCCCCACTCGCAGACTCTCTCAAAATAAATAAATGTTAAAAAAAATTTTTTGAGAGACAGAGAGAGACAGATCATGAGCAGGAGAGGGGTAGAGAGAGAGAGGGACACACAGAATCAGAAGAAGCAGGCTCCAGGCTCTGAGCTGTCAACACAGAGCCCGATGTAGGGCTTGAACCCACTAACTGTGAGATCATGACCTAAGCCTAAGTCAGATGTGCAACAGACTGAGCCACCCAGGTGCCCCCCAAAATAAATAAACTTAAAAATAAGAAAACTAAGTGAAATGCCTCAGAAGTTCACACCTAGAAGAACATGAAGATGATTAAGCCCTCCATTTTCTATCTACAAATTATGGAAACAAAGCTCAGAAACATAAAGTAATTTGTCCAGGGTCATGGAATGTGCTCAGCTGGGATTGACTCTGAAGCCTCTGAGTTCCTGCAGGGGACTGTTTGCATCACTCTACCCTCATTCAGCTATACCCACTCAAGAGTTAATTTTTTAGACAACCTCTGATTTCTTTTTAACAGAACTCTATTTTTTTTCAGTGTTTTTATTTTCTGAATGTTTATTATACCATAGAAAATAGGAAAATGATGTGTTGCCCCAGTGGACTCAGAACTGATTTAACATATTTCATAGTATAGATAGGGGTTCTACTTTCCTCTCTACTCCCACAGTCTTTACTAATAGTGTATTCTTAGACAAAGAAAATGACCATTCTGTAGAGATGAAGATGCAGACCTTGCTACGGCCTCTAAACAACTAAATAGTATTTAACCAACTGATTATCAAACGTTCGTCCATCTCTTTATTTGTTTATTCATTTAATAAATAATTGTTCAACTCCTGTTGAATCAGTGGGGTTATAACAATGAATACAATAAAGTCTCTGCCCTCAGATGGTTTATAGTCTATTAGGGCAAAGAAGAACACTGATAAAACCACAGAGATACATTTGATCTTTTGAGCAATGTTGGTATAATAAAAGTTGTTATTATGTACCAGCCTCTGTTCTAAATATTTTACATGTACTAGCTCAAGTAATATATATACAGTCTGAGAGATGGGTATTATTATATACTTCATCATACAAATACTACAATAGGCACCCATATAAATAAAGTAAATTTTTAAGGTGGCTATAATTATATGATGATGAGACCAAAACTTAAAACTATACTCCCTGACTGAAAAATCTATACTACTTCTTTGCAACCAAAGTACTTTGTGTATACTGTTATGTCACTCATAAGATTCTATAATATATGGTTATTTTTGTGTATATGCCATTCTTTTCTGTTCGATTTTTAGCCCCTCAGAGGAAGGAAGCATTATTTCGTGTGTCTGGGACTTACCCACAGCATCCATAACCATATTTTGGAAATAATTACTTTAGAAACAAATTAAGAAGTTAAAGACCACTTCCTTTTATAAACTCACAATTAAAGAAACTATAGAATCATATCAAATGTACAGAATGAGCCAAACACATGAAGCAAAATTTGCAAATACTTTTGTAATAGCCAAATGTAGGCTCTTGTAGTAATGCAGGATGAGCTTAATGCTCAAAGAATAATCCTGTTCTATTGTTAAATCAAATAGGACGTCTAATTAGCTTAGCATAGATTTTTTTTCTTTTTTCCTCCTCCAGAAACTCATTCAATTTTTAAAATATTCAAAATTCCTAAACGAAACAATTTTAATCATCTATCTGTAAGTTGGTAGCACTATAGGAAACTGACAGCCTAGCATCAGAGTTAAACACCCTTTTAATTCTTCTTGCTCCTAATTTGTATCATTAGCGTATCTTAGTCTGTCAAAGTAATCAAAGCCATCAGTGGGGGAGAAAAGGTGACTTGTACGTACGGGTATCATGTATTTATTAATATGATTATTTAAATCATTTAGTTGGAGAGAGCTTATTTGTAATGAGTCCGGTTGCTGACCATGTATATATTAGCATCTCTCTACAATGGCAAAGGTCCCATCTGCAAGTAAGCAAGCTGTAACTGGCATCAAGGATGGATAATACAGCTCTGAGTAATGTGTGCTCATGCAGTATGAGGGTACACTTGTGTGGCCTTTGTGTTAGGCATAAGCAAACTAGTAAAATCAAATCAAAGGCATCTGGGATGACATCTCTGATTTCATTGTTCTCCAATTAGAATAATATGAAACCTTGTGGGCACGTTATCGGGAATGAAAACCCAAGTTTCACCCTGAGTACACACAAGGTGCACCTTAATAGTTGACAAAAAATGCTTCTCTCCTGTTCAAGAAGTGTCTTTCTCACCCATGACCTTCCAGGAGCTATTGTGTGGGGCTGCAGAAGAGCTTCCTTTGTAGTGCCAGGTGGATGGTTGGGGTCTTCTGCCTGCCTTACTCTTCCTGGCTTCTCACAGCATGTGTCTGATTTTATGCTACAGCTGCAAATGTTCTGAGACACCAAACTGAGTTTGGTCAGTGCCAGTCATTCGAATTGTAAAAGCAATTTGAAGAAACTAACATTTGCTTTGGGTCTTTAGGATGGACTCCTTTTCCCTCCTTCTCTTGTCCACTGCCTGATTCCCAGCAAAAGAAAAACACACATAAGCATATATGTGTATGAGCTATACATATGAAAATATAGAGTCATATTCAGAGATGAGAAACAGACACTCACCCCTTCAGAATTCCCTAGGAGGAAAAGCACAACTTAATAGAATGTGGTGTTTTATTTTTAGTTTTGAGAAAGTATTCATTAAGGGTAAAACAGGAAAGACGATCAAAGCACATGAAAGAGAAACTGCATTCTTTGTACTTTCCTTGTTGTCTTGACTGAAATTTAGTCCTCTTCACCTCTTGCCCCACTGGATTCACTAACCTCCAGTTTTCTTCTCCCTATTGTGCTAAACTCAAAAAAGTGCCTAGAAACCAAAGAATAAGGTTGCCTGTGACTTATGTATGTTTGGAATAGGGAATTACCATACCTAAGTTTTCTCAGATACTTTTGGATCATTTTTAGCCCCTCAAGGAAATAGAATCTTTTTTTCCCTTGTTGTTCCCCATCCCACCCTCCTTTGTCGGTTTGGTTGTTGTCTGAAATAGGCACTGTGAAAACACTGGGGGACAGTCAGTCCCTCTCCCTGCCAGCCACCAACACCGGAATGGACTGTCATCACCGGTGCTCCAGCCATATAGCATTGCATTATTTCCTGTCCTTTGCTTGCTGCCCTGACGCTCTAAATTCTGCCCAAGCCCCGCGGTTCAGTAGAGACAGGGCAGTGCAAAGCAGCAAAATAACAGCTTTTCCAAAAAGTGTGTGTCACAAAGCAAAACCATGAGATTTCCTAGGTCAGCCAAAACACGAAAACTGGAAGTGAAAAATGTCCTGTTCAGTGATCCAGTCAATGGGATTAAATCACAAAACTCCCAACAGTTGTTTTCAGTAATCTCACCGTGATTTTCTGAGTACAGATGCTTATCTTGTGATCCAGTATCTTTTTCTGCTTTCCACCTCTATTCTGTGTACCGACATTATTTATATGAGTTTCCTGTAATGAAAGCATCTGTAAGCTCTAGCATCTGGAGTCTTCTGTTTCTTTCTTTTTACGCTCCAAACTCCTCTCCCTCCCCCTCCATTCAAGACATGAATTTGTGTTAGGGAGCTCCGACGTATGCACAGTACAGTTTGCCTTCACGGACTCCACAGTGCCCCAGCACAGGATTTACAAGTCAGCTCCTTTCTAAAGGTAAAGAAAGGAAATGTAAAGAAGAATTTTCTTAATTTACTTTAAAGATTTAAAAATAGGACAATGCAAAACTCTCAGAGAGAAATTAAATAGTCAATGTGTAGTGGTATAAATACTGTAAGCAAAAAAAAAATCCCAGATGGTATATCTGATATAAAATATTTAACTAAAATAGCCAAAGCCATTTAAAGATCCTGAGTTTTCATCAGGAGGAAGCAGGTGGTTTAACCAGATGTCATGAGACATTGTACCTAAATGGAAGTTATTTATATCTGTATCTTCATCTACATCTAGTTTTTTGTTGTTGTTGTCGATGCTATGCCACGAATACTCTAAAACTCACAATAAGTAAACTAACAAAGAAAACCAGCAAATACATGCATTCAAAAAAGTAATGGCAAATTTTCTCGGCAACAGACTCACCACAAAGTGTCCCATGTCCCTTAAAAGTACTTTTTCTTTATCATCGACTGCCCAAAAAAGTTAAGAAGAATATGATTTCTTCAATGTCAATTATTGCAAAATTAAACAAATTATTAAGTTAAGGCATAGCCTCTAAAATCATGCATAACAGACAGAAAAAGGTTGTAAGAGTTTATTATTCAAGTAATTTTCTAAACAATAAGAAGTTATTAATCATTCCTTCTTTTAGCAAATAGTGATTGAGTCTCTTCTACGTGATAGATTTTTTTGTGGATTCTGGAGACTTAGCAATGCACAAAGTAGATGAATCCATGTTTACAGGGCATGTATACCTCATATAGCAAGCATCTGTCTCCAATTCCACATTGAAAGGTGAGGTAACCGTTTCTTATACATCATTAAATGATCTAGTCCCTTATATTAGTGATTGGAGATGCTCAAATTTTGTTTTAAAAGTAAATTAATTACTAATGCCTTTGATGACTGGACGCTTTCTTGTAAAAAGCAGTATGCCTGCATGTAAAATGATCAGCCAAAAGATTTTTTTCAATGCATACTTAATTATAAAGAAAAATTACATTAAAGTCTGTTTCGTAATGTTAATTATAATGTGTAGCATTTTGATAACACATTTCTAGAAGCATTAATACTTTGCTTATTCCTCTGCCTACAATTTAATTTAAATATTTATAATAATATACACAGAAATGGTAACATTTTACTTTTACCAGAAATTCAATATTGAAGTTTTTATATATAAAGTGGAAAATCTTGCCCATGTGACTCATACATTGTGCCTGTGACTTCAATGCCTTTAACAAGACAGACTAATGGCCCATTATTGTTTTTAACATGCCACCTTAAAATAACCTTTCGGCAAATTTTCTGACATATTTTATCTTAGCCTCCATTTATTTCATTTATATTGACCCTGGTCCCTTTAAAATAGCTGGTTTTTGAGAAACAGTGGAGTAAGCACAGCATTTCTGCAAAGACTTTCGGATTCTTCCAGTAATTCCACGTTGACGTTGCTTAGTTTTATGGGTAGCAATCTGCTCTTCTTTTGGAATCTGTCAGGATCAGAAAAATACACATTAATCATTTACTATAGGAGCCTGTACAGCTCCAAATGTCCCCTATTTCAAGATGACGATTGGACACTTATCAGGAATTACCCACATCCTTACAAGTGAGTAGTTGGCTATGCTGTGCGAACTGGGGACTGTAGCTCTGCATCAGATGGTGTTCCTAGAGACCCGAACGTGGACCTCTACACATTTTCATGTGAATACAGGGCTGCCATCAACATGTTCTTTGTTACTGATGTACCATAGCTATGGATGTATGGGGATAGTGACTGTTTCACTTCCAGACTGAACCTGGACCCTGAAGCAGCTCCAAAGGAGCAAGGCAGCTGTTAAAGGGCCTCTGGGTCAGGAGCAATGCCACCTGTAAAAGCCCTCGTCAGACTGGAGTTGGGTCTAGTAGTGGAGGGGACCAGGAAGATCGTGGTCCTAAACTGGACAAGTAGTGTTGTGGGGATTCAGAGAGAGATTTAGTTAGTTTCTCCTTCAAAAACCTGAAAACACCTCTTTGACTGTTTGACCTTGTATGAAGATGTGTGGTCCCAAGGAATCATTAAACAGAAGTCTTGTAGAATAATTTTCACCAACTGAATGTCTTTACATTTTTGTTAGGTTTGAGATTCTGACCTTCTCTAACATTCTGGCCTAGGCACATAGCCTTTTAATTCCTCTTCCTATGAGTAGCAGGTTGTGCTGTGGATCTGGGTGAGGTGGGGGGGAGGTGTGGGCAACGCTTCCATGTAGCTCTTGGAAATGCTAAACCCAGAGTCAGCTATGCTAGCTGGCGAGATTATTACTTTTCTAAAATATATAACTGAATCACTCTTTTTTAGAATATGAACGGGCAAAACACTCAAAAGAAAGACATATGTTACTTCTTACTTAATCTTAGATCATTTTGTCCCTGAAAATATATAACTTTTTGTTTTTCATAGTTTGACTCACATTATCCTCAAGATTACTGGGTCATTTATAGTGCAACTCCTACCCACATGTACAAATATATTTTCAGTTTGAAAGAGAGAAAAAAGACAGAGACCTAATATATTTATTCACATCTATTCATTTCTTTCTCTTTTCACATTCTATTCATATCTATTTTATTCTATTTACTATCAAGAGATTAAAACTGGATAGTAAAAATTTAACATGTAGTAATAGGCAGTATGAGTGGAAAGTGAGTGTTAAATTAAAATATTAAATAAAAAATCTCAAACACATCAGTGTTTTTAATGCAAATTCAATATTGTTGTCAAATATTCACATAGACGAAGTATGAGAGATAAAATAAAAAACAAGTTATGAAAGACATTAGAACTTGCATTTTTAAAAAGCCCTTTGAATAAACTTTACATACTCTTTTCAATAAAAATGACCAAAGTGTAGTTTAAATATATAGCCAATGAGTGTATATGTAATTCCAAAACACATTAGATCCTCAAAAATTTTGTTGCATAAATGAATGGATGGATGAGTGAGCAAATCAGTAAATAAATAAATAAATAAAAATCCAGGAAAATTTGCTGTTGTCTGGATTTCATGAAAAATCAAATCTGGCCTTGAATGAAAGAAATCTATAGAAGGGCAGGATGCTATGTTAGCATTCAACATGTAGAGCTGAGAGTATGGAAATCTCCTTTAGCAACTGAGGTTAGAAAAAGAGTAAAACATTTTTCAAAAATTATGTAAGTGATGTATTGAAAGTGATTTTTAGGGAAGATTCATTGACAAAGTAGGAATATAAATTAGTAGAAATTTTCTACTGAATAACTTGATAAATCATATTAAAACCCCTTTATTTGAATGTTTAGTATTTGCCTGGCCATCCAAATTTAAAATTTTATCTTGAAATAATTGAAGATATGTAAGAGTATATAATTATAGGGGTGCCCGCTAGCTCAGGTAGAACATGTGACTTTTGATCTCAGGGTTATGAATTCAAGGCCCATGTTGGGTGGAAAGCTTGTTTTCTTAAAAAGAAAAGTATATGACTGTAGATATTTATTTTAGTATTGCTTTTAATTATAAAAGAAAGAAATGGAACATGGACCAATCCAAATAGCTAAAGCAGGCTATAGGTTAAACAACCTATAGCCAATGTGTGAATGATTTCTGATGTAAAAAAAAAAAACTTCCCAGAGTATACCTATTAAAAGAATAAGTTATACATTTTATTATATAATCTATATGTTAAAATATATATTTCTGGTTTTTTCTGAATCTGTTTATAATATGCAATTGAGCTTTTAAGTCATTCCATGATTTCCTTGCCTCGAATCTGCTTTTTGAAGATTGTCTCATCTACGTATATCTATCTATCTAAATGTACCTATCTGTTCTACGTGAGAAGAATTTGTCCCTAAGCACAAATTTCTCTTTCTTGGTTGGCAGTGGTGCTTCACTGCCTTGGCTGTGGTTACCTATCCATTACAATTTATATGTCAAGGTACTTTTAAAGCCATCCTTGATCTTCCAGGCCAAACATAACTTCTCAAAACTTCTAAGGCAATTTGACTATGGGAGAATCCTGATGTCTGCCTCAGTAACACACAGATAGGATTCTTAGTACCCTTCCTTATTAGCTCTGGCCTGAAGGAACTAAATTTTGTTGTCTGAACCCCAAGCCCTTCATCCCGAAATGGAGCAATTAAGTGAGAATTCATAGGATTGTTGTGTATATAACATATGTACAACACCTAGAATAGCATGTCTAACTCAGGTGAAGGGCTCTAGACATGTGGGTTCTTCCTTTAGACTGTTTATATGATGTTTCCTGAACTGCACTGAATAGCTTTAAGCATCTTTTTATCCCTGGGAATATGATAGAGCACCGTGTATCTAGTAGTTGTCTGATAAAGTATCTGTTTAGCGTGTGAATTTAACCCACTGTAATGGAAATTTGAAGTGGCTTTTTAAAATATCTTTTTGCAAGACATGCATAAAATGAAAATATTTCCAAGATTATATCCCCTTTTCTCTTTCCGATGTCTTTATCTCTCCAAGATAACGGCAAAACATTTGCTAATGCAATGGGAAACACCGAGCAATCATCTTAGTGAAGTGTACACTAATGATTTTTTTAATTAGTCACCTACTCATTTGTGTACAGCCTCTCACAATGGTGAGAACCACAGAAGAGGCAAAGACAAGGCTCATTGAATATGACAGAGCTCAGCAAAAGAAGTTATGGAGTTTATCAAAATTATAAAAATAGCTTACTTTTTAAGAAATGTGATTCCTTAAAACATATTTTTTTTAATTCATGAAATGTGTTGACTTGGTTAAATTTTCCAAAAAAAGAAATTGCCTTCTTGGTCAAGATGAGATATTATTGGGGAAATTCTATGACTATGGGAGTGTTTATTGGCTCAGTTGTTTCCTTTAAGGCAAGCATAGAGTCAAGTGAGCAAAAAAACCCCCGAGACAAAGGAAGCAAGATGTGTCTTCTGAATTTCCTACTAATGACATGAGAGATAGGGACATTTCAGATTCAATCAGACAACTGTGACCTCGTAAATTTATTTTTTTAGATTAAGAGTCAATACAATGGAATACTATGACCACCTCAATGTAAAAAAATACTGTTCCTTTTTTTAGGCATTTAATTGGCTTAATCAAAGACATTTACATGGCTCAAATGGGCCAACTGCTCTAAAGAATAGAACATGTTTTGTTAGAATATAACCATACTTGAAAAAAAAAGGAAAAAAAATTTTGCTCAAGTTATTTGAGAAATGTCCTACAAACAAAATTGGAAAATAATTACAAGGCCCGGCTTTCATATTTAATCCAGTGGCAGCTATTGAGCTCTTAGCTAAAAGACTATAAATGAATTCTGTAACATTATTAGTAATTGTAGCATCGCATTTCACAAAACAAGCTAAAAATAATAGCAATGTGTAAATCTCATTTCCATAAGGCCCCTACTGCTGAGACATCTATTTTGCATCATATCCTCACCAAAAGAAAAAAAAAAACAGATCAATAAAACTGTCACTGAGTCATCGACACTTCTTAACTCTGTTCCCTTCCAACAGATGCAGCACCTGCTGTTGTTTCTGGTTTTCACTCTTTTTTGCCATGAGAGTGATGATATTTACTAGCAGTTGTAAGAACTGAGCAGGGTCTGACTCAGTGTCACAGAGGCCAATGTATCATGCACCCTGTCCACCCTGTCAGTGAGGAGACCTGCCAACAGCATGTTCTTAATTCACAATGGGCAGTTTTTGGGACACCTGGGCGGCTCAGTTGGTTAAGTGGCTGACTTCAGCTCAGGTCCTGATCTCACAGTTCGTTGGTTTGAGCCCCACAATGAGCTCTGTGCTGACAGCACAGAGCCTGGAGCCTATTTCTGATTCTGTGTCTCCCTCTCTCTATGTGACCGTCCCCCATTCACACTCTGTGTGTCTCTCTCTCTCAATAATAAATAAACGCTAAAAAGAATTAAAAAAAAAACAATGGGCAGTTTATGACGTGGAAACATGAACAAAGAAGCTGTGTAAGAGGAGGAGAAAGAAGAAATGAGAAGTAGGAGAAAGTGGCAGATGTAAATTTTTTTATTTGTTTTTCCTTAGTAATTCTAGGTATTGATATTCGACTAATGAACAGAGTATTTTAGTCATGCTTTGTAGAAGACAATGTTTAAAGGCCCATCTCTGGCTAGAAGGTGAAGAGATACTACTTTGAATTCTGGAATGAGGAAGCTGTCATTATTTTCCAGCTATTTTTCATTTTCTTTTTACCTCCCCTCAGTCCTTCTTACTTTCCTTACACTCTCTGTCTTTCCCTCCTTCTTTTCCTTCCTCTTTCAAAGTATAAAATCATGGAAACAACATTTAGCTAAACATTTTTGAAGGGAAGAGAATGTTTCTGTGTGTGTGTGTGTGTGTGTGTGTGTGTGTGTGTGTGTGTGTTTAGGGGCACAAATAAAGTAATATTTTCTGAACTATGTCTTTGTTGATTTTAAATCCTTCCCCTGAATTTTTTTTATTTTGCCAGAAAGGTATTTGTTTTTCTTTAATTAGATAAAATAATTTAAATTCTCCACACTTATGTGAGCACATCTACTTATAATACTTTTTCATGTCCCAATACTTGAGATTTAATTTAAATGTTCTTGTATGTAAATAGAAAAAAATGAAAATGATGGCTACATTGACACTTTCTTAGATAGTTAAAATAACTTGTGTTCATTGGAAATAGCACAAATTAGCCTTTTGACAATGGGAGGAAAAATTGGTTCTCCCTGATTTTACTAAAGCAAAATCTTGTTACAACATGCCATTTGTAAAATAACAGCAAAATCTGAATCTCTAATATAAATACTGGTGGGTATTGTTTTGTTTCTTGGGTCTGGATTACATAAATCTAAATTATAAAATGATTTGATGCATAAAATATTCAACACGTTATTGTGCTTTAGAAAGAAATCATTTAGAGTAGTGTTGCTATTTTCAAAGAATTTTTTCAGTCTACAATATATCAAGGATGTGCAAATGACTTTATATGTTAGAAAATTGGCCTTTAACAAGGAAAAATATTAGACAATTTTAAGTGCAAAGCTATTAACTGGTTGATTTCTGATCCCTGACACAGGATGTCATCCTCAACCTAGTGGCTGGCTGCTCAGCCTCCTGTGGGAACCACAGGCTTCCGAAGATTTCTCTTTACAAATAACAATCAGTTCAGATAGAGGAGACACAAGGAGAGCCAGTTAAATCTTTCACATCATTACCAGCCTCATTGTTTTGCAAATCAGTAGCATAGAGTAGAACACGTGCATGAATCCTCTTACGGGTTCCTGAATGCTAGGGATTTCAAAGATGTGAATCCTGTTGATTAACAGTAAATGAGTAAGCCACATGATAAATCATTACCTTTATCAGCTAGGTAGCTAGTTTAAATTAAAGATTATAGCTTATCATTTGAATTCAACAAGCCTTGTCCATCTGAAATGATGAGCCTTTCCCCTATTCATATGTCAGTCCGTCATTATTGTGATGTCTGCCACATCTGATCACTAGCTCACTTGAATAGCTCAAAACAGCATTTTGAAAGTATCCTATTTATAGTGGAGATATGTAGAGTAATCCCAAACACTGTCTGCTTTAACATGCTGACCCTCTCTCGGGGAGAAATTCTTCTCAGGAGACACCACAATTTCTGAAATGATCAGGTCCCAAAGCTCAGAGTCGCAACAATGGGATAAAAAGTGATTTATCTGTATTTTAACTGGCTGTTTCCCCCCACACTTCATAATTTGCTTTTACAAATGCAATTATTCACTTTCTTCAGTTGGTGACTAAGTTGATCATATTGCCTTATAGCTATTTAATATTCATTTTCTTGTAATGATTTTTCAGTACTCTTTTCCACAAATGTCAAAATCCTAGGTTGTTTATTTGAATCCTGCGTTACGGCTCTAACAAAGAGAAGCTCTAATTATAGAGTGCAGTGAACTAGGCAGCAGAGACAGAGCCTGCATCCCAAATACTACCACTAATATCGAGACATGTGATGAATGCTAGCAACTTCTTTAAAATATACCCGCTACTTTCTGGTGTTTGGATACAGACCATTGTCTTACTTTTGGAGGGATTGCAGCTCTGGAGTTAGAAACTCCTTAACCTTGTTTGTACTCTATTCAAATTGAACTTCATCTCTGCAAGCAGAGAACTAACTTACCTGAAGCTTACTGGCCTGCAGTGGTGAAGATAACACTTTCTCACTCAACTAAAATAGCAGCAGAGAAAAAGACTTGGCATCGACCCTCACCCTTAATCATTCATGTGGGTGGTACAATGCCACTCACTTGAAGCACTTGTTTGTTACACATATCTAAACAATATTAGTTATAGGGAGCACACAAGGAAAAAAAATTCCTCTCCCACTCCCCATCTGTTGTGGAAAACACAGGTTTTTCCACCACAGGTTTAGAACAACCTGATGTCCTTGGAGCACAGATTCAGACTGCGTTGTAATAACAGTGTGAACCTTCCTCCCACTCCTCAACCCACAAACCTATTTTTAAGACTGCACTCTGAGAATAGCCTTCACCATGATGCCGTTGGAACATGATCTACCATGTTAACCAGCAATGGTATGAGGCTAACTAATCATGGTGAAATGACTGGCTCACTAGATCCTGTACGGAGCAGTGGTGACTGCACTGCCCGCATCTCTGGGTTGGAATACCTGCATTGTTCCTTCAAAAGGTAAATGGTACAAAACTACTTTTTCTGAGAGAGAGAAAAAGAGAGTGCACATGTGCCGGTGAGCGGAGGAGGGACAAAAGAAGAGGCAGAGAGAGCCTGAAGCAGACTTCATGCTCCGTGAGGAGCCTGGGGTGGGGCTTGATTGTACTTTATCCTGGGATCATGACTTGAGCCAAAAATCAAGAGTTGCACACTCAACTGACTTATCCATCCAGATGACCCAGTATAAAACTACTCTTTATTAAGGCAAAGCCTGATTTTATTAATGTTTTAATTAACACATTTAATATTTTTACTAAATATTTGATGATTTTTTATTAAAAAGTTAAATGCAATTTCTACACCAGTTGTTAATTTATTGTTTCATCTGCAGATTCAGTGATCAGAAAATACGCATGAGGGATAAAAATGATTTAAAAGATAGACCTAAGGAAGAAAGTTGAAGAGTTAGCTGACTCAGCAATAAAGCTGAATTAGAACTCAGAATAACTCACACCTGAATAGCACAAGTGATTGAAACAAAGTGTGACTTTAAGACAAATTAGACACAGGCATCGGGTTGTAGAGCCATGGGTCCAAAGACCCCGGTGCTATTCTTGACTTAATCACAAGTAATTTGTAGAATCTTTCCTAAATTATTTTTAACCATTTCCCCATGTTAAAATAGACTCAGCATTAATTGAACTGCCGCTCTTTTAATTAAAAAAGTACATTTATTATCAAATATGAAAAGCAGAAGAACAAGATAGAAATAGTGCTTATAGATCTTACTGCTTATTTTGTTTTAATACACTTTTAATATCACTCAGGAATTTTTAAAAAATGATAATACCTGAAATAAAACAAGAGAACCTAGCTTATAAGACCTGAACTCTAACTCAGGTTCTGTGCTGACAGGTGGCACCTGCATGAGATTTTTCTATCTCTCTCTGTTCTTCCCCTATTCACTGTCTCTCTGTCTCTCAAAATAAAGAAACATTAAAAAATAATTTTACCTCAAAATTGAGTTAATAATAAATTTTTATATAATCAAAAAGTGACAAGATTATACATATAATCTTATTTACAATTAATTTTTTCACTATGAAACTTAAACTAATTGTTAAAGATACCATAAACAAGAATGAATACATACCACTTCCTACTGATTTTTCTGAAGACAATACTTGAGAAGAATGGGGATTTGATTCTGTTGCACATGATATCAGCTTATTTAAATATTTCATGGAAACAAAGCCTACTCCATGTTTCCATAGGTTAGCCTAGTAGTGAGATCTTAAGTTCTGAAGAGAGAATGAGAATACTAATTATTTATTTCCTTTTTTTTCAAGATGTCTCTTATCTAAAACACTAACTCTTCATAGCTAAACTTTATGTCCCTACTTAAGCTTCTTAAATCTTATATTTAGATGACTAACTTTTCACAAATAAGCCTTCATGAATAACTTCTCATAACTGGCCCTTTGTCCCTGAAATATATGGATGTTACTCTTTATCTAATTTGCTAACACCCTTCCCTGTTGCTGGTACCTCCATGTAGTGCTCAGTGGTGAACACAGCTCACTGGTGTGTGGTGTCCTTCTGCCTCTCAAAAAACCAGGAGAAATCCTCCCTTTGTAGCTGTGTCTATAAAGAAGATTCGAATAATTGCCTCAAAGTTCTCTCCAAATACTGTCAATTACAAGGAGATACTGAGAACTTACCAAGAGAGACCAGAGCTCAACGGAACAAAATCAGTTTATATTAATATAGTAATTAATTATATGTCAGAATAACTTAAGGATCTTTTCTTTGTGTTTATAAAGAATGTACATTTATTTGAAATAAAGACAAGTATTAGTTGTGGAAAATTAAATGGAGAAATGAATGGAGATCAATGTGAACTTAAGTGGTAGAGTTGATATAAAATTTTTAAAAATTAAGTGATGAGAAAATAATGAAAAATTTCAATGACAAGCTTTCTTTTATCCAAAGTTAGGATGAGTATAACTTATATTCCAATGTCATCCATGTCTTTTTTCTTTTATCATATCAATGAGAAATATGGGCCAATTCTCAGTAATACTTTGAATACTTAAACCCTAGTGATTTATTTGAGTTTACACTATATAAACTTATGTACTCCCAAAGAACATGTAATGCCAATGGCATTTATCAGTTATTGTTTGTAAAGAATATGAATAATAATAGTCCATCTGCTATATTCCCTTTGCAGCAGAGGAATCATACAAATTAATGTCGGCCTGGATGTAATCCATTTAGGATGACTCATGAGAGCCATAAAAATGAGATATCTCTCTTTTAAAATAATTCCCCAGCTAGTATTTGTCCACTAGTTATTTTTCCTTCTTCTTTTTGTAAAGTCCATTTTAAAGTCCTTTAACTCTGTCAAGTACTTCATGATTCTGGGAAAAATACCCAACAACATAGACAGAACCACCACCATCAACAATGATGTTAAACATATATCTGTGTGTATATACATATATATATATGTATACACACATATGTATGTACATATATATATACTATATATAATATATAACTATATATATATATATATATATATATATATATATATATATATATATATGTTAGAGAGAGAGAGGAAGAGCACAAGTAGTGGAGAGGGGAAGAGGGAGAGAGAGAATCTTAAGTAGGCTCCATGCTCAGAAGAGTCCAATCCAGGGCTCAATCTCACAAACTTGGATGGGATCATGACCTGAGCTAAAATCCAGAGTTTGATGTTCAACTAACTGAGCCACCCAAGTGTCCTTAAACTTATATTTATAAAGACCTAAGCTTATGTGTTATATTTATAGGAGAAAAAGTAAAAAGACAGTATTATACAAATGCATCAGTCACAATATAAGAAAAATGAAAATATTTGTTAAGTGCTTGCCAATGACTTTTAAAATATTATCTCCTCTTGATTTTCACAGTATCTATTTGAAGCAGATACACAAATTAACCTCAGTTTACAACTGGGCAAACAGAACATTAGAAAGCACAGAACATCATCCTGAGGACACAGCAGGGTCAGTACTGAAATGCTGGTCTATTTTCTGACAAATGTATGCTCTTAATGACTATGAAAAATAGTCTTTGTTCACGAACAAACCTAGATAATAAGACAGTGTGGAATGCCAACATTTTATGACTAAGTGAATTTTATTTATTAATTATGAAAATCATTTATACATACTTTTTAATATTGGTAAACCATATTCACCAGGTAAAGTTTATGCCATTTCTCATTTATAAACCAACAAAATTTTTCCCTCCAATTTTTATGGAAGAGTAGCAAACAAACTCTATTTAAATGTATCTTTACATTTATCAGTATATGAAAAAATGGATGACTGGCAATAGTTTAGAAATAATAAGAAAAAATAATACATGGTCAGCTCATGAGTGGGCACTATCCCAAGACTTACAAAAATTAGAACATATGCAGTTTGTTTACGGAACACTTTCTATTAGACATGCTGGCTCTTTTTTCTTTTATAAATATTTCTTTCATCCTGTCCCATCCTCCCTTTTTTGCCCCCAAGTTGATCTATTCTTTTCCATGTTTCATCACAATCTTCTTTCTTTAGCTTATTTATTACTAATATTATCACAGAGTAAATGGTTGAAGTAGGGGTGAAAAGATAATACAATGGAATTTTTTATTCCAAAATATAAGATCTATTGTTTGGGTGACTTTCTTTTGGGCAATAAATGATCCCTCTTGTACTTTTTTATTAGACAGGTGTATACTAAAAAAAGCAAGCAAAGACTAAAGGTTCACACACACTGGGATTTAAATTTTAGCTCAGCTACCTACTAGGTATGAATATTTGACCAAGGAATTCTTGTGTTCTCATTCCATCTGTGCATTAGAGCTAATAATACTTATGTTTATTTTTTAAAAAGTTAAAGATCATTTATATATTTAAAAAATGTATTGGGTGCTGGGGTACTTAGGTGCCTCAGTCAGTTAAGCATCAGACTCTTGGTTTTGGCTTAGGTCATGATCTCATGGTTTGTGAGTTTGAGCTTCACGTTGGGTTCTGTGCTGATAGTTTGAAGTTTACTTGGGATTCTCCCCCTCTCTTTTTGCCCTTCCCCTGTTCTCTCTTTCTTTCAAAAAAAGTATTTTTTAAATGTGTTGGGTGCTTATCATGAGACTAGTAGTTTTTCAGATTCTTTGGGTATGCAATGAACAAAATAGATAATCATTTCACTACTTATAAAATTTACATTTTAAAGAGAAGAGACAGAGAGGGAGTACTTAACATAATAAACACATTATTATGTTAAAAAGTGATTTGGAAAAAAAAAAAGTAGTTGGATTTTCTACTCTTACTCTGTTTCTTTAAGCATAGTATGGACAAACCCAAATTTTTATTTCTTTAGGCAAGGCTGACACAATGTTTTAGAAACCTGAGGGTCATACTCCATGCAGTGTATTAAGAATCTACAGTTTTCAACACAGAAAGTTGTTATGCTCCCTTCCTTATATTAGTGTACAAGACCTACAGGCACACATGGGATTAGTTGCAAAATCCTGATCTCCAATGGATTCATTAATCCATTGGTTATAGCACCCAGCTATTAAAATAGTTGATGAATACAATTTTTGTTGTTTAGGAAACTAAAGAGTCTGCATCATCCAATATTCTTATTGGAAATTTGGAATTCTCATAAAAAGAGGGAGTCAAATATATTTGTGACTTTAATCTTAAAATAGTGAAATTGATGTCACATAAATGTGTCATCCAGCACCGTCCATCCAATATCTAGCATGTACAAGGAACTGACGTATTTAATTAAACCATGGCAAATACTCATGATTTAATATTAAAGGAAAATTTGATTTTCAGCTACAGATTCTCTAAGACCATTTATAGTTCTCATTAATACAGTACATAGAGTGATTTTTTGTGATTTTGTTACCTATAATGTTGGGATATATTAAAGCTAGGGGTGGTGAGAGGTGAAAAAGCCAAGGTATTATTGAGATGAATCAGTGAAAATTGTAGATCTAAAAAAGTAACTTAAATGTTCAATCAAATACTTTACCCAAAGGACAGAAATATCTATCACGTTACAAATGAGAAAAAAAATGTCATGTTGAATCAGGAATAAAAGAACTTTTTTTCTTAAGGAGAACTTTAACTGTTTCATGTCATTCTAGCTCTTCAATCCTAATAGAACACTCAGGGTAAAACTTGCTGCATGAAGAAATCAAGGTGACTATGTAAATAAGCAACAATAAATTAGTGCCAGCTGGTTATCTCTGCAATTTTTTTCGTGTAGACTTCCTATACCTCCCGTGTCTGTCATTATTTTATTCTATGATTTTTCAGCATCTTGCATTAAATAAGGGATGCTCATGAGAGGTAATGGTTATTCAATATGCTATTTAGGTCCTAATTTGTTTTGGAAAAAAATCACTGTGAACTGCTGGTAAAAATATCACTTGATTTAAAAAAGGTCACATTATTACATTATATAATGCGTTATATATACCAGCCATGTTATTACCAAATATAGCTAGGAAATTTGAATTCTGTATTCCTTTTTAAGAACATTTTAAGTTCTATTTATTTATTTTGAGAGAGAGAAAGAGAAACAGAGAGAGAGAGAGAGAGAGAGAGAGATAGTGAGAATGAACAGCAGAAGGGCAGACAGAGAGGGAGAGAGAGAGAGAATCCCAAGTAGACCTCACTCTGTTGCAGAGCCTGATGCAGGGCTTGAACTCACAAACCACGAGACCATGATCTGGGCCAAAATCAAGAGTCTGATGCTTAACTGACTGAGTGCGCACCCCTGAATTTTGTTTTCTAACTAAACTAAAGAGTTTTATCGTGTTTCTGGTATAACATGAGGCTTTGTTTTATTTTGTTATGTTTACTTTGTTTTACATTTTTACATGTCAGGAACTTCACCTGACAAACTAAGAATTTAAAAAATTTTTAAATCTCATTTAATTTTACTTTTAATAAATATAAAAGTCATATATTGTCACCTGTATTTTACAGAATAGGAAGCTGATACTCATAAATTAACTGATTCAGTCCATATTCCTGAGTTAGTATATAGAATTAAGGAAATTTAAATTCTACAGACCTTGATATTTCTATTATATAAACTTTCTGATTGTCATATGTCTGATAGAAGAATATCTGTAGAGTAAAAATATGTAGTCCATTGATAATGACTTCAACTTCATTTTTAGGCAAGCTCTTCAAGAAAGATAGTTAATGTTTTGTAATTCCTTTTTTAAAAATGTTGTAAAGAAATGGGCTTCTATTCTTAATTCTCTGACCCAAAGCTATCACAGGCTCCTTTGAGAGCCTCTTGTCCTACAGAAGCAGAACTACAATCAATGTAGGTTACTGATCATTCTCCCAAAAGATGAAAAGGGTGGCTCAGAGTTAGAAAACATAATTAAACTGCTAAAATAAAACTTTCTTGACTGTGATATACAGTATGTGTCTGGCATGAAGGCAAAAATTGGTAAAATGAAGACTTTACATGTATTAGAAAGTTAGCACACTTTTTTGAGTTAAATGATTGCTCTTTTGCTCAACATTGGGCTGTTTTCCTTGGGACCTCTTTCAATTTGAGAATGTTATTTGCATGTCTTCCTCTTTATAATATCTGAAAACCAAATCACTTTTATTTTTTTAAATCTAAATGAATATTGATTCAATCATTGAATTCTATACAAGAACTGATCCACATGAGGCACTGTTCTAGGTTCTAGGAACACAACTGTGAAGCAGAATGACATTCCTGTTGCCGAGGAATTTGTGCTTTAGTGTTAGGTACAGAAAAGGAAGTGCTTGAGTACCACATAGGATAAGGGTTGTGAATAGAAATATAGTTCAATAGATGCTGGGAGCTAGAGGGATCTACTAATATGGACTTGGCACATTCCAGTATTTTTTTTCAACATCAAAGGTGGAGTCTGACAGGTGAGGCAAAGTTAGTCAAATAATGGGAAAAGGAAAAAGAATAAACAGGTCAAAGAGAATAGAGGAAGCCAAAGAACTTGACAAGTGAGGTATGGGGAGTGATAGAAGTGAGTCAAGCTACTGGGCTATTCAGCATAAGAAAGGAGGAGAAGAGAACAAAGTCAGGGGTAAATATATTGACTTTAGTTTTGGACACACTTAGCTTTTGTTGAACATGAGTAGTAACATGTGTACATACATATATAAAGAAAATGCATATGTGTACACACACATATATTTTTGTTTGTTTCTAAAAAGCATATATTTTCACATTTTAATTTTCAAAAATCCAAATCTATAGAACAAGCAAAAGTGTCTAGGAATTATAATTGCTGGTGGGCTTTCTTTTTTGTTCGTACATAAAGTATTGGTGCATATTACAGTGAATAGTATCTCAAATTGAATGAAATATGATATGCCATGGCTTTCAGTCTCATCCTGCAATATTTAACTTGAACCTAAATCATTCATAGCCAACTTCCAGCCATTATATATCATTTTTGATATCTTTAGTGAACTTCAAACTCTCTTCACCCTGAAACGATTCCAAATCCAGGCAGCACAGCACTTTCTAAGACATGATTAGAATCCCAAAACAGGTATGCTCCAATGGTGCTGTTTAAAAGAGTGATTTAAAGCCATATTATAATTTTACAATTCTCTATCTCTTAATCCCCACAATGTACCTGGGAAACAAAAGAACATTCTTACCTGAGAAATTGCCCAGGTACCTTGCCATGAATACAACATATCTCCCAGGCAGAGCCAGGATAAGAAGCCATGTCTCCCTGACTGTCTCTAGCACCTGTCAGCAGCATTCGGAGACTGTGTGCACACTTATGCCAAACCCGCTGGGATTCTGGGTGAACAAGTCCTAGATTTCCTTCCTATCACCTCTTTTCCACTTATTTTTTTTACAAGAACCATGAAATAACTCTAAGTCATTTTTAAAATGACCTTGTCATCTAGCAACTCTGTGAGACCTCATGCTAATTAAGGGCTTAAGGGTGATAAACTAACATAAAATATATCTCAGACTTAGTCTCTCGTGAGATACCAGAGAATGTGCTCAGTTGAAGATTAAAGCTCTGGCTGGAATGTTATGCTTGCTTTTTTTTGTGATTCTTCTTGTGGCAATCAGAATGAGTAATGTTGTTTTGAATGAACAAAAGCTTACTTAATAACTAAGTTAAGTAACTTTCAGTTTTAAGTTACTGTTTACTTATTTTTAATTTTATTATTTTTTCTTAAGTTTTTAATTTTAATTCCACTATAGTTAACATACCATTTTAACTTATTTTTAAACTATAAGTTAAATAAAGTGTGTGTGTGTGTGTGTGTGTGTGTGTACACATTACTAGTAGATACAAATAATGAAAACATGCAAGGCACTTTCATCAAGTGGTAGACACACATATAAACATCCTCTTTCAATAAAGTGACAGAAAGCAGGAAAACAGAGAGAGCAAAGGAACAAAAGATTTAATCTGAAAGTGAGAGGGCCAGAAAGAAGAAGGTGTAGTTGAGATATCCTTGATTGGTGGGGGATTCGTAGGCCATTAAAGGCTGAGGAGTTAGGTGCAGACGCCTAGAAGCATATAATGCATCCTGGGAATGACAGCAGTTCCCTGTGGCAGGGAACCGAGTTTATAGGCTGAAATGGGAAATGCAGCTTCAAAGGTAGTTTGTACAGTTAGGGTCAGAATATTGGGCTGCATTAAACTGCTTGTTTATTATTTTGAGGGGATGGAGAAACTAGTGAAGGGTTCTGAGGACTGGAGAGTCATTACTGAGCCCCTGCAAAGTTCCAATATTGAACAAGACCTTGGATGTGTGCAGTCTTATACCCACGCCACAGATGAGGAAAGTAAGGTCCAGAGAGAAAGCTGGTCAGAGTTAGCCTTGTTCAGCCTACTGTATTATTGTTTGAGAGATAACAAATTAGCCTACACAATATTATTATTACTGAAAAAAATGTGTAGGGATGTTAAATGAACAAGAAATATTTCGAGGACCTAATATTTAACTACAGAAACAGACAAGATATTTTAAAATTAGAGTCACAAAGGTATCCCTAAAGCAGAAGAACCCCCCTCCTGGACCCAAAACAACCCAGAGATGTAATGATATGCTGGGGGCATGAGATATCAGACTGGGTAGTAGGACGGCTCAGTTTATTCCTGGTCCTTGCCTACCAGCTCGCATTCCAAAGGAAGAGTCAGGATATAGATACAAAATCACAATAAATTATCTGAGGGGAAAACAGGTGAATTTGGTAACTATCCAAGCCCATATCAGGGAAAAAGTGCATATGTGTAAACTTGGGGTCAGAGATGGAAGCACTAAGAAGGAAGAAAAGATGTTGCATTTTATTTCTGCTTTGACTACTTGTTATAACAATCCTTGAGTAATCTTCAATCCTCATTTTAAGACAATTGTTCCTATTGAATCAAATCATTGGGAAAATACATAGTGCAGAAGAGTGTGAACTTTTAGTAATAAAATACCATTAAGTCTGATATAAAACTGATTTTCTCTTGTTGTAAAATAAATATAGGATAATGTTAGTTTAGGCTGTCATAACAAAATACTGTAGACTGGGTGACAAACAACAGGAATTTATTTTCTCACAGTTCTGGGGCCTGGAATTCTGAGATTAGAATGCTCGCATGATTAGTGAGGACTAATGGGTTGTATAATTGGCAAGAACTCTTCTTGGCTTGCAAATGGCCACCTTCTTGCTGGCATGACCTCTCCTCAGGGGGTGTACATGGAGACAGAGGGAGAGGGAGAGAGAGAGACGTCTGTTCCTCTTACAAGGTCACCACTCTTAATCAAATTAGGACTTCACTTTATGTCATCATTTAACCATAATTATATCCCCAAACTCCTTTCTCTAAATACAGTCACACTGGGGGATAGGGGTTCACCACATGAGTTTAGGGAAGGGGATAATTCAGTCCATAGCAGGTCATTCTGGAAAATTTGGAATGCATGGAATGACATTCCAAAGAAAACACTGTCATTGTTCATTCCTTCCCTCAAAGTTAACTACTCTACTCTTCATGAAATAATGGTTATTAATATTTCAAGAACACTTGACATGCCTTTTTCCTTTAACTTTCAGAGAAGTTGATAGAGCTCCGTAGTAGTGTCGTCAAAGAAATCCTTAAAACGGAGGAAGTCAGATACATAATGGATGATACGTGTCCGTCCCATTCATTCTGCTTCACTCACTCATTCACTTAGGACTTACTATATGTAAGAAGTGTTCCTGCCAATTTGGCAATGAAGTGGAGATAGGAATCAAACAAATAACCTCAGGTTAACATAAAATTGATAAAAGCAATGAAGAAAAAAAAGCAGAATATATAATAAATAGACTAAATTTAGCCTGCATATGAGGGTCCAGAGATCAGAATTCCTCTTTGATGAGTACTGTTAATATTGTTGAGGAGTCCTTGTATGTGGTGCATTATTTTATTCTTGATGCCTCCAAGATTTTCTCTTTGTCTTTTGAAAGTTTGGCTGTGATATACCTTGCTGTGGATTTCTTTAAAATTATCCTACTGGAGTCTTTTAAGGTTCTTGGTTATAAAGATTAATGTGTTTCACCAAATTTGGAAAACTCCTGGCCATATTTCTTCAAATATGCTTTGTGTATTTTTTTTCTCTCCTTCTGACACTCCCATTATGCAAGTGTTGGTATATCTGATGGTATCCCACAGGTTTGGGATGCTTTGTTCATTTTTCTTCATTATTTTTTCTTTCTCCTCCTCACACTGGATAATCTCTGTTGACCTATTGTCAAGTCACGATTCTTTCTTCTGCAAGTTTAAACGCAGTGTTGATCCCCTCCAGTAAATATTGCATTTCAGTTAACTGCAGAATTTGTTTGGTTCTTTTTTCTAATTTCTTTAATTTTTTATCTAAGTAAATTTTAGATTTATATAGGTTTTAGATTATATTATTGATATGTAGTTAGATAGATGATAGATAGCTGGGTAGATAGATAGATAGATAGATAGATAGATAGATAGATATAGTCTATTGATATTTTCAATAAAAGCCTGATGTAAAATCTTTATTGAGCAGCTCCAAAATTTAGCCACCATAGGAGTAGTTTATATTGATTCTTTCTCCCACTGTATATGGCTTATATTTTCATTTCCCTGTAGAGTCACTTAATTTTTTGCTGAAAACTGGACATATTAGATACTATATTGTGGCACTATGAAAATTATATTCCTCCCTATCCAGTGTTTATTGTTGTTATTCTTTTTTTTTTTTTTTTTTTTTTTTTTTTTGGTTAGTGATCCTCTTGGGCTAAGTCTGCATCTCATAAAGTTTGTGTTCACTGAAATTTCTGCTCGGAGGACCTCACAGTCAACTTATTCTTAGTCTGAGAGTTCTCTAAACGCCTGAATCTGGTAAGCCTCCATTTTTTGTTGAGGGATACTGCATGCATGCAGTGTGAGGGTAGGGAAGATACCTTATAAACTCTGGTACATCTCTGCTGTGGACTTTAATTCCTGCTGTGCAGACCCCCACGTTCAGCCAGAAATGAGTAATTTGGACCTCTTAGTTATTTTCTGGGCATTTTCACAGCCGTGTGTGTGGTGTGTGTGTGTGTGTGTGTGTGTGTGTGTGTGTGTGTGTGTATTCAGCCCTTTTAATCACCGGAATGATATCAGAGCTTTTCAGATTCCTTGGGTCATTCTTTCTACAAGTTTTTCTTTAAAAAAAATTTTTTTTGTAAGCTCATGCTTGTCCCAACTTGTATCTCAGTCTTAAACAACTATGATATGAAATAATTGCAGCCGACTGTTTTTCAACAAACATATTGGGGAAAGGACTCTTCCCAAGAAGTTACTCCAAGTTATATAAAACTATAGCAAATTCACTGTAAATGATGGTCTTTCAGGAAGCTCTGGGACAATTCAAATAGTAACAAATGGGAAATTTTGAGGAACTCCAGTCTGGTGTACTCTCTCTAGTGGCTATAAGGTGGCAAATTTTCAAAGCTACACTACTTATAATGCTGCTTGCTTTGTTTTATTTTTTTTAACTTTTAAATGTTTATTTTATTTAATTTTGAGAAAGTGAGAGAGAGACAGGGTGTGAATGGGGGAGGGGCAGAGAGAGAGGGAGACACAGATTCCAAAGCAGGCTCCAGACTCTGAGCTGTCAGCACAAAGCCTGACATGAGCCTCAAATTCAGGAACCGCGAGATCATGACCTGAGCTGAAGTCAGATGTTTAACCAACTGAGCCACCCAGGTGCCCCAATGCTACCTGTTTTAAAAACCACTGCACTGTTGGGGAGGAGAGATGGGAATAGGCTCAGGTAAAAAGTCAGGAATCCTGTTGATACATCTTTTCAGCAATTTGTATGTTTTTCTTAATGTTTTATTTATTTTTGAGACAGAGAGAGAGAGAGAGAGAGAGAGAGAGAGAGAGAGAGCGAGCATGAGCAGGGAAGGTCAGAGAGAGGATCCAGGCTCTGACAAGGTTCAGCACAGAGCTCGAAGCAGGGCCTGACCCCACCACCTGTGAGATCATGACATGAGCCGAAGACGGACACTTAACAGACTGAGCCACCCAGGCACCCCTGTATGTTTGTTTTCTGAATAAACTACTCTTAAGGTTATTTTTTGCCTTTAATTTCCAGAATTCTGGAAAAAAATCCAGTATTGTGTGGTTTTTATCGAACAGTGTATTTATGGTGGTCCTTTCTCTGTTATTCTGGAAGTTCCACCAAGAAATCCTCTATGAAAAGGTAAAGTTTCTGAAAATTGAAAAATCAATGGGAGTTTGTTAGATGAAGACAAGCTAGCATGTGCAAAGTCCCTGAGGCAAGAAAGAACCTACTATCTAAGAGAAACAGAGAGAAGACTCCATGAAACTTATGTATCCATCTACAACGGTTATTTTTTATTAAAACACTTGTTTCTTTTAAAAGTTCACATTTTGGGGGCACCTGAGTGGCTCAGTTGGTTGAGCATCTGACATAGGCTCAGGTCATGACCTCACAGTTTGTGGGTTCGAGCCCCGTGTCAAGCTCTATGCTGATAGCTAGCTCAGAGCCTGTACCTCCTTCATCGGATTCTGTACCTCCTTCTCTCTCTGACCCTCCCCTGCTCACGCTGTCTCTCCCTGTCTCTCAAAAATAAGTAAAAAACTTTAAAAAGTCCAGATTTTTAATTGCTACTCTTAATATTAATTTAATAAATGAAACTTCTTTTCTACATTCTGATCAAAACTATCTTAGACATGATAAAAAAACTTAATGTAAATACTTGGTCAGCTTTTTTCTTTATGTGTTTAACATCTCTTTGAAAATATTTTCTTTCTAAATTATGTTTACATTTTAAGGTATATTTATGAGTGTATTTATTCTCGGTCTCCTACCGGAAAAATTTAAGGCAGCTTCAAGGATCATAAAATACAAAGATATAACTACAAATGAAATGCATTTATGGGAAAAGAAAGAAAAATATTTGAGACATAAAAATTTCTTTGTAAGTGAGATGAGAAGTGAAACATAATAACCTATCTACCTGCTAAACTGAGACTGGTTATGGAGTAACAAATACCAGACTTACCCTGCATCTAAAATTACCGGAAACTTAGATAAATTTATGAAACAATAGTATTGTGTTGTTACTTAATTGGCATTGCAAACAATGATTCATGAGAAAAGAAGAATAAATCCATTGAGCTCTGTGAGAGTCTTACCTTAGTGTCTGGAGAGTTTTCAAGCTCTAGTATAAGACGGGGTGGGGGTGGCAAACCAAACACAACCCTCTCACTGTGCAGAGCATATACAGCTTGGCATTTAGAGATGCCAAGGAAGCTAGAATTTGCAGAGCAAAATGTCAGAGTAAAAAGAGCTGCAAAAAGAGAGATCTGTGAAGGGGTTACCTCAAGTCTTTGATAGAATCCTTATCTGAACATGTGAGGAAAGTACCAAGGAAGGTGTTGATGAAAGAAGACTTTAATAAAAGTGAACAGAACAATCCCCGAAGCTCACACACTGTTGGAAGTAATTTTTGTTTGTCCTAGTCAAAGTTTAATACTGGCATCATGTAGAATCCTCAAAAACTAATTGCCTTAGTTATGGAGACAACTAATTCCTGTGACTTAGACTAAAGACTTCCCTGAACACATGCTACCAAGTTTAAAACAAGTCCTGGAGGATCAAAATGATCCAAGTTAACATAACTTATTACACTTATGTATCAGAAACGTATGTATGTATATAACATGTATGTGTGTAAAATGTAAGGGAATATAGCCCTTAATAGAATAAAATTCCAAGTATTTAGTACTGAGTAAAAATGGGGATATTTGACCCATAACTAGTAAAAATAATCAGCAAAAATAGACTTATGGTACAGTTGATATAAATATGATATAGAGTATAGACTTAGAAGATTAAAACATTTAAAACATTTTTATAGACATCATACATCCAAGATGGTAAAACATAAACATGATAAGAGAAACAAAAGATATAACAATATATATATCATTTCTAAGGATGAAAAATATATAACAAATGAAACACATTTTGGATAAAATTAATAGAGAATTAGAGGTTTCAGAACAAAATATTAGTGAATGAAAAAACATAGCAATATAAAGTATTCAAAAGAAAGCACATAGAGAAATAAAAACATAAGAAATGAACTGAGAATTAGTAATCATTTAGTAAAGTACAAAAAGAGGGCAGGAGGTAAGAACTCTTGGTCAGAACTTTTCTAACTCTGTGAAATCTATAAACTCATAACGTTAAGAATTTCAGTGAAATTCAAACAGAAATAATTATGAAAAAAAATCAAACCCAGGCAAAACCAAATCAAATTTCTAAAAGCTGATAAAGAGTAAGCCTTAAAAGTGGCTAAAGGGGTGGGATGGGGGAGAAAAGACAAATTATATATATTAAAAAATGATATGTATGACAGCTGGCTGGGTCACAAAAATAATGTTTATTGAAGAAAATGGAATAAAATCTTTAGATTTAAATAATAAGAACTCCAATAACAACTCCATTTTTTTTCAACAAAAAAATAAAGCCACCTACTTGGAGTGCTACACCTATAAAATTACATTCAAGATGTATATAAAATAAAGCTTTTTGTAGACAATCAAACATATTTGCCCTATCCTTTTATAGGCAGTCAAATAAGTGTTAAAGAAAGTTATTAAAATAGGCAGAAAGAAGCTTGGATCTGCACAAAAAAATCCAAAGCACCTCAAATAAGAAATATATGGATAAATATATGTTTTAAAATTATTTTTCCTTATATCAAATCATTTATAAATATTGTTGAAAATTGAAAATGGAATAATTACAATGTTTTATGGAGCTTATAGCACAAATAGAAGAAAAATATATGCCATCAATAGCATAAAGGGCAGAATGTAACAAATATAATTGTACATTGAAACTTCTTACAATAAATATGAAGTAGGATTTTTAAAGATAAAACACTGCATGTTTTTAACTGAAATGGGGAATAAAGTTAAAATAACCATTTTTCCATGCTTATCCAATGTTGTACTAGAACTCCTAGTCAGTTTAATAAGGCAAGAAAAAGAAATAAAAAAGTAATAAAAGCTGTCTATGTGTACATGAATCATTTGGGCATGTAGAAAGCCTCAAAAGTATATAGTAAAGGTATTAGAAATAATAAATGAGTTAGCAGTGTTGCACACTTGAAAAGCAATATATGAAAACAAAATCTTTTTAATATACTAGCAATAAGTAATTCCAACTGAGAAATGAAAATATTTAATTCATAATAGTACCAATAATATAATAATTTAAGACAAATTTAACAAAACATGCAGGAATTGTACCATAAAAACTAAAAGCATTGCTAAAGAAAAAAAGAAAATTTAATTAAAAGAAAGATATGTAATGTTGATGAATTGGAATATGCAGATAGTGAAGCTATAAATTCTCCCAATTATCCTCTATGTGTTTGTACACCACAAGCAAAATTCCAGAAATATTTTTGTAGAAATTAACCAATTGATTCTAAAGTTTATATTAATGTACAAAGGACCTAAACTGGCAAAAACAATTTTAAAATAAAAGGACGAGATTAAAAGAATTTACGTTATCTGATTTTAACTTTTACTATAAAGTACAATAAGCAAGATACTGTGGTTTTGGCTTAAAGACAAGCTAGGTCACCTCAACAGAAAAGAATATACATGTGCATACACAAATGGATGATTTTTACTAATATTTCCCTGGGAAATTTAGTAGAGAAATTTAATAAAATTTATTAGAGAAACAATAGTTTAAAATAATATTTAAAGAAATGTATATTCATAAGCAAAAGGAAAGAGCACTGGCTCTTATACCATACACAAATTTTAACTGTAAATAGATCATAGTCCAACACAAAAGATAAAGTATAAAACATTAGAGGAAACATAGGGGAACATATGAGAAAAATATTCATTTCCTTAGGATAGGCAAATATCTTACAGGTTAAAAAAGAATAAATTAAATAGTCTCCATAAAAATTAAATAATTCTGTTCTACAAGCGACACTGTTCAAAAAATAAGAGGGCAAGCCAACAATGGAAGAAAACATTTGCAATAAATATATCTAATTAATGATGACATACAGAATATGTAAGTATCCTTTAAAACCCAATTATCATCAACTCAGTAAAAATTAACAAAATATTTTAACAGACACTTTGCAAAATGAGGTAATAGAAGGGCAAAAAGCATATGAAAGATATCCAATGTCAATCATCAGGGAAGGTACCTACCATTTAACACCAGAATGAAAAACTTCTATACACATTTTAGAATGTCTAAAATAAATTGACTGGCAAAACCCAAATGCTGGCAAGATTTCAGAGCAACTGAAACTCTTTTACATTGCTGTTGGGATTGTAAAATTATACAAGCATTTTGGAAAACAGTTTGGCAATTTTTTATGAAGTTAAACATATACTTACCATGAGACCCAGCCACTCCACTTCTAGTTGAAATGAAAACATTTTTTTCCATAGAAACATTTGAACATGAATGTTTACTACAGCTTTATTCCTAAGAAGTCCAAACTGGAATCAACATAAATATAACAGTTGTACAGATAAAAAAATAATGCTATGTTCATAAATGGAATAGTGTTCAGCAGTAGAAAGAATGAGCTATTGATGACATGCAACGACATGGATAAATCTTGGCAACATTATCCTGAGCGAAAGAAGCCTGGCACAAATGAATGCATACTGCATGATTCCATTTATTTTAAAACCTAGCGGAGACCAGTAGAATCATTTTGACAAGTGAAAGTTTGGTAGTTGCCATAGTGGAGGTGGAATGGACTGGAAAGGGTTTTAAAAAAACATTTTGGGATGATGATAATCTTCTGTATTTTCATTGTAGTAGTGGTTACACAAATGTACCAACTTAGCAAAACTCATGAATACCTTGTGCTGCAGTTTACTCATGTTCGGGATCCATAAAACAAACTGAGAAAGAACTTTCCTCATATAGCAGAGATGTAGTGAATTGATCAAAGTGTGAAATAGCCATCTTGAAACATCAGTATTCATAAAATAGAACAAAAAAGTCAAATTTTAAAAGGTTAATCAAGAAAAATAAAGATATTTGAAAGATGTACAGAAAAAAAAGGGGGAAAGAGAGTTGGGGAGAGAGAGGGACACAAAACCTGAGAGACTATTGAATACTGAAAACGAACTGAGGGTTGAAGGTGGGGGAAGACGGGGAGGTGATGGAGGAGGACACTTGTGGGGAAGAGCACTGGGTGTTATATGGAAACCAATTTGACAATGAACAATTTAAAAAAACAAACAAAAACAAAACAAAACAAACAAAAAAGATAACTCTTAAGGTATGGAAATGCTTATATCAGTAATTCTCTGCTATGCCAAGGAAAAAGTTAATTGGTTAATCTTGATTATATTATTAACATTGTGAGACCAAAGGAAACTTTAGATATTAAGGATTTATTCTCAAACAAAATATTTTTACTAGAAAACACTGTGGGCAAAATGATGGAATACATCCAATATTTAAATAGCTTGAAATTTGGCAGATGCTAGGTTTTTCTTTTTGTCACTATTCCATGGCTTTCTCATATATATCAGAATATCTTTAGAAAAAAGAATATACCAATTCCTCTATTTATGTTAGCAGGTTAATTCCATACTCATTGCCATAATACTTTCTGAAAATCACTAGCTCTGACATTCTTCTGTGGTTTAGAAATAGAACCTCAAAGTTAAAAACAATGCCATGAATAACTCATTGTTGAAATTCTATTTAAGTAAAAAAAAAAATGTGAAGCCATGGAGAAATAACTGGCTAAGAGAACATACTAAGACCTGACTTACTTTAGAAAAAATGAAGAATTAACCAGAAAAACAAAACAAAACGAAAACATTATGGAAACAGATGGTATTCATTACCTGGGTATCATTGAACTATTAAGATATAAGTACCTACAGCAAGTTCTTACCAATCCTTCTCTTTTAACTTTTCAAGAAATAAAAATAAAATTTTGAATATAGTTCATACAGAATGTTATATTAATTTCAGGTATACAAGATAGTGATTCACCATCTCTGTACATTATTCTATGCTCACAAGGATAGTACCATCTGTCACTATATAACTAATACAATATTACTGAATATATTCTCTATGCTATACTTTTTATTCATTTCATAATTGAATATACAAGAGAATGTTCTCTATGCTGTCCCTTCCTATTTATTCCATAACTGGAAGCCACACTGCACTTTACTCATTTTGCCCATCCTCCAGCTCCCTTGCCCCCTGACAATCATCAGTTTGTTCTTTGTATTTATAGATCTGATTCTGCTTTTTGTTTGCTTATTATTTTATTTTGTTTTTAATATGAGTGAAGTTATATGGTATTTATCTTTGTCTTTGGACTTATTTCACTTAGTGTAGTACCCCATAGATCCATTCACATGGTCACAAATAGCAAGATCCTGTCTTTGTGACTGAATAATATTCCATTGCGTGTGTGTGTGTGTGTGTATGTGTGTGTGTGTGTGTGCGCGCGTGCGTGTGTGTACCTCACCTTATTCATCTGTTCATCAAAAATGAACGTTATATATAGACTGCTTCCACATATTAGCTATTGTCAATAATGCTGCAATAAACACAGGGGTGCATACATCTTTTTGAATTAGTGTTTTAGTGTTCTCTGCATAAATACCCAGTTGTGGAGTACTAGATAATATGGTATTTCTATTTTTAATTTTTTGAAGAACTTCCATACTACTTTCCACAGTGACTGCACCATTCCCACTCAGAGTACAGAGTTCCCTTTTTTCACATCTGTGCCAACACTTATTATTTCCTGCCTTTTTGATTCTAGTCATTTTGCCCAGTGTAAGCTACACATCCTCTTTTTATCTTCTCAAAGTGGTCTAAACTAACCTGTATTCAGCAAATATTTGGTTATGAGCTATTATTGATAAATTTCTATTATAAAAACTTCTAAAACATGAAATAATTTTAACACTAAATAATGATTAATTACTACTTAACAAAGGTGAACCTCTTTGGGGGCATATATTTCCAGTTACCTAGAAAAGACAACCCTAGCTTTATGGAAGGGACTCTGGAATTCTTCCTGGGGAAGGATATATCTCAGCCTAAGTTTTGTGACTAGGTTACTAAGAATCTGTCATAGTAGTTTTAATTTTTTGAGAAAACTTTTTTCCAAGTAGGCTCCACACCCAATGTGGGGACTGAACTCACGACCCTGAGATCAAGAGCTGCTTCCTCTACCAACAGCCAGCCAGCTTTCCCTAGAAGTTTTAACTTCTTATGTGCAAAATTCTTTTGCATATTTTTATTTTACATAGTATGAAACACTGAGAGTTTTTCATGTTGCAAATGAGTGCATTTTCACACTTTTAACTTTTTGCATCACATTTAATTAATATATTGTATAGTTAATATAATGATTTCAAAACCTTTATTCCATTATTTGAAAAGGTTTTTTTACCTTATTTATTTATTTATTTATTTATTTTACTCTATATTCAACATTTATTTATATTGTATTTACCAGTCCTGTTCTAGACAATATTAGTATAGTAGTGAGTAACACAAAAATTCTAATTTCATTGACTAGTGTTGCATAAAAATTTTGCTTATGTAGGGAATTAGGGCTTTTGTATCTAGTATCCTGAGTTGTAATTTTTCTTAGTAAGCTTCTTACCTGAGCAAGATATTTCACATGACCAAGCCTCAGTATTCTCATCTATAAAATGGATATAATAAGACAAGCTTCACGTTTTCTGGGAGGATTCTGGGGGCTAATGATCATAGACTACTTACTATGCCACAAGTAGTAAAAAAAAAAATGTTAAGAGAATTATTGCATCTTAAGGAACTTCCACTCTCTGCCACCACTGTATTTACTATGTCCACTGATTACTAGGCTACACAACTTTCTTTCCACTGGACCTTCAGTGGGGTCTCCCTGGTCTTTCATCTTAACCCACCCTTGCTTAGTGCCTTGGGATCCCAGTGAGTCTATATTTTAGAAAATGGGGGCAGTCTCTGCTACAAGGTGTTACTTTACCTTATATTTACAGAAGTAAAAATCTTCCTTAAATTTTCTAATACAGTTAAGTTGTCAGACGTCAAGGTAAATGTTTTTTTATAAACATTTATAAAAGGAAATATTCAGCCACTTTTGAAAGACAAAAAAATACATGTGTATGTGTATTCATGTCCTAGTAGATACATTACTGAATAGTAAATGATTTGCTATGATTTTAATGTTATCCCCTTTCATGGTTCTATATAATTTCCTGTACAGTCTCTATTCCATTTAACACATTGTTTTCTTTTTTTTTTAATGTTTTATTTATTTTTGATACAGAGAGAGACAGAGCATGAGAGAGGGAGAGTCAGAGAGAGAAGGAGACACAGAACCGGAAGCAGACTGCGGGCTCTGAGCTGGCTGTCAGCACAGAACCTGACGCGGGGCTCGAACCCACGAACGTGAGATCTGACCTGGGCCGAAGTCGGAGGCTTAACCGACTGAGCCACCCAGGCGCCCCTAACACATTGTTTTCTATGATTCATGGAAGATTATTATGAACTATAGTGAAGAATTTACCTGAATTTCTCTCTCTTTTTCCTCCCCACATGCCCATCTCTCATGTATATGTCATCCTTTCAGGAAGGGTATGGTTTCTAATTATTTACCATCAATTGCCATTTTAACATTTTCTTCAGATAATATTTAGTATCAAAACACAGTACTGAAGCTTTATGTTACACTTTTTCCTTTATTTTTATTCTGAGAGCAGGGGCTTAAATGCCATTTAGTTTCCATTCTGTACATAAGAATGCTAAAAGGCATTGTAAAACGAAAACAACGATTTCATTTTCCTTACACTTATTATTATAGGCTTCCTTAAACTCAGCAGTTTTAAAGCTTTATTTTTTAGAGGCAAGTCACTCTAGATGGCTAGGGACTATTATTTGGCACTGAAACAATGAACTGTGCCCCATTCTTCTTTGAAACCTATTTCTTTCCTTCTTTCTTTCTTTTTGTCAGCAAATAGCCAATTGTGAAGAATCTATTTTTCTCAGTTTTTAGTTCCAAAGTGCCATCAATCACGCCAGACCTGAGGGGAGAAGGCATCAAGTGTGTGCTACATTTCCAAGCTCAAAGCCATGTTGCTGGGCTCTCTAGCAGTACCATCTGCTCTGAGCCAAGTTTAAAGCCCAGGGACTCCAGAAAACCAACACGTCAAAAACTTCCCACTACGCAAGGAAATTATTCTAAAAGATCTGTGTGAAATGTGAACCACACGCTTCAAAAGAAGGCAACGATGTTTGGAACAACACCATAGAATTCAGAGTGCCCATCACAGAGCTCACAAAGCAGCAGCTGCACCAGGAGGTGGCACACTCCAAAGAAACTGCAAAAATTAAAATGATACGATAAGAAAAAACGCTGATCATAATAGTATCATTAAACAAATATAAGCATACTTTAGTGATACTGAAGGGGAAAAGGTTTTTCTAAAGCTTTGAAAATACTTGAAGATCTTTTGCAAATATAGTTTTATTCCTTTTTAAAAATAAGTGTTATTCGAATGGTTATTTATTTTTGAGAGAGACAGAGTGTGAGTCTGGGAGTGGCAGAGAGAGAGGGAGACACGAAATGAAGCAGGCTTCAGGCTCTGGGCTTTCCGCACAGAACCCACTCGCAGGGCAGAACTCACCAGAGACCATGACCTGAACCTAGTAGGACACTTAACCAACTGAGCCACTCAGGCGCACCCTCCTCTTTTTTTTTTTTTTTTTTTTTTTTTTTACTTAGAGTGACATTTTAAAATAATCTTGGTGATGTTCTATATTCAACAGATTTTAAACCATAAGACTATATTAATTTTTGAAAAAAATGAACAGCATTCAGGGACAAAAATTAATGTTTAAAAAGTCTTAAAACTATGAGATGATCATGTGGTCATTGACGAATTTTTAAATGAAACAATAAAAATCTTACTTTTATGCAGTTATTTAGAGATAAAAACACTTTTATTTTAATGATTTAAGTGGTCTTAAGTCCATTATGTTTAAATATATTTTTCTATAAAAAAGATGAAATAATAGGTTTTTATTTGTAATCAGAGCTTCATGTATTCCAAATTATATAAACAAATATATGCATCATATCTAATTGTGATATATATTTTTCTCCTGGAAGTTTAACATGGGTATGCAACAGTCAGAAAAAAAGCACACTTTTTAATTTTCTTACAATTATTTAATTTTGTCTACATTTGTAAAGTATTATGTTGTGTAGAAAGCCTGCAGTGCACCTTGGGGGAAGAAAGGATAGTAGAGATTTTGGTAGAGGAGAGAACAATAAGAATCCTTGAAGAAAATGGCAATGTTGAAATTCTGAGCTTGAAAGACCCCCAGGAAAGGGAAAGATGAAAGCAGGAAAGACTCCTGATGTCAAGGATGAAGGGATATTTTATTACATGCAGAAATTTGGGCAGGGATGTGGGATTTTTGGTATGATTCTTTGGCTTTTGTTTTTGGTTGTGAATGTTAGGCATTGCTTCACTTATCATTTTGCTATGGAATAAATCACTCCAAAATTTATGGCTTAGGACAACATTTACAATCATCTCTCACAGCTCTATATGTTGACTCGGATTGGCACAGTGATTTTCATTCAGTGCTCTTCACACAGATGTAGTTCAGATGGCTAAAATATTCTTTCGATTGTGTCACTACTCTAAAACAAATATGGGTGCTATATTTTATATGAGACAAAATTTAGAAAATACAAAAATTTTTTAAAAATTTGTCTTTACCTTCTGCTCTAAACTGCTTAGCAAAAAAATGGTCTCTTCATTCATTAGCACCTACATGCTTGCAACGTTCTAACATCTGTTCTCAAAGTTATTCACAGAAATGTACATCTTTCTGAAACCAGTCATCAGTTCAATCAAACTTTCTGCAAATATGACAAAAATTAGTTATTCATTTATTCTTGAAATACTTTAATGTCTTAATTGTTGTCTCTCCTAATTCTTTGGGGGAATTTCTTGTTAAGTTTTCTTATTGCTACCCACCCCTCCAAGCTCCCTTTCTTAAATTTCAAATAACATCTAGGCACTAACAAGTCTCTGTTGTGTATTTTCAGATAAGAATTCTCACTTGGCTGCAGACTTGATTGTCTACAGAAAATCATAACCATTACATGGCCAAAGTGAAATGAATAATCATCACATGCCCTCACGGAATCAGTTTTCCTCTGGAACTTTTTCTTATGAATAATCTCCAATTTTTCTCATTTTTATACATCTCATTTCTGATTCATTAGCAATTTTTGTGAGCACTATCTTTAAAATTACATGAATCTAACCACTTTCCTCTATTTCCATGATCAAAACTCCAGTCCAAGTTCCTTCATCCCTTTTCCAGTCCCATGCAATGATCTCATGGGTGTCCTTACCTCCACTTATGCTTATCTACAAGTTCATCTCCAACACAAGAACATGACCCCTGTAAAACCTCTAAATCATCTCAAATCAGTGCACATCAGTCCCCTGCTTAAATTACACCAGAGGCTACCAATTACACATGTAATAAAAACCAATCTTCTTAATGTAGTTTATAAAGCTTTACACAATCTGGTTGCTCTCTACATTTTGATGTAATCTACGGTGTTCTGTATATTCTATTCAAACTTCAGGCATGTAAAGTATGTTCCTTTCTCACTGGTTTTGTGTTAGAAAGATATTCCCTTATATGTTTTTTAAAAAGTAATTATTTTTGAGTACTGTGATGTAGAGATTAAGGTTTAATTATTTTTTCCATAGGGCACTTGGGTGGCTCAGTAGGTTAAGCATTCAACTTTGGCACAGGTCATGATCTCACCATTCATGAGGTTGAGCCCCACATTGGGCTCTCTGCTATCAGCATAGAGACACTTTGGGTCCTCTATCTCTTTCTCTCTGTTTCTTCCAATTTCTCTCTCTCTCTTCCTTTCTCTGTCTCTCTGTGTGTATCTCTCTCTTCCTCTCTCTCAAAAATAAATATTTTAAAAATAAATAAATATTTTCTTCATAATGATGTCAAGTTGTTCCACCAATATTTGTTGAAAACACTACACTTTCCTACTGAATAGCTTGATGCCATTGTCCAAAATCCATTGTTCATGTGTGGATATATTTCTGAGCTCCATTCTTTTCCATTAATCTATACACCATCTCCACACTGTTTTGATTTCTGTAGTTTTATAATAAGTCTTGCAATTACGCAGTAGAAGTCTTATGATTTCACTCTTTTTTTTGAGGGGGAGAGGGAGAGAACACAGGGGGAAGGGACAGAAACTGGGGAGACAGAGGGAAAGACTCTTAAGCAGGCTTCATGCTTGGTGTGGAGACTGACAGAGGGCTCAATCCCACGACCCTGGGATCATGACTGAGCCAAAATTAAGAGTTGGTCACTTAACGACTGAGACACCCAGGCTCTTCTTTTTTAAGATTGTTATGCTTCTGTAGGCCACTTAATTCTTAAGCCATATGTATTTTCCTCCCCTTTGGGAGGAAATATCACTTTGGTGTTTGCAATGATGGGACTATGTGCCTAGTTTTTAAAACATTATTAATACTTTGGTCTACTTAGAACTCAGCACAGATATGAATATTCAGGGACCCATTATATCAGTCACATTTTTAAGGGTCTAGTGTTCAGGGAAATGACAGGATATCCCAGATATCACATACAAAGTAAGGAATAAATTATATTGTCTTCAAAGTGCCATCATGTGAACAAGAGGTAGGCCTGTCTGTGATCTGGAACAACATATTCTATACTTGGAATACTTTTCTAAGTCTTTTATTGGGTAGTTTGGATAGCTGTTATGCTTGTACAGGGTCAAGAGCAAGAAAGAGCTCTGCAGCAAGTCCAGGTCTCACTGGTGCAGTACCAACTCTTGGGCCAAAAACCTTGAACTATCCTGTGGAAGAGTCTCTGTGGAAAAAGATGCCATGTGGAATGTATGGCACATCCTGGTGGGAAAATCCCACTGTAGACATGTAGGTTCCTGGAGCAAAGAAAAGCTCTCTAAAGCAGAAAATCACGTATCATTTAAAAATAGTCTCTAACATAATAAACTCTGATAGAGATTGAGGCTCTTGCCATGGACTATAAATGACTCTGAATCTAGATTCCAATAAGTTACAAGTGTAGGCAGATGAAGGAACAATTTATCATAGCATGGAAATGATAATTGTAGGATCAGGCATGAGCAGGGGCACATATAAGCTTTAACAGCAGGTTACATCTAAGACCACATGAAGGAGCTTCTTATGTCCACCTGACTGAAAGCAAAAAGACAAACTTGGGTAATGAATGGGTCATGTCGGTGGGTATAAAATGCTACTATCCTGCTGTTTCAACCATTGGTCATCCACTTGGGTGCAAGATAAAACTTGGCTCAAGGTTAAATTTACATATAAACTCATGGGTAGTGGCACATGGCGTGGCTGTTCAGTCATGGGTTTGGAAAGAGAAAATATAAAAGATCATGGACTACAGAATGGGAGAAAATATTTACAAATAATATATCTGATAAAAGATTAATGTCTAGAATACATAAAGAACTCTTATTACTAGACAGCAACAACAAAACAAGTAACCTTATTTTTCTTAAATGGGCGAGGGACTTGAATAGGCATTTCTCCAAAGAACATACAAAAGCGATCAGGATATCAAGAATATGAAATATATTCAATTTGTCATTAGAGGTATGTACATCAAAACCTCAATAAGATATCACTTCATATCCACTGACACAGCTACTGTATGAGTTTGCTAGAGTGTCCTTAACAGATGTATAGTCTTGGTGACATTAACAACAATAATTTATTTTCTCAGAGTTCTGTGGGCTCTCAGTCCATGATCTGGGAATCGGAAGGCTTGATTTCTCATGAGGCCTGTCTCTTTGGTTTACAGATACACGCCTTCTCACTGCCCTTTTACAGGGCTTCCTTGTGCAGACGTAGCCTGGTGTCTCTTTGCATGCAAATGTCCTCGTTTGATAAAGGCACCAGTCAGTCAAGTTAGATTAGGGCTCACCCCAAAGGCCTCATTTTTCTACTTAGCAGGTGCCTGCATCACAGTTACCTCCACCTACGCCCTCCCTCATGGTCCTACATTCAGTCTGTGGCTTTTTTTCTGCAGTGATATTGCATATCCAGTCTTCAGTCGAATGAGAAGTCTGATTTCATCCTGGTATCAAGGTTATCATAGGCCTTTTTGCAAGGTAGAGTCACAGTGGGCCAGCATGAATACATTCCCAATATCTGAATTCTACCAGTAAGCTATAGACTCTGAGCCCACTGTTTTGTCTTAAACACAGTTAGTCTCTTTACCCACAGCAGTCAAACTCCTGGCCCCTGGAAGACAGAACTGGCAGTACTGTGGCTTCCGTTTATCTTTGTATTCTACAATATTATGTAGAATATGTTTAAGGCAGTTTTTATTTTGTTTTGTTTTCCTACTTGACATATCATTGTCATGCACATGGGGCAGAATCTACAGAAATACTGGGAAATCTTCAACATCTTCCTGTCATAATTGGTTTCTAGTTCTGTATTTTTTATCTACTATAAGCTCTTAGTATGGTCAACATCTTACGTCCTTTACAATTTTTAACACAGTGATTTCAGAGAACAGGCTAAATTAAATATCTGCTAATAATGATGAGTTTAAGGAAGGTCTTATACAGAAAATAAAATAGCAGAAAGATATAACTTGTAGGATCTCAAAAAGATGAGGTCAACTTGGAAAGTCCACTTTTTCATTAATATCTTATATCTAAAAGTGCTGAAATTCCACATTACACTGTTGTAGTGTAGTAATGAAACTGTGGAACCCAATAATACAGAACAGAAGTGTGTTAGTTTTCTAAATATCCCTTAATAAAGAGAAAGCTATGACGGGGGACATACAGTGTTTAGAAGAATGGGTGCCAAAATTATTTAAGCGTGGCATATTACTTAAAAAGGAGTTCCCAGTAGGTTTCCTTTTTATATGTATTGTGTATTGGTCTCAGGGGAGAGGGGCTCCCCTTGGTATAAGGAGTCAGTGCAAAAGTGTTGGGTGCCTAATGGAACACATAACAAATTGGACTTAGAACTATCAACACTGCCAATTTCCCCATTTTTCTGAAAGCTACCTTGCAATACTTCTTTCTTGCTTAATTTCCTTTGAAAATCATAAATGTTATTTTTCCTTAAAAATTATATATGTATATATCTCCTTTAAAGATGACAAGAGAGGTGTAGATTCAATAAGGGGAGAAGAAAAATAACAAAATAATAGTGAACAAGAAAGAAGATAGTGTCTAAACATTACTTCTAGTTTTTACAGTACCTAAAACATTTTTGGCAGGAAATCTCAGTGCATGACCCAAATCATTTTAATTTCACTCCCATGGCCTAATGAAGTATATTACAGTATCAGAATGTGAGCTTATTAAAACCGTGGTTCTTCAGTAGACCAAGTGCTCTTCCTGCTTTTTTTTCCTTTAAAATTTGGCTCAGCTATTAGTTATGTATTATGGCTAAACTAAAAATTGTTCACTTAAATATTATTGCATATCTGAAGTGAAGGTTTTATTTTCATGCTTAATTTTTTTCAACTGTATTTTCATGCTTAATTTTTTTTTTGCCACCAATTTTCAACAGTTCAATAATCCCACTGTGGTTTTTACATTGAGATAAAAGAACTAAAAAGGCAAGCTTTGCAACCCACTGCTTACCAGGGTAAGCTCTTCATAGCTCTCAAACTTAGATCCTTATACTCACAAGACCTAAAAATTATTTTGAGCTTTCAAAAAAGCCATGACACTAAGATGAAAAGAGAATCAATATGGAACAGTATCTGAAAATACAATACTGGATTAAAATGTAGAATATTTCTCTAAGGTAACAAATCAGATATACTCATTTCTATAAACCAAAGTCAATTTATTAAAAGTTACGTTTTAAAGATTTACAACACTTAATGCATCAGCCACCTGTCCAAACTGATATTAATTCAATTAATGCAGTAAAACTTGTTTCATAATGCTTTTTCGAGAGGAAAATTAAAGAAAACATATTGAAAATTGTGTTAAACCTTAAATTTGCTAGTATAAACTTAAAGGTATAGTTGTGACAGGGTATTTTGAGGGAAAGCTCACGTACTCTTAAATGTGTTGCATGTCAATTTCAGCCTAAGTACTAAGTAATAGCATTCCTCAGAAGAATCTGGCACTCGTGTCAGTGGCCTTGAGGCAGAAACCACCAAGAGGTGAGAAAGACATCAGTTCACTTGGCTCCACTGCTACTAACTAGCTTTAGGAATTTAGATAAATTATTGAACTCTCTGTGCCTCAATTTCCACACCTGTAAAATCAGATTGATGATAATAGTAGTACTCAGCTCACAGAGGACTTGCAAGCATTAAAAATGTTAGCAAGTTAATTATAAAATATTTATAACAGTGCCTGAAACATTGTGCATGCTCAGTACACGTTAGCTATTATAATTATTGTCTGTATAAATTATTAAAACTCGGTATGTTAAAAAAAAAAAAGAGGAATGCTTGTAGCAACTGCTTTGGAAGCCTTTCCCCTATTCTACCAATGCCATTGCTGCTCACTACCTATTTGCAAGTTTTTCTCTGAAACTGCTCTCAGAGCCTACCAAACAAAAATATTCAGCTCGCACTGAACACTTGGCACATACTGTATGCAGATTATTCTGGGTGCTGAAGATGAAAAATAAGTAAGACACAATTCCTGCCCTCAAAGGGTAGATAGTCCAGTAGGAGAGAGAGAATACACAATAAGCACCACAGCACAGCATCCTCTCAGTATTTTAGACATTTTGACAATGAGCCATATTTGAGACTTTGCTCGCAAACTTCTTTCTCAAGGAGCTGAGATGCATGCAGAGTAGGGATTGCCCAGAGCCAGCATTGGCACTGATAGCACTAAGTATCCAATAAGTGATTGTTGAAGGAATGTAAACAGTAATAAATATATATTAAAAATGGTAGGGTTGGTGGAAACAGACAAAGCTTCCTAAGAATGAGTAATATTTTCATTAGGTTTTAAATGCTCAGTACGAGTTTATGTGGTTGGGAATCACAAAATGATTTTGTGTGTCCAGAGAATTGTAAAGAGTTTGGTATTGGTATGGTGTTTAAAAACTATAAAACTTTTCTAAGCCTTCCAAGAAGCAGAGCCCCCCTGAAGGGAGATTATCCAGCAACCAGAGTGTAGTAATAGGAGACTGGGATCACTGCTGCAACAATGGAGAAGGAGAAGACAGGTTCTGAGCAAATGAGGCATTACTATTTGCAAGATTTGGGGATGAATTTAGTGGGGGAGTGGTGTGAGAAAGAATACATAGGATGTTTTTAGATTTTAGTCTAAGGTGAAGTTTTGAAATGACCAGAGTGCTGACAACTCTGTATTTGATGGCTAGTTTTAGACACTTTTAACATGTTTAGAGTCATCATTTTCGAATAAAACATTTTTATGTTAAATTTCAGCAAAAGAGACTGCTTTTCTTCTCTGCCATATCTAATGGTTATGTAGACTTCAACAGAAGTCTTTTCAGGGGTGCCTGCATGATTTAGTCAGTTAAACGTCGGACTGCTGATTTTGGCTCAGGTCACGACCTCACAGTGAATCATGAGATTCAGCCCACATCGGGCTCCGTACTGGGCATGAAGCCTGCTTGAGATTCTCTCTCCCCCTCTCACGTTTTCTCACATGCTCTTGCTCTCTCTCTCTCTCAAAAATGAAAGAAAGAAAGAAAGAGAGAAAGAAAGAGAGAGAAAGAGAGAAAGAAAGAAAGAAAAAAGAGAAAGAAAGAAAGAAAGAAAGAAAGGAAGAAAGAGAGAAAGGAAGAAAGAAAGAAAGGAAGAGAGAAAAAAGAGCTTCCAAACATTTTAATTAAAGGAAACATGGAAATTTCTGTGAAGCCTATTAGGGGTTAATCTTAAAGACAGAATTTAATTGCATAAATAAATTCTTTCTTTTTTAATATTGTCTTATGATTGTATTATCATATTTTATATTTGTTATTGCTCTACGGCACTAGGACCTCATGCATGTACTATAGGACCTCTCACTAAGAATTAGTCTTTGTCTTGCTTATCCAGAGTTTGCAACAGCTGATAGAAATTAAGAGGACGGGGCACCTGGATGACTCAGTTGGTTAAGCCTCTGACTCTTGATTTCAGCTCAGGTCATGATCTCATGGTTCTTGAGTTTGAGCCTCACTTTGGGTTCTGTGCTGACGGTGCAGAGCCTGCTAGGGATTCTGCCTCCCTCTCTCTCTCCCCCCCTCCTCTGCTCACTCTCTATCTCTCTCTCAAAATAAATAAATAAACATTTAAAAAATTAAGAAATTAAGGGGATGATATTTATTGTTTGTGTTGGGAGGTCTTTTTAGTGGTTTAGGAATTTTGTCTGAGGAACTTGAGAATATTATAACCTAGGCAATCTGTCCCTCTGCCTAGCGCCTATATTTCAGAAATAATAATATGACATTTGCGAGACACCTGGTTTTCTAACATCACTAGCAGCACCATTTTAAATGTTCAGAAGTCCCTCTTTCCTTTTTAAGCTTATTTCTTGTGATCCTTAAACTGAAGAAAATGTCTTTAGACTATTTCCGTGCTAAAGTTTTACTAAAGTTTGTACATGTTCAATCGCTTGAATCTAACATTACAGAAGCCTTTGTGGGGGTGATGGAAAATGTTTCTAAAATTCAGAACAAGTCCAGAGACCTATAGTTTTTTGAGTTGGCAAAAATTACATTATTATGCATTAATATATGTATAAGAAGATCAATTTCAGATAAGAATCTAAGTTAAAGACTTAGACTATTGATGTTTTTATTCAGATTTACATGTACTGCCTTAAAAAAATGAATGCCCATAGGTGCACCCAGTTACCACAGGGTATTTCTTTAAACTTCTTATGTATGGAAGGTATTTATGTGCAGACCTTAGCAAAGCTACATATCAATGCCCACTTATATGCAATACAATTACCATAGACACACAGGTATCGTCAGTATAATTAAAAATTCTGTATGCACTTTACATAAACAAGAAACTTTTTGATAATTTCAGGCAGTAGATTAACTGCTCTCAAATCCCTTTTAACCCAAACCACATAGCACATCCCTAAATTGGACCATGAATGACTCAGTCTGTTTCATATCCTTTTTACTTAAATTCCAGTGATCTTTTTTTTTTTTTTTTTTACCATATTTTATGGAGCAGCTGCGGGGCCTGAGCTTCTTTTTGTCTTGAAAAAAAAAAAAATAAAGGACTCATTTAGCTCCTGGTGAAGCTATGAGCTGCAATGTGTTTGTTAGTCTAATGGATCCCTCCTTTGTGTAGCCACTAACCCCGGACAGCAGCGTGACTCCCTTCCCTGCTAAACTATGTGAGGAGACAGTAGGTCATTGCTGCAGTCTGCTATCCAACAAAAGAAAGAGAGGTGTGAAGAAAATGTTTGTGTACATTTGAGATGCAGTGACTATCGCTAAGTAATTAGCAGAAGACAGAGGCTGGCCCTTAACCACAGGAAGGATAAGAAATTTTACTGACAGCTAAATTGGACCTATGCTAATCTGGCAAAGATTGTGTAGAAAGGATGCTTGTATTTAGTTACCGGTGCCATACTATGTACAGTTTTCCTCATCGTTAGGCGATATTCAAACTTCTTGGTGAAAGCAGTCAGTGTCCTGATCTGTGCGGTGTGAAACCCTGGTCAGTTGTAACCATGACTACCCTGTCACAGAGAAGTCTTACAGACAATGGAATCCACTAATTATAACATTATCACCCTCCCCTATCTCTAGTTTACCAAATTCTTCACAGGATTATTGCATTTAATTTGTCTCTTAGTGAATGACCTGGAAACTCCTCAGCTTTCTTACAAATCTTATCAGAGGAGCTATTTACCATTTTCAGAAACCTCCCTGAGCTCCAGCTACAAGACAACCTTTAGACTTTCCTCTCACCCAGATGTCTTTTCAAGCAGTGCAAACTTCTTTCTAGTTGGAAGATTTACTTCACCCATTAATCATGTGTAATTGTTTCCATGTTACAGAGTTTTTACTACATTCTCAATGATGTGATTTATTAAATTTTATGTTTAAAATGACTTAGTTATGCTCAGAAGCAGTAAAAGACACGCACAGTGCATTCAGGAAACACTACCCTGAGTTACAGGTGGTAATTACCTTAACATACTCGAGTGATTTCTTCCATTTCAGAGTCATAATTTATAACCACTTTTATGACCTAATTTTAGGATACTTGGAATAAAAAAGATGAACTTTTATTAATCTTTATGCTTTTCAAATGCACATACCTACACATTTATTAGTACTAGAAACAGCAGTGATAGATTTAAAATTCCTAAATGAGAGGAGGAAAGTTCACACTATGATTACACATTATGATTTTTGCTTTGGTAGATGGCAACTTCCATATCTCTAAAAGTAAGACTAATATTATGTCTGAATTATGAAGCAGTCATGAAACAAACTATGTTTGAAGTGTTTTTAGATACAAAATTGAATGTTTGTAAGGTTAGCAGCAGATAGCAGTTGAGGTATTTAAACCATAAAACATCACTGTAGCTACAAAGAAAATAATCATAGCAACAAAACCAGATACCAGACAGAGACAAACTTAACTGAAGTCAGATAGAAAAATACATATTCTAGAATTGTAACTAAAAGCATGAAAATATAAAATAAAAATACTCAATATGTTATGTCAGAATCATTAAACATTAATAAGTCATATTTTTTCATCTTTTTGTCCAAAGTTCCATAAGATTTGCTATAGAGGTAAGATAAATTTATTTTAATTTACTCTACTCTATATATAGCATTTAAAATCCCTACACTCTTCCTAATAGTTTGATGTTAATTGAGAATTATGCCTTACAGAGTTTTAGGGAGAGGGCTATGCTAAGATATAATATATTCAGAAGAGTGGAGGGAATTAAACACATCAAAGAAAAAAAGGAGAAACATAACCTCAAAAAGAAGGTTCTAAGGATTAAATTATATGTTCCCCAAATTCATATATAAATTCATATTCATTCAGCCCTAAACCACAATATGATTGTATTTTCAGATAGGGCTTTTAGGAGGTAATAAAGGTTAAATCAAGTCCTGATGCTACAGTCCTAATGAAATAAGATTGATAGCCTTTTCAGAAGACGACTGGAGAGAGATCGCTCTCTCTTGCACAGCACAGAGGAAAGGCCTTGTGAGAACACAGTGAGAAGATGGACATCTGCAGGCCAGGAAGAGAACTCTTACCATAACCCGATCCTCCCGACATCCTGATCTCAGACTTTCAGTCTCCAGACTGAGAAAATTCTTTTCAGTTGTTTGGTTCACCCAGCCTATGGTATTTTGTCATGGCGGCCCAAGCTGACCAATGCAGAGGCACAATATATAAATTGCTCATTCATGTCAGAATAACTTTTACATCATGAAAACTATACATATTATCCATTGCATAGTTGACCAAAGATGCTAATTTCATTATTGAGCATAAAGCAGAAATGTAAAGCTTTGTAACTGGAAATTTTCATAAGTATTCCAATACCAACTGTCTTGAGACATAAGATCTTTTACCACCATCTTCTCTATCTTGCTCAATCCTACTTTCACATAACTGAAAAATAAAATGGACATCTTTGTACATTAAATATTCTCAGTTACATAATACATCTTATTGGGAAGAATACTGATTGAGACTGTGTTTTGCAGATCACTGATAATTGTTTTCCTTATTCCTCCATATACATATATTATATATATGTGACCATTATGTATAATATGTACATTATAAATCATAATGCATAAAAATAGTAAGCATCTCTTAATTTCTTAACTGGATTATTTGTTTTTTGGGTGTTGAGTTTCATAAGTCCGTAATAGATTTTGGATACTAATACTTTATAAGATATGTCATTTGCAAATGTCTTTTCCCATTCCATAGGCTGCCTTTTAGGTTTGTTGATTGTTTCCTTCTTTGTGCAGAAGTTTTTATCTTAATAAAATCCCAAATAATTTTGTTAAGAAATAGGCAGAAGACATGAATAGACATTTTTCCAAAGAAGACATCCAGGTGGCTAACGGACACATGGAAAGATGATCAACATCACTGATCATCAGGGAAACACAAATGAAAACCACAATAAGATACCACCTCACACCTGTAAGAATGGCTGAAATTAACAACACAAGAACTACTGGTGCTGGCGAGGATTTGGAGAAAGAGAAACCCTCTTGCACTGTTGGTAGGAATGCAAACTGGTGTGGCCACTCTAGAGATCAGCATGGAGGTTCCTCAAATAATTAAAAACAGAGCTACCCTGCAATCCACCAACTGCACTACTAGGTATTTACTCAAAGGATACAAAAATACTGATTTAAAGGGACACACGCACCCCAATGTTCATAGAAACTTTATCAACAATAGTCAAAATACAGAGAGAACCCAAATGTCCATCGACTGATAAATGGATAAAGAAGAAGTCACACACACAGGAATATTACACACACACACAGGAATATTACACACACACACACACACACACACACACAGAAATATTACTCAACCATCAAAAAGAATGAGATCTTGCCATTTGCAATGATGTGGATGGAGCTAAAGTGTATTATGCTAAGTGAAATAAGTCAGTCAGAGAAAGCAAATGCAATATAACTTCATCCATATGTAGAATTAAAACAGATGAACGTTCAGTTTTGGAGGGGAAGAGAAGGGAGGGAAACAAAATGTAAGAGACTCAAAGATAGATAACAAACTGAGGGTTGATGGAGGTAGGTGATTAGAGAATGGACTAGATGGGGGATGGGTATTAAGGAGGGTACTTGTTATGATGAACACTGGGTGTTGTATGTAAGTGATGAATCACTAAATTCTACTCCTGAAACTAATATTGCCCTGTATGTTAACTAACTAGAATTTAAATTAAAATATGAAAAGGAAAAAAAAGAAGCAATAGTCTACATAAGTAACAAGGTAAATAACAGTGCCATTTGTAAGATAGTATATTATTAGTTATCTACTAAGGAAAGCTGGTGTGTGTTTTTGAGGATATTTTCAAATAATACCCTTAATTAAATTTATTATTGTGGATGATGTGCAGAACCTCCTTTAGGAACCAAGGAACTCATTCCCACAGCTGCCAAGAATGCTTGCTGCTGACAGAAATCACCTCTTTGCTGAGAATTACCTTTGGGTAAAGGGAATTGCCTCACCTGAAGTCTTTCCGCTCCCAAAGGACAGGCCACATACAATGATGGACTGATGAATGGCACAGAGGCTTGCTCCCCGGCTTTAACTGGGACATCTCTGAGGGGTCATTTCAGTTCCAGGTTCCCTTTGGGGTGAGCTGATGACTCTGCTGGGTGCATCAGCATCAGAATTTTCCATCTACTGAGCACATCTTCATTTCAGGTGTCAATTTTTAAATTTCTTATTGAAAAACTTATTTCATATAAAAATTCACTTAGGGAGACATTTGACACATATCAAATAAGAATTTATGAAAAGTCACCTGGGAATGGTGCCATTAAGGGTAACTCACTATAGTGTTTTACACATTTGTGGGTGACGCTGCAGTACATTCCTAGATCTTCTTACAGGAATGCAAGGACTATTTTCCAAGCGCTTGGGAGCATTGTTCTAAGATTATCTTTAGCTTTCAGCCATCTTCCTGGATTTCCTCGGGTGATAAAAACTGCCTCACCCAAGGCTGCCCCTTTCCGGGGCAGACTGCACCCAACGGCATATTAAAGTGAAGTTAAAGGCAGCTCTGGACGCCCATCCCAGCTCAAGAGTTACTGGCAGGTTTGGCTAAGGGCTGAAAAATCTCCCTTAAACCAAGGATGATTCTCAGAAAAGTACTCTAAACTGTTGACGGCCAGTACCCTAGGCAGCTGTGGGGATTAATTCCTGGTTCTGAAAAGGGAATCCAGGCAGGGCACCACAAAATGCACTTTCTTCCCTCCTTTATTTTCCTTTTGTATTGGTCTGTAAGCACTCACTAATCAATTTTACAAGGTAAAATTTGCCTCATATTCTTTCAAAAGAACTCAACCAGTGATGCTATGTTATATGTGTGTGTGTGTGTGTGTGTGTGTGCGTGCAAGCAAATTTTATTAGATGATTTCTAATTCTGTTGCTTATTTAAATAGCTTAAGTTTCAGAAGTCATCCTTCTTTGCTCTTTGTCCACTTTGCTAGGATTACATTTTGCAGAAACCTAGATGGTATTTTGTATACTTTATAATTATATGATAACATTCAATATATTGTATTGAATATTGTATATTGTATACTACTTCTTCCTTTTGTCCATCATGCACGTTGTTTTCAGAAAAACCCAATGCACTCCAGTAGGAAGCCTACTGGTAGAATGAATTATAATTCTGTGCCCTGTTTTAATATCTTATGATGTAAGTAACTGAATAGGCTCTTCTCGCATGATAGTATGATCCCTTAGCATCAACAGTATGGATTTAATGAAGTATTTTTGTCTTATTGGATCATTTAGTAAATGCATATTGCTAATTTTTGTGGTGATAATAGTAATGCAAAGAACTCAACTTTATTTAATAAAACTTTCAGTTCTTGCTAGCTTTGAAGTAGGAGTGCAAGGTGACAATGTTGAGTAGTGTGCTTGGTATTTACCATGTTTACTTTAACTGCACTTCCAAACTGCTGGTAGGTCCATATGGTAAATTACTTTTGCAACTTATTTTTCAGTTACCCAAGTAGCCAATTTAGGGAAATTCTGTTTAAAAATAATGTAGCTCACATGTCAAGTTGTCAGGTACAGTTCAATGTTACATAGATATATGGGCTTATAATGGATATGGGCAAAATGCAACTCAGTTTTGATGGCGGTTATCAGAGATACAAGATTGTAGCTGGGTCTTCATATTTGGAGTAGTGATTCTGAGAGAGAGAGCCTTGATGTGCACACATGCAACATATAATATGGATGTTCTTGTCAAGTGGAATACCCAGAAAGTCTCCCCTGAGATGGAAAGTTCCTCATTTGTGCATCATTAGGAAAGTAGAATGACTTTTGATAGAAATAACGTGTGTATAACAAGTTTATATCTAGCTAGTTTATTGGTGCATAATATAAGAAAAGCATAAAATTATAAATACAGTTGTCAATAAACTACAACAGGAAGACATGGTAGAAAAGTATGGCCACTCTTACACAATCGAACAAGGAAGAAGTGAATGCCACCTACAATTGTTGAACTATGCTTCCAGATTTACAACTGACTAAATGATAATCTCAGAACAAAAACATAATATTTTTATTATTTTATGGGATTTAACAATGATAAGTATAATTTTTTAAATAATTTTATTGTGGAGGCAAAAACTGTAGAAAAAAGTAGTAAAAAGGACACGAAAAAGAATAAAATACCTAGAAATAAATTATACCAAGGAGGTGAAAGATTTGTATTCTCAGAACTATAAACCATGGATGAAAGAAATTAAAAGTAACATAAACAAATGAAAAGATACTCCACGCCTCTGGATTAGAAGAATTAATATTTTTAAAATGTCCATACCACCCAAAGCAATCTACATTTTAATACAATCCCTAGCAAAATATCAACAGCATTATCACAGAACTATAACAAATAATACTAAAATATTTGTGAAATTACAAAAGACCCTGGATAGTCAAAATAATATTGAGAAAGAAGAACAAAGCCAGAGATATCATAATGCCAGATTTCAAGGTATACTACAAACTAGTAGTAATCAAAGGGTATGGTACTGGCACAGAAATACACACAAAAATCAATGCAACAGAATAAAAAGCCTAGAAATAAACATGCTTAGCTGATCAAATAATCTATGAAAAAAAAGGCAAGAATATATAATAGAGAAAAGACCGTATCTTCAATAAGTGTTGCTGAGAAAACTGGTTAGCTACATGAAAAAAAAATAAAACTGGACAATTTTCTTACATCATACACAAAAATTAACTCGAAATAGATTCAAGAGTTAAATGTGATACCCGAAATCATAAACCCCTAGAAGAAAACAAAGCAGTAATTTCTTCGATATCAGCCTTAGCAAGATTTTTCTAGATGTGTCTCTTTAGGCAAGAGAAGCAGAAGCAAAAATTAACTTCTGGGACTACATCAAAATAAAAAGCTCTTGCACACCAAAACAAACCATCAACACAATAAAAAAGTAAACTATGAATGGGAGAAGATATTTTCAAATGATACATTCAATAAGGGGTTAATATCCAACATATATAAAGAGCTAATACAACTCAACATCCCCCCTAAATAATCCGTTCAAAAATGGTCAAAGGACCTGAGTAGATATTTTCAAAGGAAGCACACAGATGGCTAACAGACACATGAAATCATGCTCAACATCACTCATCATTAGGGAAATGCAGATCTAACCCAAATGAGATATCACCTTACACATGTCTGAATGGCTAGAATTAAAAAGACAAGAAATAAAAAGCATTGGAAATAAAAAAGGAACTCTCGGGGTGCCTGGGCACTTCAGTCAGTTAAGAGTTGGACTTGGGCCCAGGTTATGGTATGACGGTTCATGAGATCAAGGCTGACATCAGGCTTTCTGCTGTCAGCACAGAGCCTGCCACAGATCCTCTGTCCCCTTCTCTGCCCTCCACTCTCAAAAGTAAACATTAATTTTTTTAAAGGAAATTCTCCTGCACCATTGATGGGAATATAAATTATTGCAGACACTGTGAAAAACAGCATGGAAGCTTCTAAAAAAATAAAAATAGAAATGTCATATGATCTAGTAATTCGATTATTGGGCATTTATCCAAAGAAAATGAAAACACTAATTTGAAATGATTTACACATCTCTATGCTTATTGCAGCATTCTCTATATTACTCACGTTGTGGAAGCAACTCAAGTGTCTGTGAGTAGTTAAA
>NC_043706.1:80764354-80765371 GCF_006229205.1 Suricata suricatta
GAACTTGGTTTCATCCTATTGAATCTGGTCAAGTCAATGCAGTTACACATTTAAGTAATTTCATGTTCTGTTTCTTGACACTAGTAACATGTCGAGAAAGAAATTTCAGGGGATCAAGACTGGGAAAATGGTCATGCTCCTTCTCCTGTCACTTGTGAGTTAACTGAGGGACCAGAACTGTGGCAGTCAGTGCGAGAGTCTCTGTCTTTCACATTTGCCCAGGTGCACTGCAGCGGGAGAGCAAGAGAGAAAAGACATTAAAGACAGATTTCTAGGCTTAATATAATTTGAAAATGTCCTTCAAGGATTTTGTTCAGGCAATCAATCCCTGATTAGTTCTTCCAGGATTCTGGACTCTCATGTTTCATGTTTTTGAATTAAAAAAAAAAAAAAGAGGCGCCTGGCTGACTTAGTAAGTGTCTGACTGTTGATTTCAGCTCAAGTCATAGAATCACAGATCCTGAGTTCCAGCCCCCCATCAGGCTCTGGGCTGACAGTGTGGAGAGTGCTTGAGATTCTTTCTATCTCTCTCTCTCTTTGTCCTTCCACACTCTTTCTCTAATATATATGTATATTGTTATATATATTATATTATAACAATATATTTATCTACATTGTTTTATTTTACTTGTATGAAGTCATATGATAATTTGTTAACAAAAACCTTCTTAAACTTTCTGTATTATATTCTGTGGCATGCAAAACATAGAATTGTATATTACAATCATTTTCTGTATGCCTTATTTTACAATTAGTATAAGATCCTCGAAGGCAGGAACTAAGCTACTATTGAGCACTTTGTCTTTAAACTATATACATGCAATAAATGTATATTCAGTGGTTGCATTTGAAACACCACCAGTGGGAGGATAAAGATTTGGCTACTCTATAAAGCCTGTTAGAAACAAAGCCTTTAACTCTGACAATTCCTGAATTTACAGGGAAACTCCTGAGGGCCGTATTGGTCATAATGTCAAGTTGAATATACTGTTAATATACTTCACTGAATAAGTCTGA
>NC_043706.1:80765471-80797500 GCF_006229205.1 Suricata suricatta
GGACGCAGGGCTTGAACTCACAAACCATGAGATCGTGACCTAAGCTGAAGTCAGACATGTTAATCAACTAAGCCACCCAGGCACATGAGGCTTTACTCTTAAAATAGGCTAGAAATGTATTTAACATCGTGCAGTTTATTATTTTAAATAGCATGACATACATGTTCTGTTAAGTCTGACATAATTAATGCAGGCAACTGCAGAAGAGATGTTGAATGATGACCCAGAAAGAGGCTAGCTAATCTCCAAGAAATTTGGTTCATCATAGTGATCCAGTATGTCTTACTTAATGTATGCAACAATATCAGCATTAGCATATTTGTCTTATGAACTTCTACAGGGAGAAGGTTCTGACTTGTCCTTACATTAAGTAAACGGCCTAATACATATGAAGACATTTGAAAGCACTAAATATGAAGGGTCTTAAGATTCAAAACAAAACACTCTTTGTAAAATATGTTTTAAATTGACAACAAAAATGTTTTATGTGTAACAATTATCCCAAATCTCAAAACTTAGAACTGGTGACATTCCTACTTTGGTGTGATTTCTTACAAATTTTTGCCCATGATTTTTTTTAACTATGTTGAAATCCTAGTATGTATTACCACTTGTATTTATTTTTTCATTTAACATCCACTGAACTGTTTTCATGTACCTCAAACTGGACATAAAAAAAAAATCAATGTATCACCTATCTTTTAAGCCCAACCCCCTCCTGGTATTTCCCATCACATGAGTGACACTGCCCATTCATTCTGCTGCCTATGACAGACTTGGGAGCCATCCTTTGCACTGCCTCCCCATCTACCGTACTCTTGGCTTGGCAGTGACGTTCTTGCCCTGCCAATATCATTTTCACACAAGAGTCAGAATGAGTTCTTCAAAATTGAAATATGGTCTTGCTACTGCTCTGCTTAAAACATTTCAATGATGTTGGCTTGCTCTTAGTAAGTTCCTTAATGTAGGCACTTGTGATCTGGTTCATATATCTGTTCAGCCTCATCTTTCCCACTTGGTCTTCTTCCACTAATTCAGATATTTGAAACTCCCTTATACTCTCTGGACATCTCATAATTTGCTTCTTCTGCCTGGAATGTCTCCCTTTGGCCCTTTCACTTTGTTAATATTCTCAAGGTCTTACCTGAAACACGTCACTTGTTCACTAAAATCTTTCCTCTCATGTATTCTTAGCATCTTTCTTGTACTTCTGCTTAGCAGCAGTCATCAAAATTTAACTTCTATAACTCCTTGTGTAATATTTATTTACCTCATGTCTCAAAAATTCTAGGATCCATGAGTAGAGGAGTGCATTTGTTTTCACTCTATATGTTCAGTATTTCTAGGCCAGCATCTGACACTTCTGGACATTCAATAAATTGTTGTTATTAGTTTGAATAATGAAAGATGGCACTGACTCTAATAACATTTTTCTGACTTTTTGTTTTGAAAACTCCTTCCACTTTATTTTTGAGTTCGTGCTACATAGTGATACCTATAAAGCATTTTCAATGTGTCATATTCCATAGATTTAAGCTATGAGGTCCTGATTTATCTAGATATTTTATAAATATGCATTTCTATTTCCATCTGATTTGTCTTCTTAAGTTTTACATAAAATTAATGAATTTATATTGAATTATTTGGTATTTGTTATAAGATTGAAAAATAGCCCTAAACCCGTTTATTATGACATGTCTCCATTTCTCCTTTGGTCTCTGATATATCCTGTTGTTGTATTCCTGTTTATATAGGATCAGTTTTACATTTCAGAGGTTTTGGAAATAATTCAAATTCTTATTCTTATGCTTGTGTTTCGTTCCACTGGAATTTTTCCTCATAAATGATGCCTCCTCTCTTTTGGTGGGAATTGCACCCCCTCCACACACATACACTTTGTGAGTTTTCACTAGTACGTTCATGTGTATGCTTCAGTGTTAAGTACCTTGGGAAATGTTCATCTTACTGAAAATTTACCAGAGAATTTAGCAGAGACTGCAAGATGCTTCCATTTGAACTTGGGAATTTAAAGATTTATTATTGATTATAGTGAAATGGAAGCTGCCTTGAATTTCGTTGAGTTTCCACTCAAACTTTCCTTTAAAGTTTATATTTGACCAACTTTTCTAGATTGCTTTTATGCAGCCCTCGTACAGGAGTAAGATACAGAATATCATATAAGATGTAACATCAATTCTATTCCTTGGTTTTGCCCAGCCATAATTAAAATAGTCTAGTGCTGGAAGCCATTTCTGAATTGTACCTTGTGAAGGAAATCATAGGAATTTCTTCTTTTGTGTTTATGGGAGCAAATATTACATTTCCTTAGAAACCTGTTTTACTTCCTTCCCCTCAAGAAAACAGGCTATTGAGCCCTGCTCACAAAGGACTAACTTTTCTTTTACTATGCTTAAAACATTGCTTTGTATTTGAATGGCATGTATTTGCCATGTATTGCCATGTATTTGCCATGTATTGCCATGCATTTGCCATGTATTTGAATGGCATGTATTTGCCATGTATTGCCATGTATTTGCCATGTATTGAATGGCATGGCATGTATTTGCCATGGCAAATTTTAGGAAGTTATTTTTCATTAAAAATGTAGCATTATTTTTAGAGACATAAAACAAAATTCATAATTGAATTTTGGGTTAAATAATTTTCTAAAACCTAATAAATTTCTCAGGCCAGAATTTAAATCCAAATTGATTCCAAATTATAATTTCTTTTTACTTAATCATATAGAAGTCACCTAATTATCTATGCACTGTGTCACAAAATGATAAATGGCATTTCTTACCCTATAAGGTAAATTAAGAACACATTCTTTTGTGTCCCAAAACATTAAGTTTTGTTAGAATTAGTAAGGATTTTGAAAGTCATGCAGTACATAATGGTGCGTATATCAAATAATCTGGAACTATACATTGGCTCTCATATTGTTCCACAGATACAGGCTTCAAAGAAAGATGAAAAAATGAATATAAGAAAACTATAGCGCAAACAGAGCCTATGTTTGTTCTCAGTGATAGTTAGAAAAGTATACCTTCACTATTTATTTTATAGGTAGTAGTTAAATATATTGGATTATAATCTTACCCAGTTTAATCAGTAATAGCTGTTAAAACTAACTGTATGGAGACCTGAAACAGTTCACAGGGAAGGAATCTATTATTCAATAAATCACAATCAAATGACTGCTTTGGAAATTGTAAAGAAAAATCAATACAGCCATTATTTCACACCTTACCTCAAAACAAACTTCCAGTATGTTGAATATTTACTTATTTATAAAACCAGGAGAAAATAAAGATGGACATATATTAAATCTGGGTAGAAGTGGTGGTAAGCAGATGTTCTAAGTTCAGAAATAATGTGGAAATAACACAAAACAAAGATTGATAAATATAAGCACCTTGCAATAGAAAACATTTGTGTATTTAATATGCAATAAAATTAATAAATATGAAAATTATTGGTATGAAATAAAGTTGATAATTTAAAAATAAATCATTAAAATTTATAGTCAGAACCAAAACCTCAAAATGTAAGTGGGGAAAAAATATAAAGTCATCATAACTAGCAAATACCTAACTTGAAAAATCATAATACTTATTAGCAAGTAAAGAAATGCTAATTAAGTTATCAGTGAAACATTTATTTTCCCTTTCAATTTATGAAATCTTAAAGAACACTTTAGGTTAATAAAAGAGAAAGAAAATGTTGATTTTCTTCGGTGTTGGAAGTGTGATTTGTATAAACAATCTTAAAAATAATTTTGCTGGGGCATCGGGGTAGCTCAGCCAGTTAAGTGTCTGACTTCAGCTCAGGTCATGATCTTGCAGTCTGTGAGTTCCAGGCATAGGTCAGGCTCGACCCTGACAGTTCAGAGCCTGGAGCCTGCTTTGAATTCTGTGTCCCTCTCTCTCTCTGCCCTTTCCCCTCCCCCACTTGCACTATGTCTCTCTCTCTCTTTTTCTCTCAAAAATAGACATCAATAATAATAATAATTTTGTAATATTTGTTATATATTCCATAATTCAATTTCTTGGGTTCTAGTATGAAGAAATTATCCTGGGGCAGGATGGGAAAACATTAAACAAATACGTGTTTAATGAGGCATAACTTTTAATGTTAAAATTTGGAAATAGCTTTGATATCTAACAATTAGCAATATGTACTGTGGAGTATTCATTCACAATTACCCAGCTCTTAAAATGATATGTCTAAAAAATTGATTTTCATGCAATTTTTCCTTGTAATTTTAAAGAATCAAGTGCAATGAAAAATACTTAGTCTACTTTAATTTGGGGTTTTACTAGAAAGATGGGTTGCCCTTTTTAATCAATGAATTTGATAGAAAACATTAAGTGATTATGTTTTTGGTTGTTTAAATGTTGATATGTTGATTTTCCCTAGTTCCTATCTGCTGGTGCATGTAAATTACTGAAATTAACATAACTCAAAATCTTTTGGACTGTCCTGCTATCTACAAATGTAGCAACTCAGTTTCCATTGCCCACACCATTACACAACCCACTGCCTGTCAAGATTTCAAGAAGTTTGGAGTCCTCTGGGTTGTACATGTGCTTACAACCAAGTCCACTTTTACTGAGATTGCAACTTCATATTTGTGCATGTTGTTCCTCAATGTATGTGACAGTCACCAATCTAGCCATCTACATTGGGATCATCGTGTTTTTATACGAAGATTGCTTTAGATTTAAGTGCTTTATTTTTCTTTCTGAGACCATTCCTATTCTACTGAGGTCGTAGCTTCTACTGCCTTTTTATGGTCTTCAAGGTTGCCTTGATCAGGCCTGCTGCTTTCTGCTCTCCAGGGCATTCACATGCATTTGAAAATCCTTATGCACAGCCAGGAAGTTCAACTTCTTCACCAAACAGCTGGAACCTCCTCACCAGGTGCAGGGGCACCTCCACCCTCCTCCAGGTAAATCCATCTGTGTCCCGTGCCCCTGATTCTCTCACACTTGTCCCTGCTGCCATGTACTCATGGCACCAAAATAGAACAACAACTATATCAAAGAGAATGTAGCAAGGAAAAGAAGAAAGGTTTCCCCCCCTTAATGTCACATTTCACTAGAGAATCCCAAAGCTATGCTGCTTGTGATCCAAGATTTTACAAAATATGCTTCCTATTTTTTTTCTTACAGCCATTTTCATTTCAAAGATCTAAATTCAAGTGATAGCCACTCTTCTGTATTCATAATTGCCAGTCTTTTTTTGATGACTAAAATATTTTTTACTGGATTAAGACTCTCACATCTGGCTTTATGCCTTCCACATCTTCCTAGGAACCCAGCTGTCCACTTGCAGTCCTTTCTACCACTACCAAGCAACTTTCTTTACTAGAATCTAAATGCTGACACTCTTTCCTGCCATTTCCCACATGTATTCAATGGAAAGCACACACACATTCTTCTCTCTGATAAACTCTCAAGTCTGGGGCAAATCCAATGCAGCGACAACTTCTCCTGTAGGTCATTATCAGAATATTCACTCAATTCCTTGTTGACTTTTTAAACTTTGCAGCTGGGATTCAGGTGAGGTGTTTAAGAACGAGATAAATTGTTCTCAGAACACACTTGAGAAATATACATCTTTCAATCTCCTTGTAGCTCCCATGTATCACCTTACTGTCTTGACAAAGCTTCCCTTTTAATACAAAGTTACATATTCTGAGTGTTTGTCAACAAAATCCCAAACCTAGAATTCAGTCATATGATGTTTTTTTGGGGTATTAAAGTAACAAGTAATTTGTTGTGTTTTATTTTTGTTTGTATTTTAACAGAGCAGATTATACTAATGATGCTGTGCCTAAATAGTATCTAAATAACTTCAATGTTTTCTTGATACTTTCACAATTGTCCCCTGAAGTACATTACCAAATTTACATGTTGATTTATGAAAAGTTCTAGATCAAACAACTGAATTCAACCTTTCACAAAAGAGTTGCTACTAACAGAAAAAATTACCAGAAGATTTCTTGGAAAAAAATTGATTCCCTACATTATAACAATATCATAATGTAAGTTTAGATTTAGAATAAATCAGATTATTTTTCTTTGAGTCCAATTTTTATCCTTAACTTGGATTTGCATTTAGAAACCATCATAAATAGTAACAAAATATTAATAATACATAGAGAATGTTTCTATTAGCAGTTGTCATTTTAAAAAGTTTATTGTGAAAAGCCTTATGGATTAAAGTGATGCTGACGTGCTGCTGAACTTTTGAATATAGATCTAAAATAAATCAAATCACCAATTTTTCCCCCTGGAAACAAGCATATTGATTTGTCTTTCACATGATGTGATTTTACTTCCTAAAACAAGATGTTTAGAGGAATTATTTTGTGTTTCATCTCTAACAATTTTAAGGGCAATAGTCATGGATTCCACTCCACCTTTATATGTGTGTGTGTGTATATATATATATATATATATATACACACACACACATATATAGAATATATGTATATACATACACGTACATATACATGTATGTGTGGAAAGAATATATATATGAAATAAATAGATACAATACATACATATTGTATTGAACTACACATGTGTTTATACATACATACAGAATACCTATTTTGTATATGGAATACATATATACATACACATATATGAATGTATACTTATATAAATATATACTCTATAAATAAACAATGGCAAACTGAATGATGAATTCATTTTAAATGTTTGAATATCCTTAAATTTTTTGCCTATTGGTTTCTAAACTAATTATTCTTAGTTTCTCACCTGCATTCCTTAAAATGGTAAGTAAATTTCTGTTGCTATGGTTTAGAATTTTGAACAGAAGACTGACAATTACATGATTCAAAGTAGATGACAGTTTGCCTTTTTGGAGGTAGTATTTATAGTCTAAAATAATAATTATCTGTAAGATTGTCAAGGAGTTACAAAGTTATTACAATTATTAAACACTTTTATTCATCATAGTAATTTGGAATGCAGCATTAAATGGTTAGTCTCTACCTTTGTAGTAGAATTATACATTTTTCATATGAAGAGTGAGGTAAAAGATTGAAAAGAGAGAAATCCAAATAAATTAAGTACTGACAATTAAATAATAGATATCTTAGTAGAGAAGACTCGGCATACTGATCAAACTAATGGTACATCCTTTCCATGATTCAATTTCTTAGTAATTTTGGCCAGGTAAAATAATGGAAAAGTTAGATTGGCAGCACATATATATTCTTATGCCCTGTTTTTGTCCATTGAATAGGACTTTAACATAACCCTTTATTCTATATAACATTTGGTGGTGTAGAAATCTGTAATAATCTTATCTACTGTGCAAAGACTCTTTCATTTGACTTATTCAGGATTCATAAGAAACAAACTGTTAGAGCATTCTGGGATTCTATATATAAGTCCATGTAAATAATGTCAATATCTCTCATAATTCTGTAAACTTAACTTATCTGTCATTCAACCTTCATATTTCCAAAGTAAAAATCTTCTATGATCTTGTCTAATAGAATATAGTTATCCTCTTGATTGTCTTGCTCTTATAAATATCTGTCCTTTCTCTGTTTTTTGTTATTTTGTTTTGAGTTTTTGTAAAGAGTGATCCCAAACTGTATTCAAGTATTATTTTGAGGGCTTTGTGTGGGAGGAGCCTAAGTCAGTGTGATTTAAAGAAAAAATATTTGTTTTTCATCAAAACCTTGGCTCCTCTTATTACTAAGCATGCAATTTATTTTGGCTCTTTGACCCTTACTTTTGTTATTTATAAAATATAATATTTTTCTCATTGAATTTTTATCATATGCAAATGAGATACCATATAGCTAGTATTTAAACATTGTCTGACATATTCCATAGAAGCTCAACGAACGACAACCATTATTATAACCATTGTTATTAAACCCAATCAAGGACAAAGCATAGATGCTCTATCACCTGCCATTAGGGGCATGCAATATTGTATTTTGGGTTTTTTTCTGTTCATCTTCTACCTGGCTCCCAAGGAGAAATGCTGATGTAAGAGCCAGCGCCACAATCTTAGATGCTTGTTCTTTATTCCTGGAAATTTATTTCTGGCACGGTTTCTATCTCCTCTACTTGTGAATATAGAGTAACTGCTTCCTTAGAAGATGACTAGGCCTAGAAAGACCAAGATCTTACTAATTATTAGGGAAAGCTCTTCCATTCTTGCACATGTGGATATGTTGTTGTTTGTTTGTTTTTGGATTAACTTTCTCTTAACCATCTAAGTTTTATGATAGATGTAGACTACAAAAAAGTGGAAATAGGGTCCTTGATTTTGTCTTTCACCTAGACAAAAGAGCGCTGCATCAGTCTAGCTCAGAAAAAGAAACACATGGGGCTTTGGTGACAAAGTATAATAGTTAGAAAGATGTGTAGATTTCGACTTGAACTCTGAATATGTATATCCTTGGGGACCTTAAAAAGGACTTGACCGTAATGGAACAAGACTATGTTTTTATATGACTTATAAAAATCCATGGTCAAATATTTAATAGAGTCCATATGATAGAGCATTTCATTTTTTGTTTGCTGTTTTTTACTCTGTCTCTAAGCTAGGCTGGCCAATTCTCAAACAGTACGGTTAATCAGTAGTTAGTAAAAATATGCATAGAGTTACTTTCAGCATTAACTCTCACTTTCTGTTTCTTTCCATCTTTAGCCTCTCTAATGTTGTGTTTGTCTCAATGACTGAATTTGTCTTCCTTAGCTTTGATCTTTGATACACACCCTAGGGTATAAGTTTCATTTATTCATTTAGTCTTATAAACAAACAAAAGCTACAATGTGATTAAAAGTTTGACCTTTTAGATAACCACTGCCAGATCTCTGGGCTGCAACTCCCTTGGTAAATGGCCCAGATGGATACAGACTGGGTACCCTCACAGAATGATCTAAATCCTGTTATGTTTTAAAACCCATTTTGCTGTAAAAATGCAACACACATTCAGAAAAGTACACTAAACAAAGATCTAAGCTTATGCGTTATCATAAAGTGAATAAACTTACTCACTAGGATGAAGACACAGAGAATCCTCGCAGCCTTGAAGCTCCCTTTGTGTCCGCATCCCATTTGTGCCTTCTTCCCAAGATAACCGATACCTTGGCTTTTATGATAATTCTTGTCTGATATTTTTATGGCATTCTTATGTAATTAGGCATTCTAAAGTATTAGAATTAAGTCTCCCAGATTTTTAAACTTTATTTCAAAGGAAACACATAGCATACATTTTTATTTAGCTTTTTTCATGAATTATTTTGTGTGACATTTATTCTTGTTTGTGGGATTTGTTGATTACTTATCCATTGGGTGAATATTTCATAACTTAAGTGCTCATTCTAGTTCCTTAGACATTGAATTATTTGCTAATATTGATTAATATGAAAATCGCTGCTCTAAGTGTTAGTATTCATATCCTTTCATGCACATGTTTACATTATTCTTTTGGATGTATTCCCTGGTGTGGACTTACTAGATCATCAGGTAAACGGATGTTCAGCTTTAGCAGACAATACCAAAAGTTTTCCAAAGGATTATATCAATTTACATCCCAACCAGCAATGTCTGAGATTTTTCATTATTCTACATATTCTTCAACAATTGTAATTTTCTGACTTTTTTAATGTTGTTCCTTTATGGACACATAAAAATGATTCATTTTTGTTTCAATTGGCATTTCTCTGATAATATTGAGCACCAATTTATATATTTATTGGCCATGTAAAATTGGGCTATTTGGCGAAATGTTTAAGTGTTTTTCTGTGTACCCTACTGGATTATTTATCTTTTCTTTTTGGTACAAGAGAAAAGTATTTTGTATTGTATTTTGTATATCTTAGATTATAAAGTAGATGTTTAAAAATAAAATATTACTGTTTGATATACTGAGTTTCTAAAAATTTTAATTATAGAATTTTTGCCTCATTAAAGCATTCTCATGGATTAACTTAATAATAAATGGAGTAAATTTTAACTTAAAAGAAACATATACCAATAAAAATACTGACTTTATATTTTAGGATATGATTCCTATTTAACATTTGACTTAAAGACAGAAGACCACTGCCCCCCCCCAAAAATTGAAAACCACTACATCCACAAAACAAACAAATAAAAGCTACATGAACTTATCAGGCAGGTCTAAGCTGTTTCTACACTGATGCTAAAAAAACGCCACTTCCTTCTTAAAGTTACAAATATTGTAAGTTTCTGGAATATTTTTTAAAATTGTGCTTATTAATTTCTTGATCATGGAAGGTGAGGGAATCTTGAGAATGGCTTTATGGTGTTCTGGAGCCCGGCATTTCTGCAAAATTGTTTATTTATATTTGGGGGGAAAGTGGTTAGGAGAAGAATGTCTCAAAGCCTTAATTACACCTCCACTATCCGTATCCCAAATAAAAGAATATGCAGAATCAAAGGAATGTGATTTCCCCAGCCTCAAGCAAAGTAGAACTGCAGGAGAGGCTGTGGCTTTTATGACTTCGCAGGCTTTGTATCAGTAACAGAAACACCCCCTATTTGTTAAGGTGCTTTTCAGATTTTGATCCCATTCTTGTCATTGAAGGAGTCTGACACTGGATGTCCTTCTGGGTTCTGTGTAGGAGTATTAAACCTCTACCTTCAGGGAATACAAAGCTTCAGGTAAGTGTACTTCAGAACTCATCATCTTTTCAGTTTGGTTAAATTACTCTGATTAAGTCACCTTATACAAATGACTTTGAAGGCGGCAATGGCCACCACATATAGCTGTTGATCATTTGAAATGTGATTGGTACAACTGAAGAATTGATCTTTAATTTTATTTATTTAATTAATTACATATTTTAAATTTAAACAACTACATGTGCCTAATGTGCACCACTTTAAACAGTACAGGTCTAGACAATTACCTGCCTAGAAAAAGTCCTGAAGTGGGGCACCTGGGTGGCTCAGTCAGTTGAGCGCCTGATTTCGGCTCAGGTCATGATCTCAATTTGTGGGTTCAAGCCCCACATCGGGCTCTATGCTGACAGCTAGCTCAGAGCCTGGAGCCTGCATCAGATTCTGTATCTTCCTCTCTCTCTGACCTTCCCTTGCTCACACTGTCTCTCTCTGTCTCTCAAAAAAAAAAAAAAAAAAAGACAAAGAAAAACATAAAAAAGAAAAATTCCTGAAGAATTTCTGTGTAGAAACCATGTTGACAAGCTGTCATTCTTCAAGCATAATGGTAATTTCAGAAAATTCCAAATTCTATACAACTTTTTGAAATTTTATATTGATATTTCTCAAATTATCCTGGTGTTTGGTTTATTTATATTTGTTATATTGATATTTAGTTTCCCTATTAAGAGTAAGGGAATAGCCTAAACTTTTACATGAGTTTATTATCTTAATTTTCTCATTTATTGCCTTTTTCAAAAGAATTACTAAAAAGAAGTCACCAAAAGATCTGATGAATGAACATAATTTATTGGGTTTTACTCCTGTATCATATCATTCGTTTTGCACATAGTTTAACAAGTGGTCCCAATTAAAAATTTAAAAAAATAAAGAAAGTTTGCTTTAGAACTCGAATGGCTATATTGAAATAGATATTTGCCTTTTGCCAATGCATTTCCTCAGTTTTGTGTAGCATTTAGCTCGTAACAGTTTGCTATAGTATTTTATTCACTCTCCCACTTTTTAAAAGGTATGACTTAGGGACACCTGGGTGGCTCGCTCTGTGAACGTCTGACCTCAGCTCAGGTCAGTCTCACGGTTGATGAGCTCGAGCCCCATGTCAGGCTCTGTGCTGACAGTTCAGAGTCTGGAGCCTGTTTTGGATTGTGTGTGTGTGTGTGTGTGTGTGTGTGTGTGTGTGTGCGCGCGCACGCGCGCCCTTCCCCCACTCACACATTGTCTCAAAAATAAAATAAACATTAAAAAGATATTTTAAATTAAAAACACTAAAAATGAATAAAAGGTATGACTTAAAAATAATTAAAGACAATTTATCTTGATAGTTGACAATGTGAGCTATAAACAGTGGATTTTCTGTTTCAACATTTGACTTTTTGGTACATGCTAAAAAATGTTTCTTAAAATAATATACCCAATAGTTTTCATTTAAAAATAATACTGCTTTTAATATTTTCTTATTGCTTGTATTTTACTGTAGTTTCAATTTTCCAAAATTGGTAAGCATACATGTTTTTTTAAATTGTCATTTATTCTTCTGAATGTTGGCTTGTGCTGTTTCAATATATTTTAGAACTAAATTAGTTATAGTCATTTTTACTCTTTACTTAAAGTCAAATTCAATGTCTTAGCTTGCTTTGTGGGTCTTAATAAATTTATTTAAGGAAGCACCCTAATTCTACCTTAAAACCTTAATTCAGCATTACATCATAGTAGAGTATTCCATGAATCCTTGAGTGAAAAAGATAATTGAAGCTTCCTAGTACTTTACCTTCAGTTTTCTAATTATCATTAACTTTTTGAGACGGTTCATCTTTAAAATAACTATTTCTGCTGTACTAAAGACTATATAGTCTATAATTATTAAATTGTTTGAGTGCTTAAAATATCTTCAGAAATGGTCAGTTTGAATCTTTGTAGGGTTAAAATTCTTCTCAAGCATGAATTTTGAGAAAGAACACAATACACCTAATAATTTAGGAGAAAATAGTGCTCCAAACAAGAAAGTGAAATGGGGGAAGTGGGAACAGAGAGATGGGAATGTGAATTACAAGGTATCACAATATCACAAGGGTATAAGAGCAAGGAATACAGTTTCTATGTCAATGAATACTGACATTTTCCCAAACTTTTTGTTTTGATTTGCTTTGTCTATACATTTCTCTTTCTCTAATAACTCATTCATATTCAGGAAGTTAATGATATTATCAAATTATTAGTAAACCTTACTATCCATGTCAGATACTTTGAGGAAATATTCCTACTGGTTAGGAGATGCTTCTCAAACCAAACAGACAACTAAAAAATGAACATCTGCCCTAATTTTGAAAGCACCCTATAATTTTACATGTATTAATCATTTAGTTAAGATGTTTGGAATAAGAGAAACCATAATCATAGCTATTTCAGAGAACACTTTAAAATTTAGAGGTGTAATCTTAATCTTATAATAAATTGAAAAATTTAGCAAGTAGATAATTTCACTTCTCTGTGTTCATTCAGTAGACTGATAAATCTTAGAATGTGGGTTTGAAAGATTCTATGTTATGTTATCAAATGAGCCATGTTTATGCCTAATTCACATCATTCAGTGTAACTCCAACATAAAATGTCAACCTGTGATCTGGTTGTGGCCGCCTAATGTTAATATTAAACACACACCTATTGTTAATGGGGGGGGCAAGAATTTCTATTAATACCAAGGTAGTTTTTTGTTCTTAATATTTCTCTTTAATCCTGAAATGGCAATGTTGATTTTTTTGCCCCTTCATTTTGCTTCATTCATTTCTCCTATTCTCCTTTTGAAATACATTCTCAAGACATTAGTGAAATTGATAACAGAAACAGAATTATTGGAAGTCATTATGTCCGATGAAAACAAATGAACATACCACGACAGTGATCTCACAGGAAGACTTTAAAAAATATTCTCATTGACATCATACCTTTTCTTCCTAATCATCAGAAATCATTCAATTATTTAAAAAATAAATACATTTTCAAAACTAGGATTTTTTTAAGGGTAAGACTTTTTAATTGATCTCAGAGAACTTAAGCAAATAGAACTACCCATAACTTCACATCAACATTCTTTGTGTTGTTAAAGGCAACAATCAGTGATAATGTTGGCAGCTAATAGCATAACAGTGAAGATTTGACATCGACCTCTGACAGCACATTTTAGCTTCCATTTATTACTAAGACATCAGCTAACAAAGATCGGAAGGGACAGTCTGCCCCTCCCACCTCTACTTTGGTGTGTTACAGCAGAAGTAAATTGATTTACGTGACAAAGTCTCAATTACCACTGTTCTTTTCACACAATATTTAATGGATTCTAAATCTGTGGAAAGAATCATACTCAGACAGTGTCTAATTCTAAATAACATCATAACCATAAAAATGTGACTCCTCTGTCAGCACAACATAGACCTCCTATGGAATATTTTAAAAGAACCATGCACAGAGCTGCAAATATTTCATTTTAACTTCCATACCATCCCATGCTGTGATGTTTTCCTTGTTCCTTATGTGCAGGTCAGTCTGCATATTTCCCACAGAATTCCCGCAGAGGACCTTTGACTTGTACACGAAGTTATAAAAACATTTGGTTGAGCTAGGCTATGAAATAAGGAGATTCATTCCAAAACTTTACCCTGTAAAATCCTATGAAAATAGCTACAAAGGGAAAGCTAATTACCTGAGTAAGAAGTTGCCTTTATTCAATTTCTTTATTATAACTTTTAAAATGTTTCCACAAATACCCATGGAAACTACCATCAGTAACTTAAAATCAACATACACAATTTAAATGTATTTTCTTTGCCTACTTTGGTGGCCTGAGGATGATAATAGGGGGAAACTTTGTTTTGAGTGATCTCTAATATGAAGAATAGTACCACCCTTTGAGGTAAGTAGAACTTCATGTGAGCACAAGTCAAAGGGGCACAGTTGGTGTTTATTACATGGCTATTTGGTTCATAATATGGAAACCAGAATCTTCTCGAAGCTAAGGTAAGTCAGTGCCACTGTTGAAACTCATGAATATACAAAGACTTAAGAAAAATATGTTGCACATGGCAGACACAGAAGAGTTGTTTAGAAATCTCACTGACTAAACTGGAAGTAATATATTTGGATTACAACTGTTTCTGTTAATTTTGTTTTTATCTCTTTAACAAGACTGTTATTTGTGGACAATGTGAGTGATCCATTTAACTATGTTTATGCTGAATATAAATGATATTTAAAAGATAATCTCTATATTTTCAAATGGCTTTAAATTTACAAAAGTTTCAAAGATAGTATTTAGAGTTTCCACTTATCCAATGTGCAAGTTCCCCTGTATTTTTTATCTTACATTAGTATGGCATATGTGTTAAAAACACTAATCAATATTCATACAATATTATTATACTTAAAGTCCATGCTCTATTTAGATATAAATGCTATTTCTAGTGGGCAAATATTGGAGAGTGGAGAAAGCTGTAGAATTATAGATCTGAGCTGTGATTAGTATTCAGTTAACTAGTGTGCTTGGTGTCCTTCATCATTTCCTGGCCTAAAATTCTCCATTTTAAAATGAAAGTTTGAATATTATAAACTACAATCTGTTTCCTCATTCTAAATTATCAGATTATATTACTTATGACAAATCTACACAATAGAAATTTAGTAATATGCTACTTAGTAAGCACAATAGCTAAAGCTTTGCTTGTTTTTCAAAAGTAGGAGTATTTGAAATGACCTCATTGATACTTTTTGCCAATGCTCTTACTTTTAATCAAATTACCTCTTTCAGGGTGCCAGCATGGCCCAGCTGGTTAGGCATCCTACTCTTGATTTCAACTCAGGTCATTATCTCAAGGTTCTGAGACCTAGCTCCAGATTGGCTCCTGCTGGGATGTGGAACCTGTTAAGATTCCCTCTCTCTCTCTGCCCCTTGCATGTGCTAGGAAGGAAGGAAGGAAGGACGGAAGGAAGGAAGGAAGGGAGGAACGAAGGAAGGAAGGAAGGAAGGAAGGAAGAGAGAAAGAGAGACAAAGAAGAAAGAAACTCCAGTCTTAACAAAATTATATCATTCAACAAAAGTCCATTGAGTTCTTACTATCTGCCAAGTATTTTCAAAGTACCATGAATAAAGCTATTAATAAAATAAGCCTAAAATCCTGCACTCCCGGTATTTACATTTCACTAGAATAAGTTAGAATTATACCCATTAACTTTAAATAAGTTCATACCTGTTCATATTGTATAGTTAGAATTCCAAGACTATGAATTTCAAAGTAATGACCCTTCAATGAGGAAGCAGCAGATTATTTCAGGTTATAAGTATTGAGTTTATGGCAAAATATGGTGAAGAAAAACTAAGCAAAAATACCACCTGCATATTTCACATACACAAAAAAAGAGGGAAAAAAACTTACCAAAAACCCAATGAGTATCTTTTGTCTATTTGACTGGACTGTTTCAGTTTAGGCCAGTTGTTTAGGTACATGTGTTCCAGGCCACATTTTCATTATTAGAAGTGTTTAAATTTGGACAATGAGGCATACCGTTTAATCTTCCCAAAATGTAGTCAAAATATAACAAGGAGTGAGATCTAAAAGTATCTTCCCCCTTGTGTTAGGGAATTTTTACTGCATGTATAAAGAATCACGGACCGGCAGATCATGATAAGCAAGTGACTGATGAAATGTATGTGATAGGTAATTCACTTATAATAGTAGTGTTGTTCTCTATTAAAACAGTTTGTAATTATTTTTGATAACTTGAAATGTGTAAAAAAAGAGTAAGGAATATAACAAATTACATGAATCCTATCATTTAAATAGTACTCTGATGTATGTCTTTCCAGTGTTTTTTTTTTAATTTTTACTTCTTTTATTCTATACACACATGGACAGACACAACAGTTTGATTGCTGGTCCAAGATGGGTGTGGGCTAATATTAGAAATGGCAAGACCAAAAAATGTACTACTCTAATAATTTTGATTAAAAATATTAGAGATTGGAGTAAGTACTAGCAATAGAGATGAAAAAAACACAAATTCCAGAGATATTAAGAAAGCCAGTAGAACAGGGGCACCTGGATGCCTCAGTCATTTGAGTGACCAACTTAGGCTCAGGTCATGATTTCAGTTCCTTGAGTTTGAGACCCACATTGGGATTTGAGCTGACGTCACAGAGCCAGCTTCAGATTCTCTGACTCCCTTTCTCTCTGCCCCTCCCCCACTCTCTCTCAATCTCTCTCTCTCTGTCTTTCTCTCAAAAATTAATAAACGTTAAGAAAATTAAGAAACAGTAAAACTTAAGAGGCTTGTTTAGAATGAAAGCTGAAGGAATAAGATAAACTGAGAAAGACTCCCATGTTTCAGGGTTAAATGATTGGGCCTCATCTGGGAGAAACTGATAGTGAATGCTACTTACTAAAACGGGAAATATTCATTGATTCATTTACTCATTCACTCTGAGTCAAATAGTGATATTTTGTTTGTGATTTAACACTATGTTTTCTTTTATATATTCCAATCCTATGGCCTATGGGAACTGATTGGCACAAATCTTGTATAACAAAGTCATATTTCGTGGCAATTTACTACTTTTAAAAATTACTTCAAAACATGTTCTTTTACTCCTAAAAAAGGTGGGGGCACCTGGTGGCTCAGTCAGTTCAGGGTCCGTCTTTGGCTCAGGTCATGATCTCTCAGTTTGTGGGTTCGAGCCCTGCACCCAGCTCTCTGTTGACTGCTCAGAGCCCGGAGCTGCTCTGGATCCATGTCTTCCTTCCTCTCCCTGCCCCTCCCTCACTTGTGCTCTGTCTCTCTCTCTCTTTCTCAAAATAAATAAACATTAAACAAACAAACAAACAAAATATGTTCTTATATACCTTGATTTAGAAAATGGATTTAGCATGCATTTAAATAAAACCTAGGAGTAAAATTAACAAATCATGTTTTAACTTAAACCAATTAAAAGCAGAGTGTCACAAAGTGGTTTTTGGTTTTCTCAAGGCCTAGTCATCTAAATCTGTTCTTAATTTCTGTAACATATATTCCTAACCTGAAAAGTCACTTCAGGATTTTGGCATTACTACATGTGATATTACAATCTTTTTGGTTTTCTAAATAGGTAGATTAGGGATAATATTAATATTAATTAATGTAATATTAATGCTAAATTGAAGCTGCACAATAATGTGTGGTGGTGTGAGGAGATAGAACCTTCACTGCCTAGCTTCCTAAGCTAATTGGCTTTCTTATGTCTTGTCTTTTAGAAGGGTGCCCTGGTGAAGAGTGAGTTTACCATGATAGCATACTCCCCATTTGGGTTGAAAGAGTTTGTCAGTGCTGGGTTTTATGGGAAAGTAGCAGGCTGTGTTGATGTTTAGCACACTTGTCCAGTGGTCATACATGACTTATACTCTCATGACATTTGATAAAACATTTTCTAGCTGAAAAATGAAATTTTGAAACTTATACACCATGGCTCTTTATAAAATATCACCATCCTCCTTCCTGCCTTCCTGCAGCACTCCCTAAAGCCTTGAAAGCCTTTGATAGACATCCTGTAATGCTTAATGTCCAAATGGTCAGAACATTCCAGAAGACTTGAAGGAGGAGAACATGTATGCTCCTCCTATTGACTGTGTGTCCCTTTCAGGTTTTCTCTCTCTTTAACCAGCAAGGGAGAAAAAGAAGAAGACAGAATCCCAAGCGGACTACGCACTGTCAGAGCAAAGCCCAGTGCTGGGCCCGAACTCACAAACTGTGAGATCATGACCTGAGCTGGAATCAAGAGTGAGACATTCCACCAACTGAGGCACCCAGGGGCCCCTCTTTATGCTATTCTGTGTCCTTTGAATATCTATCCAAATTCTAAAAGTTCTGTGTCCTTTGAATATCTATCCAGTTCTAAAGGTTTCCTACATATAATTTCCTAATATTAAGAGGAAGAAATAATATGTGCTATGCCAGTCTATGGTTTCTTATCAAAAAGGACAAACATGTATGTATAAACTCATTTGTTTTTCTTCCTGTGAAACAAATCTAGTTGAGTAATAAGGCTCATGAGCCAAATGAGAAATTTTGCCTTTCCCTGGAGCTTAAAGAGTGGAGACAGGGGTGCTTGGGTGGGTCAGTCGGTTAAGTGCCGACTTTGGCTCAGGTCATGATCTCGCAGTTTCTGGATCCCGGCTGCCTCAGGCTCTGTGCTGACATCTCAGAGCCTGGAGCCTGCTTCAGATTCTGTCTCCCTCTCTCTCTGACCCTCCCCCCGCTCTTTCTCTCTTTCTCTTTCTCAAAAATAAACATTTAAAAAAATTCTTTAAGAAAAAAAAGAGTGGAGACATAAATGGAACTGTTCTGAACATTTTTATCTTTCTTTTAAGGCACCCAGAAGGTGAAACTATTCAGATGATCAGAGCTCCAAACATTAAAGATTTTATGAATTTTCTTTATTTTTTTGAAACTCTATCAAATGTAAACAGTGATAATTATTAGTTGTTGTTTATCATGTATTATCATATTCTTTCTTTTTCACTAACGTTTTTCTGACAATATTCATTTTTTTTTAGGTAACCAGCAGCATGACATATTGTAGTTAAATAATTGAGAACATCTTTTAATGTCAGGAAGGCCCTAATATTCATACATGCTTTCATTCAATTGTAAAAGTATATTAATTAACCAAACAGTATGAGGTACATTGCACCAAGATACCTTAGGTGATAAAATTATGTAAATAATGTGGTCCCTGTTCCAAGAAGCTACACTTAAAAAATAAATTCAAAAATAATTATCAATGAAAGTAGATAATACTGTTACAAATGAAGTTCAAGAAAGTCTATGAGACTGAAGAGTCAGAGTTGACAATCAGATTTCTCAAAGGAAATAACATGTGCAATAACATATGAGCTACAAACAGACAAATGTGAAGGAGCTCAACGGGGGAAGGCTAATAGGCGGATATTAAGCGCAAAGGAAAAGCAGTGGAAACATTTGTTCACAATAAAACTCTAGGTCAGAGAAATGTCCTATGTGGAGCAGTGGTGAATTTCAGCTAAAAAGATTGACTTAGGTATTAGAGACCTGGAATTTCAAAATCACATGTCTCTACACAGTTCAGTAAGCAATGGGGAAAAATTAGATCCTTCTAAATTTGAAAATGAGTTTCCTTCTTTTAAGAAAAATATTACACAATGACTTTACTTTTTTAAATGTAGACATAGGTGATTATACATCACAGGAAATGATTTATCTTTTTATTATCTTTCATTTTAGAGAATCAATACATACCATCTTGAGTAGAGGAGTCAAGAAAAGAGGAAAATCCATAATATTTAGAGTTATGGAAGTAAATACTACAAGAACTAAAAATAGAAACCTAAAGAGGTCAATTCAGAGACCTGAGATTGGAAGTAGTATGATGTAGAAATGGATTTTGTCACTTCACAAGTTCTTATTGAGAAGGGAGGAAAGGATATGAATAACTCTCAAATACATAGCTCCAGCACAAACATCTCCACTGAGATGTAGACTCACGTGCCTCCCTGTCATAGGAATATAAGCTTAAATGTCTATCCATCCCATTAAAATATAAATTCTATGAAACTGGGGGCATTGACTGTCTTATTCACTGATTCATGTCCAATTCTTGGCCCATAAGAGTATGTGGCCCATAATAGCCACTGGATAAATATTTTGCCAATAAATAGTCCTCTCAAACAGTGAATCCATTAACACAACCATTATTTCCTTTACCACAGGTGGATTTCATTACTCTTAAATTTTTGGTGCCTCAAATTTCTTGTGGTAGCATGTAAAAAATGACCAAAGTTTTAATAATAATTTAATAAAAGAAGAACACAAAGTCTTTGGGTAACTTTCAACTAAAAATATTTCATTTTAAAAATTGGTTATTTTTTTAAATTGTTTCCTTTTGCCCACTTATACCTCAAGGTTAATGTTTGTACGTTTTTTGTTTAGTTTATATTTATTTATGTGTCTATTTATATATTGAAACTCATTGGCCAATATCAACAGAATCTCAGTAGCTATAATTACTCGTTTTATGACTTAAGCTGTAAAGAACATGAAGAAGAAGAGAGAAATGTAGTGTATTTATAATTTATTTTCTGAAAGCCAGAATTAAAAAAAAATCTGGTGATAGAATTACTATTTTCCTCTGAAAAAACAGTTTTCATAGTTTTCCACAGTTAGGTGGATTAACAAAGCCCCTAATTATAAGGATGTGTGTATAGCAAAAAAAGCAAAACCAAAAACATTTTAAAACAACTTTCCTCCTACCACTTGTATCCTAGCACAGGAGAGACACATAATAACCCACCTATAACTTCTGATTGCAGCATCTGCAAAGATTTTGAAGAAGGTGGGAGAGAGTGGGGGCTGGGAGGACAGAAAATTAAGGAATATAGTAAAAAAGTAAGTGGATATGACTGATATAATTTTACTCTTGGATTAAACAATAATTTAAGCTTTGACAAAGAGAGAGGTAGCCTTCCTTTCCTTGACCCACTCCTCCTTCAGGCTCAGCCACCACCTCCCTTCTTCAGGACCTGGGCTTCCTAATGTCTGAGGCTCTCCTCCAGCCCCTCTTAGCAGAAGGGATAATGGGGGACATGGTCTCTAGGATCTTTCCTTTCTCCCCTTGGTTTTAATCACTTTTCACACTCTGCTTTAGACATTTTGATTGTGGATCTCTGTCTCATCCAGTGATTGCTTTGATTTCTGTCCCTCTCTAAATGCCCAAGGGGCTTAGAACCCCAACATTTCCTTCCTTTCACGACCTTTCTCTTTTGGAAGTAGACAAATAGACTGAAATTGGTGTGTGGGGGGGAGGTGAGAGGCACATTAAAGAAGAGGAAATCATCAAACTGCAAAAAAAAAAAAAGAATTTAATGTTTATGCCTTTCCCTTTCAAGAATCATTGCATTCTTGTTTGAGCTCAAGCAAATAGTTTGAGAGCGGAGTTTCTGCAACTCGTCACCCCAAATATTCTCAGGTTCATACCAGCCTTACTTGAGAGCTATATATTTAGCTAAATGCTAGAAGGGAAATAGGATATTAACATTCCATTTCATTATTTTTCAGCAATATGTTTATTTTGGGCCTTCTTAGAGAATTATATAATAAGGAAGTGATTTGCTGTTAATCTATTAGAAATTGAGAAAGATAATTGGAAAATAATTATGGTATTTCAATTGCTGAGCATCAATATGCTGAGCCTATTTTTCTATATGAATATAAAAATGAGTAAAACAGATCTTGAGTTATGAAAAGGTCTAGTCTAATAGGCAGAAATTTAAACACATAATTAAAACTTGATATAGACATGTAGTGAGAGAAATGTGCACATTTGGGACCTGATGTATTATAGAAACACTACTTGAACTCAATTTTAGTGGAAAAAAGGGCAGATTTTTGAGTGAAAATAAGCCAATAAGTAAATGGAAAGGAAGGACAACTTTTAAGGGAAGAGGAATAACAGAAGCAAAATCATGATGGGAATGGATGGTGTGGCGTGACCAGTTTCACAGTTGCTGGTGTGTGATCAGTCCACTGTGAGTATTCAGTTTGATTTCATGCCACTCCTCTTTTCTACCACAAACATCTACTATATTCTAGAATTATTTTTGCTTTAGCACGTCTCATTTTCCTGTAGGCATTAAGCTCCTTAATGGCAGCAAAATAATTGCTAAAAATTAAGAATGAATACACACACACACAAATTAAATTCTGTTACCCTAAATACTTAAAAAAATTTCTTCCTCACTCATGCTTTTTTGGTTTATAAAGTATTTGAAGAATAAATCAGTGATCAATAAATCCAGTGCAAGGAAAATCAACAATCAGTGAGGAGAAATTGAGTATATGGTGTTTTTGACTTATTCAGCTCTCAAGATGCTGATATTCCTGAGGGTTATTTAGAGAACCCTGAAATTATCACAAAATCTATTTATAATAATTTAGGCAAAACCTTTCCAAAGTTAATTTTTACTTGATTACCCTTTTTAAAAGCTTTAAAGCAAAGAAATATAATTTCTTTGGAATGAAAAGGCAGAATGCTTTCAGTCTCAACACCAATATAGCTACAACATATTAAGAAAACATCAGGGGCACCTGGGTGGCTCAGTCAGTTCAGTGTTCAACTCTTGGTTTCAACTGTGGTCATGATTTCATGGTTCATGTGTTTGAGTCCCACATGGGGCTCTGTGCTGATGGCAGAGAACCTGTTTGGGACTCTCTCTCTCTCTCTCTCTCTCTCTCTCTCTCTCCTTTCCTCCTCCTCTCTCTCTCTCTCCCTCTTTCTTTTTCTCTCAAAATAAGTAAATAAACATTAAAAAAAGAAAATATCAATAATTTTAAGCTTTGACCAACATAGTTTCAGAACAAAATAGCATGTTTAAGAACATATTTTTACCTAGCCTTCTCATTTCTTTGCTTAGAATTCATAGGAGGGGTGACAAAGAGGAGATCTCTAAAACCTAGGAAATTTTACTATTTGATAAAACTGACTTTCTGCCATCCTATTTTGAGAAAACAAAACATTGTATACATAAGCCATGGTATGCTTATTCCATATCTACATGGCTGGCCCTTAACACCATATTAAAATGAACGAGAACTTAAGTGTTTTCTGATTCATCTTTTCAGATCTGTTACAGCTCTGCTTGGAGTGCCTTATCCCTGTGGCCTTGCTGTGGGCCATTTGCCTGTGCTTTGAGGACCCTATGTCCTTACCATGGACAGTATGCAATGCTCTGAAGACAGATTTCTTTCCTCTCCTATCCAGCAGATCTTATCTCTCCATCAAAGGATTCTCATTGAACTCTGTGACTGTTAGGTGCCAGAAGGAACCTTGGAAGGTACATTTTTAATGATGAAGAGAATGACATATGTCAAACTCATAGCTAGCTAACATACTTTAGACCCCTTAGATAACCCCATCCTCTGGCCCACTTAAAATATAAAATCTTATTGAGAAATAAGTGCCTAGAGGTATGATATTAATGCTGAAGAATTTCAACATAAGGGGAAGCGAACAGACTAACATAGAGTAGATTTTTAGGTATATTTTTGGTGTCACTTAAATCATGTCAATGAAATGATATGTTCCATCTCCACATAAAGCTAGGCCTTCCCATGAGATCAGAATTGAGCAGTGGAAGAGAACATGAAAAGTAGTAAACAGATAACTTATACATCAAAATAAACTTTACGTTTGGGAGATAAATTTCAACCTTTATTTTGTGTGTGTGTGTGTGTGTGTGTGTGTGTGTGTGTGTGTGTGTGTGTGCAACTGGTTATTTTTTGTAAACTAATAGTAGTAATTTTAATATACAGTTTACTCTTATCAACTATTACTGTAAAAACTCAGAGAAAAAGAGTGACTCCATCACCAACAAAATATGTCCCTATACAGTTGAACTCGAAACTCAACTGACGTTGAATTAAGGGAATAAATGGGGTTATACTCTTCAGACTTGATTATCTAGAAGCCTAAATCCACACTCAACTCTCATGGAGTAGAACTTTAAAATAAGCCTTTCTAGTTCATGTCACATTATAGTCTTTCTTTCAGGCTGTGTGTATGTGTTTTTTTTTAAACAAATTAATATCATCCCTGTTGAGATTTTAACAAGAATTTGACTGCAAAGAAGCTCAAGACCATTTGGTCAGCAATTCATAACATCACCACTTGTATACTAAAAGGCAGTATTAAATCAATCCTTATGCTTTTATTTTACAATCACACATTTCAAATAATGTCATTGCTTCTTTGAAATTCCAATTTTCTAATCACTTAATCTACTTGTCTTTTGGGCCTTCTACAAATTCTCCAGATTTAAGCTGTCCAAACTTTGACATACTGTTTTAGCTTTCAACGGATCAGTGTAAAATGTAGATGAAGTTTTATCTTATAATTTTTTTATCAGAATAGCTGTTTTTTTTATAGTACACTTCACTATTATGTGTTCAAGCCTCTAAAATAATGCTGCTGAGCTGAATTATGTTCAATTCATGTCCCCTGTGATCTCTAGGATCTCTTCTGCCAGGATCATGCCTAATTAGTCATTCTCTGTCTTGCATGTATCATGTTCCTCCTTACAGTAGTTTCTACTTTATATCTGACCTCAGGATTTTCATTATTTCCAACTACTCTTCCAAATTGTCAAGGTCAATTTGAATTATAATCTTCTCCTCTTAAGGGCTAGCCAACATACACATTTACTCTTCTAGGTCACTGATAGAATATATAAAACTGTACTCAATTCAGAACCTATAAAATACCCTTTACTACTTCTGTATAGTAGGTATTAATAATACAGTGTTAATTGAAAACCTGTCTGTGTAGTAGCCAAGTAAAGAATTCCAAGGTTATATAACTTTAATCTTACAGCAACCCATTGGCTTTCCTATACTTCATAAACAGAGATGATACTTCTGACCTTTGTCACAAGTGACACAGAGATATACATATTCACCATTTGAAAGATAAATTGAATGTCAAATAACATTAAATATCAGATTGTTATTAAAAGGATATAGCCTATTATAAGAAGTTGATATATTTACCAGTATCAAGATACAGACTAAGTATGAAGATGAAATGTAGATAACCAATGCCAGCAGTTCAGAATTATAGACAACCAATCCTAAGTAAGAGAACTGCAATAAGAAGCATGGGTTGAATAGTGAAAAGATAGAGATAATGCAATAATTTATTCATTTTATTCTTATGATTCTCATCATACATAGGAGTGATCTTTATAAAGCTATGTTAAATATTTGTCTTGAATCTTTTAAGAAGATGATAAAATAATTTTATGAACCAAAGGTTTTTGAAAACAGAAGTAATAAGTATTATAAGAAGCAGTCATTTTCTTCTTATAATAATTCTGAATAAAATTTTATATTCATAGAGTATAAATACAAAGTCTAACTAGAAATTTTTATACAAAGATTATTCATACATATGTTGAGTTGCCATTTCCCCTGACATATAAGACTTGTTGTGAAAGAATAAACTTGACTTCCAGATCAGCACATGAGAGATGTTTTACTTATTGAATGGCACCTACTTTCCAGTCTTCTTTGCTAGTTCCTCCTCACCCACCTGGCCTTTTAACATTAGAGGAGTTCAGAGCTCAGCCTGTGGGTGGCTTCTACTTTCTGTCAACCTCTCCTTGCATAAACTTATCCAATCTCACAGGTTTATATCCTGTCTACATATTAACCCCCATGTGTCAATCTATATATATATATATATTCATCCAACTTAAGTTTGCCTTTAACTCCTTAAACACAGCTCCTACTATTTATTACATTTCACTCCACCTACAGTGGCCTCCTTATAATTCTTCAAATACTCAGGTATATGTGTACCTTAGGACATTTGTATTTGGTTTTCTCTTAATCTTTTACCCCATATATTGGGTACTTTGCTCAAAAGTCATGTGAAGAGATATCTCCTGGTTTGATCCCTCATCTGTATACTTTTCTCTTGAACATTTATGTCTAAAATAAAATTATATATATGTATATATATATATTTCTTAATTATTTTGACTACCCCTCCTAGACCAAAATGCAGGTTGTTTTTCTCACTTTTGTTTACTATTGGATTTCAAATGCTTAGAATGGTGCTTGGCATATAAAGGCATTTCAATAAATATTGACTATAAAAAAAGTATTAGAATTATGTATCAATAGACAAAGAATACAAAGTAGATAAAAATGTATGTGCTTAAGTCAAATTGCTGAGACTAGAAGCCTGGGTTCATCACTCTAATTGTGTAACTTTGAGCAAGTCATTAACTCCATTGGGTTTTGGATTGTCTGTCTCTAAATTGAGTAACAATAGCTGCTGCTGGTATCAGTTTCATAGGGCTGCTGTAACCGATTACCTGTTTGGATTAAAACTACAAAGTGGATTCTTTCACAGTCCAGCAGGCAGGGCCATGCTCCCTGTCGAAGATCTGGGAGCTACTTTGTCGGGTACCTCTCCCATACTTTTGCTGGCTGCCTTCAACCCTTAGCATTCTTTGGCTTCTAAGTCACATCACCCTAATCTTTACTGCTACTGCCAGATGGGCTTCTCACTTGTGTCTCTCTGTGTCTCCAATCTCTATCTCCTTATGATGATACCAGTCATTGGATTTAGGGCCCACTCACATAATACAGTCTGACCTCATCTTACTCATCTTCACTCTATCTCCAAATGAGGTCATTGTAATAAAAATGATGATGAAAAAATGTAATAAAATGGCTATCTCAAACTACTATCTCATATTCTATGCTATGCACTATTCTGTAATTTGCATGTGTTATGTACTTTGAATCTCATAACAACTCAGTTGGTTAATGGTATTATTTTCTCTTGATTACCTACTGAAAATGAAGGCACAGAGAAGTTAAATAAACTTCCTGAAATCACACAGTTAATAAGTGGTAAAGCCAGAGTTAGAGCCCAGGATGTCTGGCCTTAGAGCTTTGGTTCAAGATCTTACACCTGCTCTTGTTAATATAATCCCTCTTTATGTTCCAAATTTCTCTTATATTGTGAATTCCATCAGGCAAAGCACCTTCTCTTTTGCCCACAGTGTAGACTTAGAGTCTAAAATACTTTCTGGGATAAGAGGGGTACTTTGTTTAACAAACGACTGGGTATGCTATTAATAACATGGGAGTTGATACACTTTATGTTTATAAAAAATTATTGAGCAGAAACTTTGATCCTGATTTCTCTTTAAATTAGTAAAACATAAGCCTGAAAACAGGGTCCTTGTCTAAATATTATATCATGTATTACCAATTGATTAGCTCTGAAACCATTCATGTCATCTTATTTATAATCAATAACACATTTAGCAACTGGTGTGAAAAAGTTTCTTAAATAATGATTTCAGAAGAATTTCTATCACAAATGCAATATTCCCATTTTATCATATCTCCCATGCAAAGAAATTTCAGGTTCCTTCACTTAGCATTCCTTTACAGTAGAAATAATATGATTCTAATCATTGGGTGGCATCACACATTTAAACTGCTCAAATCTTTTTAGGAGATTTTTCAGAAAGACAAATGCATAATATGCACTTGCTATGAGCTGTAAACAAAATGATCATTCATTACACCACTGTGTACTTCCTCTTACATCTCACAGAATAAATATATATAAAATAATCTCAATTTAAAGAGGTAATTTAATGAAGTAAATTGTTAAAAATATTAGATAATTTATAATATTGATATTATAAGTAATAGTTAAGTATTTTGTGGACACAGGGCATATATGTACACGTACACTTACATATGCATGCATGTACACGTGCACATACATATGCATGTAAGTGTATATGTACATATATGCCCTGTGTCCACAAAATGCTGTATAAAAATATTAAAGATTCAATAGGAGCTAATACATAAATATAGGAAGGGAAAAATGAATATGTCATAATACTCAGAGAACATGATTACGTGTTAAAGCCAGGCAAACAGGACAAAATACACAGGTGAGACATAGACCCTCACATATATAGAAACCAATATATGATGGCAGGAGAAATAACTCATTGGAGAAAGAATGGATTCTTCAACAACTCAAGTAGCAAAACTTGATTATTATAGAAAAAGTAAAAACCATGCATTAAAATGGATTATACATATATAAAATAATTAAATGTTGAAAAAAACCTTTAAAATATTAAGGAGGATATAAGAAATCAGATCTTAAACCAAGCACAGTAGCAGATTTCTGACACAGGATGTAAAAACACAAAACCTTAGAAACAAATTTCAATTATTTAACTACACCAATATTAAAAAATATTCATACTACAAAAGGAACATGAACAAAGTTAAACATACCAAGGCATGCATAAAGGGTTTACAACACATTCAAAAGGCAAAAGATGACACATGATTAAGTCTTTAATTATTTATTATTTTAAAGCCTGAATATTAAGTTTCTGTTTTATGTTGGGCACTTTTGTAGGCTCTCGAAATATATTGGTAAACAAAGGAAAAAGAGATCTCAAACTTTAAGCCTTTAAAATTTAGGTAAGAGATAGTATAGATAATAAATATTATGTGGAGAAATATAAAGAAAACTATAATGAGAATTGAGACTATGGAAACAGAGAATTGAATTGCAATTTTAAGTTTAAAGGTTAAGACAGGCCATGTTGAGGGGTGCCTGGGTGGCTCAGTGGGTTAAGTGTCTGATTCTTGGTTTCAGCTCAGGTCAAAATCTCAGGGTTTGTGAGTTTGAGCCCTGCAGTGGGCTCTGTGCTGACAGTGCAGAGATTTCTTGGGATTCTGTGTCTCCCTCTCTTTCTCTCTGCCCCTCACCCAGTCACTCTATCACTAAAAAAAGAAAAAAAAAAGGCTATGTTGAGAACTTTGCATTTAAGTGAAAACTTGCAGAAGTGTGGAGTTAGTTTTTCATGTACCCACTCTTTAGAAATGTTGCAAAAGCTCTAGACGTTGAAACTTGTCAGTGTATTCAAGGAAAATAAGCTGGTATGACCTGGAGTCAAACGAGGAAGGCAGTGAGTAGCAGAGTAATAAAAGAGATGTCAGAGAAATAAGAAGATCCAAGCTATAGAGTCCAGTAGGCCATTGTTAGGAGGAGGGCTTTTATTCTGAATGAATTAGGGGCCTTTGCAGGAATTTTCACAGTGTGGTTCTAAGATTAAAGTTGTGTTTAAAAAAATACACAATTTGGGGATTAAGAGTACATTTATCATGATGAGCACCCAATAATGTATAGAATTGTTGAATCATGATATAGTATACCTGAAACTAATATAATACTCATTGCTAACTCTGCTGGAATAAAAATTTAAAAGAAAAAAAAGCACAATTTCAAATCAACAAAGAAATTACAAATATAATGGCAAAGTAAGCAAAGGATATAAACAGGCAATTCACATAATAGAAAATCTGGTTAATTTATAAACATAAAATATGCTCTAACTCACAGGTAATCAAAATCACACAAATTAAAAATGAATCAAGTAATTATTCCACAGCCATACTTGACAAAAATTTGAAGCCTGGTGACACCATATATTGGGGTTAATGGATTCGCCTGTACACTGATTGTGAGAGTATAAATTTATCCAAATAACTTGGGAAAACAATGTGAAACCAAGTAGAATAGATGAGGATATATATACTGATGAACAACTCTCTTACATATTCTGGTTATATAAACTAGATGCTATCTATAATTCTTTGGAAATTTTGCCAATATAATATAATATAGACAAAAGTTATTATTATTGCTTAATTTGCATATCCTTACTTATTAGTGAAGCTGAGTCATTTTCATAAGCTGGTCTCCTGTCCTTCATTTTTGGTTTAAAAAAAATCATACTGTTTTTTCTAAGAAAATTATAGGTGATTCTTATATATTGAGAAAAATAGTATATTTGCAGGATATTAAAAAGACCAATATTTCATCATATTAAAAAATTACAGCCACTGCCAATGTCAAGGAGTACTATCCCTGTTTTCTTCTATGGGTATTATGGTTTTATGTCTCACTTTCATGTTTTTAAACCACTTTGAGTTGATTTTTATATATGGTATAGTATAAGGATATCTTTTTTTTGCATATTGATATCCAGCAACATTTACATGTTGATATCCAACATTTATTGATTCGATTTCCTTTTCACATTGTATAAACTTGACATTTTTGTTGAAAATTAGTTAACTGTATATGCAGAAGTTTAATTCTGAGCTCTTTATTTATTCCATTGGTATATTTGTCTATTTTGATGCTATATTGTTTTGATTACCAAACATTGGTAATATAGTGTGAAATGTGTGAAATGGAAAGTGTGATATTTCCAAGTCTCAATTGCTTTGTGGTTCTATATAAATGTAATTTTTTCTATTTCTATGAAAAATTCCAATAGAATTATGGTAGGGATTGCATTGAATCTCTTTAATTGAATTGTATATTGCTTTAGATAATATGAACATTTTAATATTAACTCTTACAACCCAGGAGTATGGGATATCTTTGCATTTATTTGTGTCTTTAATTTCCTTAATGTTACAGGTTTTCTGTACAAGCCTTTCACTCCCTTTGGTTAAATATCTTTTTGATATTGTCATAAATAAGATTGTTTCCTATTTTTTAAATTTATTTATTTTTGAGAGAGAGAGAGGGAATCACAAAATCTGAAGTAAGCTCCAGGTTCTGAGCTCTCTGCACAGAGCCCAATATGGGGCTGAAATTCACGAACCATGAATTCATGGTCTGAGCCGAAACGGATTGCTCAACTGACCAAGCCACCCGGATTGTTTTCTTTACTTCATTTTTCTTTATTTTTTTATTTAAAAATTTTTTCATGTTTTTTATTTATTTTTAAGAGACAGAGAGAGACAGCACGAGCAGGGGAGGGTCAGAGAGAGAGGGAGACACAGAATCTGAAGCCGGCCTCAGGCTCTAAGCTAGCAGTCAGCACAGAGCCCGAGGCGGGGCTTGAATCCACTAACCATGAGATCATGACCTGAGCCGAAGCTGGACACTCAACCGACTGAGCCACCAAGGTGCCCCTCTTTATTTCATTTTTAATAGATTGTTGTTAATATGAAGAAATGCAACCAACTTTTATTTTATTTTTACTTTGTATACAATTTGTGTCTACTTATTGTTATTTTTTCCTAGCTTATAGAGTAATTTTCTAAAATATGTTACAATATTGGGGTTTATAAGTAAAATTTGATTGATATCCTTATTAATATGTCTTGCATATATCTTTGGTATATATTTTTAGATATTCGATATTTGCATCAAGGTCAGATCATATCTAAGTTCTTAAACATATTGGGAAATGTTATCTTGAAATGTTTCAGTTTATTTCCACTTCAAATATATGAAAGAACTCATTTAAAGCTTTCATTTGCAAACAGTGGAAATTATATTTCACTCTTTTACCAACTTATGGGGCATAAAATAGCATTTCATTGATTTAATTTGGATATATGCAATTTGAATTATTTTTGAATATATTTCATGAGCATTTAGCTTTTCTTTTTTCAGTTCTTCTAGCTTATTTTATTCAATTTTTCTTATTATAGCTAAAATACTCTTAACTGCAATAATCAATGCATCTAATTTTATTTCTAGTTTGATTTTATGCTTATTTCATTTCATATCTGGTCTTATGCCAAATTGGACTAGGATCTTTCCAGTTTTTTACCCTCCATCAACTAAAATTATTTTCTTTTTTTTTCCATAATATTTTATTGTCAAATTGTTTTCCATACAACA
>NC_043706.1:80797600-80803773 GCF_006229205.1 Suricata suricatta
GGGCGCCCTGCACTTGCGCCACGTTGGGCTGGGGATCTTACCTCCCCTGCCCGTCTGGGCTGGCCCGTCCTCGGATCTCCCCCGTTCGCCCCCACTCACTCAGGTATCTTTGAGGTTCTATTCCCTCTGGAGTTCATATTTTCTCCTTCCGCTCTCTCAGTTGAACGTAATATTCTTCTCAGTTCGAAAAACGGTGCGGAGGGAGTTTACAGAGCTCCCTTCCTCTCCACCATCGTGGCTCCACCCCTCAACTAAAATTATTTTCAATTCTAGCTGCACCCCTAGCTGCTGATTATCATTATGTTCTCTACAATCATATATTCAACTTCATGAATTACAGACTGTGTTAATATAAGGTGAGGACTAGAGTAAGCCTTTATTCTCTGCACTCCCTTTCTGCTTAGAGATTTCAAAACATGAAGCACTATTTAAAATTTTGCAATACATTTTTTGAAACTGATTTTACCTCCCTCCAGTTGGTTTTTTGAGTATTTCTAATACAATTGTCATCATACTGTAGTAGGATCTCCAGTCCATTACTTCTATGAATATTTCCCATTCATTGGTTCTTTTTATTTTCTTACTTCCTTTCTCAAATATCTTAAATCCCTTCTTCATTATTGTAACTATCCTGCAACATACAGACTTGATTGACACTCTTCCTTTTGTTACCTCAACAGTCAAGGATCTGAGCCTGGATAAATGTAATTCTCCCTTTTGTTTTAGTTTTTATTTAGTTCAGAGTCAAACACAACTGAAGAAGTCACACAGCAAAGAAGTGTACACTGTAACGCTATAAAGTCTCACTTGTGAGCCTCAGTTCACCCTTAGCAATCTTACTATGATTCCTTGCATTATTCACATATTTACCATCTATCAACCATTTCAAACTATCTGCATTTTCCTTATACTTCTATCATCTTGCTTTGTACTTCTCAATGAGAACAGAGGCCATTAGATCTACCGATGTGCAAACTTATCCATGTGTGCACCCATCCTGTTCCTTTTTGCTAAAAAAAGAGAAACTCTCTTCTACTGGATATCAGTTTCTCCTTTAGAATTGGTCTTTTAACTACTTATTCTCAAATAGATCCTTTTTGTTAACTTTTAAAACTGGGTTGGGAGTTTTTTTTAATAGAAAATCTCATCCTTCTTTTCTTCTAGCTGGTACCTCGTGTTTTTCCTCTCAGTCAATTTGTCTATATTGTCTCTATTGTACTACCCATTATCTCTTTATTTCCTCAAATCTAGCAGCTGTAAGGTCACCAGGAACCTCTACATTGGTAAGTATATAATGGATATTCCCTAATTCTTATAGTGAAATCTGGTTTTCATTTATTCAGTAACTTTTGGTTACTTCTTCTGGCAAAAGAACCTCTATTTACTATAAAGAATTTTTGCTATGAGATTTGGTTGGAGTTGATGTTATTTTCTTGAAATCCTAATTGGGTTGGCCTACCAAATCAGAATGCCTTATTCTTGTTGTTCCATGACTGGGCAAGAGCAAGCACAGAAACTATCACTGCCCACCTCATCTGTGAGATTACTTTTCACATCACTCCTTAAGAAAATTATAAGAACAACAATGCCAAGAATGGCCAAAAAGGTTTTCTCCTGAACTTAGGTGTTGAACCACTTGTCTTTTCCATTTAATAGATGGGATTAAATATATAATCTATTTAATCATTTTTACATTGACATAGTAAGGTTCTTACTGAGAGGAGAAGAGAAGGGACACATCCTGGTTACTTCATAAAACATGTTGCCTTTGGTGAAAAGGTGCACATTCACATTGGTTGGTGTGTATCTTATGCAGTCCAATCCTTGCTCTGAAAGGAAGAGTGAGTCTGATCTTGATTTTCCAATGTTTTAGTAACATTGTTTTATAAACTTTACATTAGTCATGATATTATTGTTAACTCTTCTCTGCTTACTGCAGATAGTAAACGTCTTCATTGATTCTAGTAATAGGGTTAAATTTTATCCTTTATTCTTGTTCTCATTGTAACTGTTTTACTTTCTGTTTGTCCTTTTTCCCCTTAAGTTTATTTATTTATTTTGAGAGAGAGAGAGAGAGAGAGAGCACAGGGAATGCAGAGAGAGAGAAAGGGAGAGAGAATTCCAAGTAGGTTCTGCAACATCAGTGCGTAGCTTGACACCAGGCTCGAACTTACGAACCACGAACGAGATCATAACCTGAGCTGAAATCAAGAGTCTGGTGTTTAATCTCCTAAGCCACCCCAGTGCTTCACTTTCTGCATGTCTTTGTATCTATTTAAATAAAAGAAAACCCTGGACTCTGTTATCTGCCATCTCAATCTAGATTTCTCTATTACATGTGCTACTTTTCATCATATGTATAAATAATGACTTGTAATGATTTATAATGATTGTTTTGTAATGATAATTATTATCCATAATTGATTCCTAAATATGAGAGAAATATGGTGCTAAGAACTTTATATGCTTTTTATATTTTTATCCTATCACTCTTCAAGTTTACAATTGTTCTATTATACTGAAAAAAAACTGAATTTCAGCAAAGTTACATGAATGATAATGATCATAGCACTGGCTGGTGGTGAAGGGGAACTTGAAGTGAGATTTTCTGCTCCAAAGTTTATGTAATTTTTCACTATGCAATGCTAATTCTTTTTTTAAGCATTTTAATACAGATGCTTTCATCTGTAGATCGCACACTATCTTTTTATAATTTAAAACATAAATTTAGGCAAATAACTCATACTCTTATTCATGGATAACTACATGAGTACTAAATAAATCAATAAATTTAAATTCATATTATAAAATTATCTACTTTTTGTTGAAAATTAAATATAAAGTCAAAAATAAAAAAATTAAAATTGTTTTGGGGTGCCTGGGTGGCTCAGTCAGTTAAGCGTTCGACTTTGGCTCAGGTCATGATCTCACAGTTCCTAGGTTCAAGCACTGCATCGGGTTCTGTACTGACAGCTAGCACAGAGCTGTCTCTGGATTCTGTGTCTCCCTCTCTCTCTGATCTTCCCTTGCTCATGCTGTCTCTCTCTCATCTCTTTCAAAAATAAATAAAACATTAACCATTTTTAATTAAAATTGTTTTAATTCAGTAGTATTTATTTTATTTTTTGTTTATTATATCTATTCACTACTCATTTTCAGTAACAAACAGAAAATGTCATTTTCTTAGATTTAACTCATTACAATAAATACTTGTATGTCAATGTTTTTCTTCTCACAGCTAAATTTAAAAAACTCACTAATTAATATTTATTTCTAGGCATTTGTTTCATTTTTATTGAGGTAAATTTTTCAATAAAGCACACTTTAATTCCAGAAAAACAACTGGAACCCAGTCACATTTCCAGAGACAGATAGATTCATGTTGTATTGGTTGAGAAACAATGGAGTATTTGATTACAAAGTGGAAGTGACCTTTTGGAAACAGCAATTAAAGTTAACTTGATATGGTTCCTAAGTCTAACAGAGGAGGATAATTGAGTGTAAATTACTCCTTTTCTAGTGATCCAACACAGGCATTATTAGAAGTGGTCTTTATTAATTCCTAGAACTGAAATTACATACATATAAAATTAGTCAAAATCTTTTAAAATTAATGTTGTTTCTTTTATTTGTTGGAGGAGTTTGTTTAGTTATTTTTCCACATAAATAAAAATTCAAAAAGAAATAATTATGTTTCACACAATGCACTTATAGTAGAATGGACCAGAGAGATTCTGTTAATAGAAATTGGAATTCAAATATTAGCTTGTATTCTGTTTATTAGTTGAATCTGGGAATAATTAGAGACTTAGTTTAAAAAGACCTTGTAATACATACCAGAAATGATGCCTTTTTTAGGTATCCGTCCTTTTTTGATGTGTATATAATTTAATAAACCTGCTTGGTTTTACTTATTTTAGATTGACAGATTTTAAAGGACTTCAGGTAAGAAAACTACTGACCAAAAAAACAGAAGAAAAAGCAATCTCTTTGGGGAAGGAATCTTTCCCCTTCAGCTACATAGATGTCAAGTATAACAGCCCCACTAAACTTTAGAGGGCCAAAAAGAAAAAAAATCTGGTGACAGTCCTATTAGGCAATCATTAAAAGAAACTCAACATGGGGGTGGAATTGAGAACAGTAACTCATATCATTTTTCCTCTATCATAACTTAATCTTTGGCACTTGAATTTTCTGGGAGAACATTTAATTGCTTTCTTGTGTTATGTAAAATGCAGCCATAATTATCTGATATCTTGGTAAAACAAAAGATTGAAAGCATTTTTTACAAATTTAAGGTCACAGTTAATTTTGGAAGGTGGCTTTTTTTTTTTTTAGTTTATTTATTTATTTGTTTTGAAAGAGAGAGAGAGCTGGGGATTGGTAGAGAAAAACTTCCACACTGCCAGTGCAGAGCCAGACCTGGGGCTCAAAACTCAGGAACCCTCAGAAGTGTGAGATCATGACCTGAGCTGAAATCTAGAGTCTGACCCTTAACCAACTGAGCCACCCAAGCGCTCCTTGGCAAGCTACTTTTTTAAAAGTCACAGACCAAAGTTAGATATTATACTCAAAAATGGAGACAAAATCTGAAGTTCCTACATGAATTTGACTATTACACTTGTTAATTTGTATGTATTGAGTTTAGCAATATGACTTAGGATAAGTGAAGTCTGGATAAGATTTATTTTTATTTTTTATTTTTATAATTTTTATTTTAGAAAGGGAAAGCACATGTGGGTGAGAAGGGCAGAGGAAGAAAGAGAAAATCTCAGTCAGGCTCCATGTGGCCCTGGGATCATGACCCAGCAGAAATGAAGAGCTGAATGCTCAACCAGCAGAGCTACCCAGGCGCCCCCAGATAAAACTTACTTTGAACTAGATAGAATCAATTATCCCTTAACTTTTGCTGCAAGGAAGATGTTAATGATGTGATAGCAGAAGTGCCCAGTTACTTCCCAACAGGTCAACTTGTTGGAAATGGGAAATTGCTTTCCCCAACAAAGGGAGTGGACAATGCACCCATGTCTGTCACTGCCTCATAGGAGATAATGTCACTTCCAACACAAAGCAGATTCCTGAGAAGTCCTCCATCAGAGAAAAGGTGCTTTTACAAAAACAAAACACACAAAACATAAAGATCTTCACAGGGCATAAAGGAAGAAGATTTTATTAAGATGTTAAAAAGTTTCACTTAAACTCAACTCTTAAACTCACTTATGGATATATTAGTAGCAACTCTGAGATGAAATAGATACTAACACGGGATAAAAAACTAGGGAGCAAGAAACTTCGTTAAAGACTGACAGAGGAGGGGCACTTGGGTGGCTCAGTTGGTTAAGCTAGGCTTAGGTTATGATCCCACAGTTCATGTGTTTGAGTCCCATATTGTGCTCTGTGCTGACAGTTCAGAACCTGGAGCCTCCTTCAGATTCTGGGGCTCCGTCTCTCTCTGCCCTTCTCTTGTTCATGCTCTGTCTCTGTCTCTCTCTGTCTTTCTCTCAAAAATGAATAAACATTTAAAACAATTTTTAATAGTTTATTTTCAAATTGGTTTCCATACAACACCCAATGCTCTTCCCCACAAGTGCCCTCCTCCATCACCACCACCTCTTTTCCCCCCTCCCCCTTCCCCTTCAACCCTCAGTTCCTTTTCAGTATTCAATAGTCTCTCAAGTTTTGCATCCCTCTCTCTCCCCAACTCTGTTTCCCTCTTCCCTTCCCCCTGGTCCCCCATTAGGTTTCTCTTGTTTTCCTGTTAGACCTATGAGTGCAAACATATGGTATCTGTCCTTCTCTACCTGATTTATTTTGCTTAACATGACACTCTCAAGGTCCATCCACTTTCCTACAAATGGCCATATATCATTCCCTCTCATTGCCATGTAGTACTCCATTGTGTATATATACCACATCTTCTTGATCCACTCATCAGGTGATGGACATTTAGGCTCTTTCCATGTTTTGGCTATTGTTAACAGTGTTGCTATGAACATTGGGGTACATGTGCCCCTATGCATCAGCACTTCTGTATCCCTTGGGTAAATCCCTAGCAGTGCTATTGCTGGGTCATAAGGGAGTTCTATGGATAGTTTTTTGAGGAACCTCCACACTGTTTTCCAGAGCGGCTGCACCAGTTTACATTCCCACCAACAGTGTAGGAGGATGCCCGT
>NC_043706.1:80803873-80979984 GCF_006229205.1 Suricata suricatta
TTAGTTTTCTTGATTGTTTCCTTTGCAGTGCAGAAGCTTTTTATCTTGATGAAGTCCCAAGAGTTCAGTTTTGCTTTCATTTCCCTTGCCTTTGGTGATGTCTCGAGTAGGAAATTGCTGCGGTGGAGGTCTAGGAGGTTTTTTCCTACTTTCTCCTCGAGGGTTTTGATGGTTTCCTGTCTCACATTCAGGTCCTTCAGCCATTTTGAGTTAATTTTTGTCTATGGTGTAAGAAAGTGGTCTAGTTTCATTCTTCTGCATGTTGCTGTCCAGTTCTCCCAGCACCACCTGCTAAAGAGGCAGTCTTTTTTCCATCAGATACTCTTTCCTGCTTTGTCAAAAATTAATTGGCCGTACATTTGTGGGCCCAGTTCTGGGTTCTCTATTTTTTTGTGCCAATACCATACTGTCTTGATGATGACAGCCTTGTAGTAGAGGCTAAAGTCTGGGATTGTCATGCCTCCCGTTTTGGTTTTCTTCTTCAATATGACTGGCTATTTGGGGTCTTTTGTCGTTCCATACGAATTTGAGGATAGTTTGTTCTAGCTTTGAGAAGAATGTTTGTGCAATTTCGATGGGGATTGCGTTGAATGTGTCATTACTACCTAAAACAATTTTTAAAAGACTGACAGGGGAACTGGGAAAAGCTAGGTAGGAAGGGGCAACAAGTCAACTAGACTACAAGGTTGACAACTCAGCTACTGGAAATAATATTTATAGTTCTTGCTGTAACAAAATAAAAAATATATACTTCTCATTGTAAAATATTGGCATATTACTTTTACAGAAATCATATTTTTCCTTATATATCTCAAGTTATTTATCCCAAACATTACTACTTGTAGATCATTGGACAACAGGAATAATGATTATGAAGTAAATGAGGAAAAACCAGGTACTGCTGATGATGTCAGGGAATGGGCATTCACCCTGCTAGAAGTAATTCTACAATATGTAAAAAAGTAGGTTTTTAGATCGTATAATAGAAGGATTTTTCTTCTGGAATTGATGTTAAGACCAAATAATGAGACTAAGATAAAATATTTATATATTGGGACATTAACTGAAATTTTTAATTATGAAAAAAATAGGTGTGATGGTTAATTTGACGTCAACTTGACTGGACCATGAGGTGCTCAGAGATTTAGTTAAACATATTTAGACTGTGTCCAGAAGGGTATTTCTGGATGAGATTAATGTTTAAATCAGTGTACTTGAGTAAAGCAAATTGCTCTCCTCATTGTAGTCAGGCCTCATGTAGTCATTGAAGGTTTAAATAGAACAAAAACCTGTGTAAGGGAGAATTTACTCTCTCTGTCTATCTTCAAGCTGGGACACCAATCTTCTGGTATTTTGAGTTCAGACTGTGACTCACATTGAAACTTACACCATTGGCTCTACCGGTTCTTACTCAGGTCTCTGGACTCAGACAGTAACTATGTCATCAGTGCCCTTAGGTCTCTAGCATGCCCTATGAAGATCTTGGAACTTCTAAGTCTTCATAATAACATAAGTCAATTCTTCATTATTTGTCTATATCAATATCAATATCTATATCTATATCATCTATAATTTATAATATAGTGATAGTATAACCATTAAGCAGTAAGAAAGCCCATGCAGCCATATTGAAAAACCCGTATGGCAGACAACTGGGGTCCCCAATATGAGTATTCCTCTTAAACTCCTAACTAAAGACAGAATCAACTTCCTAGCCATGAAACTGAGTCATCTCCAAGGTGACCTTCCAATTTCATTTGAGCATCCCCAACTGTGGTTATATCAAGCAGGAAAAAACTATCTCCTGAGCCTTATCTAAGTCACAAAACCAAAACAATGATCATATTAAAGCTGGGTATTTCCACATAAATGTGTAATTTGTAAGAGACACCCAGTAAACCCCCAGGGTTTCCATAGGTCATTACAAATTTTAGAGAGAAGCAGAATACTTGAGGTCTATCAGATACTGTATGATTCACTAGTTTCATATAATTCAATTTCAACATTAAGTTGTGCTATAATTTTTTCAGTGACAATTGTTCCCTTACAAAGCTAGGCTTTGGGCAATTCTAGGGTGTAAAACAAATACTGCATGAAAATCAGTGTGGGAAAGGAAATGAGAGTGGTGGTGTCCAATATAATTCCAAGGTTTGAAGGCCCAGGTGTGCCTGGGCAACTCAGTCAGTTGGGCATCAAACTTCAGGTTATGATCTTGCAGTTCATGGGTTTGGGCCCCACAGTGGGCTCTGTGCTGACAGCTTAGAGTCTGGAGCCTGCTTCAAATTCTGTGTCTCCCTCTCTTTCTGCTCCTCCCCTGCTCACCTTCTGTCTCTGTCTGTCTCAAAAATAAATATATCTTTTTATTTAAAAAAAAGAAAAGCAGAAATTGCCCAAAGGGGCAGACATCCCATCTGTGATTGTGGTTTTTTAGGAATACAATTTTTTTGCATTATTTTCCAAAAGGAATTAAGATATAAATGCCTCTTAAGAACAATAATACTTATATTAAGGATATAAATGCTTATTAGGGATAATATTATCAGGATGTAAATGCTTATTAAATTGTTTGCTTCTAACTTTTTAATAAATAGAACTATTTTTTTCCCTAGAGGTGCTGTGAAAAATACTGAGACACTAAGACTGCATAAAACTGAGAAAATTTGGAAACTCTGCCATCAGTTTTTACAGAATACTATTTGGTTGATAAACACTTAATTTCTTTTGAAAGTGTTCACAATAAAACATTAAGTGAAAATAGTTTGCAAAATAATATATACAACATATAGTGCATAATGTTCTCTGAATTTTATGGTATCTTTCTCTCTCTCTCTCTCTATCTATAACCTCTATTAAGTAAAGATTAAAAATAGAAATTCTTGAATGTTAATAGCATTTATTTCTGGATGTAGAGAGTTAAAATTTCAGGTTCTGATATCAGACTCTCTCTGTGGAGTCCATTAATTACAACCTGTTGAACCCTGAATGTGTTACTTTTCTGTCTTAGTTTCTTCATCTGTAAAATGGATACAATTATAGGATCAAATTCATGAAGTCCTTGTGAGAATGAATTATTTTTTTAAATTGTTGATTACAATGGGTAGTATAGAATTCAATAAATGTTGACAATGACTTTTATGATGATAGCATTTCTAATTCTTGATGCTTCATGAAGTTTTAATCATTATTAGTAGTGTTATGAAAGCAGAAGCATTTATGTTACTCTTCCCTAGGCTACATATAAATGCTTTTCAGAGTCTGTTCCCTTTCTCCTTTTCTATTATTCAGTGTCTTGATCATGCTTAAGGATATCACCCTGTGGACTCAACTAAAATGTATATTCTAGAAGTAACATGGAACCAAAACTATTTTAGTGAGGAATTTTCTATGATAGCAAATCAAGAAAGAAATAGAGATCCAAGATTGTGCCTGGAATGTAGTTAAGAACATTTAGTCCAAAGTACAGTTCTAACTATACTCAGGGAAATTTAGCACAAGTTCAAAAGTAAAACAGGCAGTGGTGCCACGAACAAGTCACAGCAAGTGATCTATCACTGCAAGTGGCTAGAGAGTGGGCACAAGTGTCTGGTACACATTTGTGCCATTTGTGTTTAAGGTTGCGCATGTGCATCTGTACACATATGTGTGGGTTTGTTGTGCGCATGCACATGCTTGTGTGTGTAATGAAGAGAATGTCTGGTTTAAATAAGTTGGGCAGTTCTTCCCTTCTTTACTGACATTATCTTGGGAGATTCTTGTACCTGTAAATAAATATAGGTATAATTAGAGTGAGGTTATAAGAATTTGAGAAAATGTGTTTTTGTATTGCCCCAAATAACAATACACTTTTCTGCCCTATTATGGGGTCTAAGAGTAATGACTCTCAAAGTATGACATGAGAAGTTACTTCAAATTCTACGTATGGGGTGAGTCGTTTATGAAATTCATGATATAGTAATACATTTGAAAAAGTAAACCATTTGTTTCACTTCAATGCAAAGTAATAATGAAATTTCATCTATAATAGTGATACAAATTTTAAATAATTTATTTAAGTAAAAATATGACTTGGTTTAAAACTATATGTAATGCTTAAAGTGACATAAATTATGAAGTTGATACATGTCTAGCTCAAATTTGGGAAATCCTGCACTAGGAGACTGGATGTGACAAATTATATAGGGAAACAGGACCAACAAAGTGATGAATAAGACCGTTCTGAATATCTTGATAGAAGGATAAAATAGCTTTGTTCTTCCTGTTACTTTGCTTCCCTCATTTACCAAAAATACCTATTGTTCCTTGCCTTAGACGTATGGTAGCATGAATGTGTCACAGTAAAGGCCAATTCTTGATTGGTGATCTTTTTCCGATGACTGGCAAGGGCACCAAGGGCTCCACCATAGCTTATATCAGTCACCCAAGGGGGCACACATTCCTGCCGCTTATCTGGTGAACATTCCACAGCTGATAAATATGTTCCCTTTCTGTGATGGAGACACACAGTACTCTTTTTTTTTAATGTTTTTATTTATTTTTGAGAGAGAGAGAGAGAGACAGCATGAGCAGGGGAGGGTCAGAGAGATAGGGAGACACAGAATCTGAAGACAGCCTCCAGGCTCTGAGCTAGTTGTCATCACAGAGTCTGAGGCAGGGCTTGAACTGACAAACCGTGAGATCATGACCTGAGCCCAAGTCAGACAGTTAATCAACTGAGCCACCCAGTGCCCCATCCAACCTGAACTTTAAATTGTCATAGGAAGGGACTCTCTCAGTACATATGAGACCTATCATTCTAGAGCTAGAAAATATTAAAGTCTTCCCCAAACCAAGAATTAATTTCAGTAAACACTTGTTCTATTATTCTTGATGATGTTAATAATATATATGTTTTGAAATGGAAATTATTTTACACATAACAGAAAGTCCTGTGTTTTGCTTTTTTAAGTTTATTTCTTTGTTTTGAGAGAAAGAGAGAGAGCTGGAGCAAGGCAGGAGCAGAGAGAGGGAGAATGAGAGAAAATACCAAGCAGGCTCTGCACTGTAAGTGTGGAGCACAACACAGGGCTCAAACTCACAAACCATAAAATCATGACCTGAGGCTAAATCAAGAGTCCAGTGCTTAACCTATAAGCCACCCAGGGGCTCCTAAAAGTCCTGAGTTTTATGTAAGTAAAGAGAATAGTGAAAGATCGGAGAAGTTAATACAAGTGCTTGGAGATGTGTGAAAATCAGAAATGTTCAACTTTCTAGAACAGGTTTATGACATTCCAATGTCACATTAGACCTTCCTTCCTTTTCTTTCTCTCTATCTTCTTTTTTTAAATTTTAGACAGAACATGCAAGTAGGGGCAGAGGGGCAGTAAAAAGAGAGAATCTTAATCAGGCTCCACGCTCAATGTGGAGCCAATGGAAGACTAAATCCCATGATCCTGGGATCATGACCTAAATCGGAATGAAGAGTTGGTTGCTCAACTGTCTGAAACACCAGGCACTCCACAATATTAGACTTTTCTAATAGTTCTAATCTTTATTGTACTTCTAATGTTATTACTTATCAAGTAACATTAACATCTGTTTAAAAGGAACAATTAAAACTTTCAAGATAATTGGAGAACAATATATATCTCATAGGGTTATATGAATAAATATAAAACCTTTAAGATTATATCATAAGTTCTACGTCTATGTTTGGAAAAATAAAGTAGTGTAGGCTGTGCTTCTTTGGATATTTTTTAATAAAATATTTTTTTCTACAGGGGGAATGGTTGCAGTAAAGTTTTTCCACAGGTAGATCTTGTGCTTCCCTTAATGTTTTACATAATGTCTTCATGTTAATAAAAGAAATAATATATTCCAACAGCAACCATCCTTTGTCACCTTTCCCTAACAGACAGCAATTATGATAGGGAACTCAACTCTGTTCCTTCTGTTATTTGTGATGATTCTGTTATTTGTGATGATTCTAAAACATTCCCATGCTGTTTGTGAAGACTTAAAGATAACAAAATAAAATTGTGTATCTTTTTCATTCTGTTAATTTAATAATTTTCCTAATAATAATTGTCTTAGTAAAGAAAAAATAAAAGCATTCATACTGACAAATACTTATAAGTTGACTCAAAGGCAGAAACATCTTTTAGTGTCTGATCAGTAAGATAAGACACAATCTATAGTACCTTTCCTGCATAAGCCTAGTTCGTGTCTGAAAACTTCATTACCAAGCAGTTTTAAAGTGTCATGAAATCATACATGTTCTTGGGAAATAATGTTCTTTTTGTGTCAGGAATACTCATAGTAGAGCTAGGAGAAATCTAGCAAAGGACTAAAACAGCATTGGCATTTCGTGATGTGATAAAAGAATTATTTTGAATATAGAGATGTTGTCATCAATTTGTATAATCTTTTAAGCTCCACCCTCACTCCACCCAATGCTACTGGTTTCTTCAAAGGAATGAAATGCTTTATCTTCTTGACAGAACAAATTGACTGGAAAATTACATAAACCCCTCAGCAGATGTTCTTTTCCACTTTGTTTGGGAATTTGCACTGCTATACAGTGTTTCCAAGACCCATGTGGAGTTGGGCTTGCTGGATGCAATCAATGTATGCAGAGTCTACCACAACGAATACAAAGGCTACTGGATATTCTTTGGTTGTACAGTCCAGTGCAATTTGGGCAATAAACCATAATACTCTTTCCTAAGTTTTAAAACATTATTAAACAGCAAAAAGACTTGAGCTACTCAAATTAGCCTTATAAACCTAAGTATATTCCTACCCAAGTGAAATTTCAAGCTCCAATGGCTAGAACTATGCCTGTCATAATGACTGAGTCTTGAAGTCAAGGATGTTAGGAAACAAAGAATAGGAAAAAGAAATCAATTTTGACTTCCAGTCCCCCTGCATCATATCTCTATCAGTATGGCATAGTAATCTGTGCAAATCAGATGGCATCTTCAAAATTATAATGCATACCATTGAGTTAAGCATCTGTATAACAATCTGAATTGCCATCCATCTCTCAGTGAACAGTGTACTGCAACAGAGTGTCATTTAATGCTAAATGACACCCACCTACATAGTCTATTTCTCTGTCTAGCATGGTAAACTTGTAATTCATCCAGTTTATTTTTAAGACTTTGAAAAAAATATATGTTTTCACACAGTGAAAAATAAGAAACACTAAAGCAACTAACTCTCAATAAAAGGCTATCAAGCTGTTCAATAAATTACATATTAAAAACACTTCAGAGTAGATGTTTACTTTCCCCAAACATTGCAAATTCTTAGCAGCTCTTCGGAATGTATTGCTATTTTCAGCGAGAGATTATTTTTAGAGGAAAGGGGAGTGAGCTATCCAGAAGTGGAATAAATATTTCAATGAGAATTCCAAGAGTTACAGTAAGTCACATAAAAAAATTAAGATAAAATCAGTGTAAACTATTACTATAGTAACATGATTCATAAAAAGATAACTGTTCTATACATGCGTTTCCATTATGTAGCTGGGTTTCTACTGAAGTGTTCATTATGAATCATAATAAATCATACTTCATAGAAATTACCACCTTCTAAAGGAAAATGGTCAGTTAGAATTTGCTAGCTCAGTCCAAATAAATTTCCTAATAACTAATTAAGATTTCATTTTGGTGACTTCTTCTGAGAATTTAATTTTAAGCACAAGAAAAGGATAATATTTTCACCACATTTTCCTTACTTAAATGACACAGGGCTTTGCACTTATAAAAAGCTATACCTGCTTCCAAAATACTTGAATTCTACTTCAGGCTTCCTCAGTAATTAAATGTGTTTCACTGTTCAAGCCACTCTCTGGATGCTATGTGCCTTATCTGTAAAATTATGGAGGTTCCTCATTCCTCCCTAAGATCCATTAGGTACCATGAAGGAGAAGTGTGGAAAGGTTGGCAGAATGGAGTCTTTGGAAAGATTCAAATCTCACATCAAGTAGAATGGATTTTATCCTACAGGGAAAGACCTTGTTAATGTATCTCAACCATAGCATTAACATCAGTTATCAGTGCTTCAAGGGTGAAGAAAACGCAACAAAATAAAACTTGACTTCCAAAATTCATGTTTGCTAAGTAATAATTGCAAGATTAAAATAAATTTTATATTTTGCATGATGGTATTAAATAAGATAAAGTAAAAAGAAAAATGTGAAAAAATGTGTAGAAAATAGGTATTTATTTTCCATAATGGAAAAGATTTTCTTCAAAGGCCCTATTTTTCTCCTAAAGAGCAGATACTTCTTTTTTGAGATGTGATTTGGATATATAAAAATAATCTGCTTTCATATACCAAAAGCCTCAAAAGAAATCTTTTAGTCCAAATTTTGTAAATGGTCAGTGTTTCTATCATTTAAATATATAGTAAATTTCTGGGGCGCCTATGTGGCTCATTTGGTTGTCTCCAACTCTTGAATTCTTCTCAAGTCTTGATCTCATAGTTGTGAGATCTAGCCCTGCTTTGGGCTCCATGCTGGACAAAGGCCCCGCTTAAGATTCTCTCTGTCACCCTCTGCCCCTCCCCCACTCGTGCTTCCTCTCAAAAATGTTTAAATATATATTAAATTAATACCAAAAAATGGTTGTAGCTGGTGAATGTCTGAGAATATTCTATTATAATTATAATAGGAGCTCAGCAATAGGGAGTCTGAGTTCAGGTGTTAAAGCCGCTGTGACTCACAACCAGGCCTTTAAATTAGTGGCTAAACTACTATTAACAGTAGTTAATTCCCTAATTTCCTTCTTTTATTTTAAGTACTGTCAGCAAATAAGATATAGTATATAACTTTTTGAATATATGTATATCTGATGGGCTTTTCTCTATCTTTTTTCTTTTGGATACCGTGAAAAATTATGCTATGTAAACAGAAAGTTATAGTGAATACGGGTTTACTAGGCACCCTCCTTATTGTTTATCACTGTAAATGCCTCACATCTTACAAGGGTTTAAAGCTGCCATGGCTGTGATGAGCTTTCAAACCCATCGTTGTTTTGGAAAATACCATGAGTACAAAAACAAATATAAGAGAACAAACAAACAATACTCCCACCCCAACCCCCCCAAATCCAAATAATGTTTCAAGATGTTTATACCATGTCAGAAAATACCTGCACAAACCTCCATAAAATCATGTTTTCCTACAAGTCAAATAGGTACATACTGCATTTTTTCCTTATTCATAAAATAGTGCTTCTTTTCTCCCATCAGGTAAAAATGACTCAATCTAACTTTGTTTACCTATAGTGTGGCATACCAGGAATATCGACACTTTATGAGATCATCATCTTATTTAAATTTTTTACAGTTTACATAGAGTAGTCATTTTAAATTTGTAATTATTTTAAAGATGACAGTGTGGGAAGGAGATATTTTTCTCTTATCTCAAAAGCAAACACTCTTAACTGATGAAAGTTCCAGACACAGGATACAAAATCACCATGGAAAGGAATTTACAATGGTAGTAGAATAAAACACTCACCTGATTCTATCATGAGATTAAAATGCATCTTGCTAAAGCCACGTGGCTCTTGAAGGCTCACTTTATTGCATGTGTTTCAGTAAAAGAAGTCCTGCTTATTGGGCTGCCTTCACTTCCGCCCTGTATCTGGGATTTAGGTTGCCTTTTACAGCTTTTTTCCAACTCATCTGGCTAGAATGAATATTATCTGTTTTGTTATGTGCTTTTTCTGTTTTAATCCACCTCTATTTCCATACTCCTCCATATATGTTTGTTTAGCAAGCCTTGGTTTTGTCTGATCATCAGTCCAATTATTTACACATCATTTAAATTTTAATAACTTAACCTTATGAATTTAAAGAATAATGGGGCTCAATCGAGGTTAGGAAGAATTCTCTTGTTAGAAATGTTCTCACATAATATAAATTAACTCTCCATGGACCAAAGCTTGTGTGAATATGGAGGATTTAAAAAAATTCTGGCAGTGATAGCTTCTTGTCAAGAAAGTTCAAGCTTTAAGGCAAAATGGTTTCTTAGGAAGAACTATAACCAAAATATAAACAGGGATTCAACTCCTTGTAATAATCAAAATAAATAGATCAAAACTAAAGTCCTTTAACTGCTCAAAATAAGCCAGTACTATTGTTGTTCCATATTTTATCCCCATTGAAATCCGTTCAACATTCATAAAATATATGAAAACTCCTAAGAATTGACTAGGTCAGGTTTTTTCCCTACTGTTCTCTATTGTGTATAAAAAAAATTCCAGTTTCAGGAATATCCTTGGAATTTCCTCATACAAGTCAAAAGCAGAGGGAGTATAGGCAATAATATTTTAATAATTTTGTATGGTGATTAATGGTAACTACATTTATCCTGGTGAGCATTGCATTATGTGTATATGTGTTAAATCACTATGTTGTACACCTGAAACTAATATGATATTGCATGTCAGCTGTTCTCAATTAAAAAAAGTAAAAGTACTCTATAAATCACTGTAGAGAGTCCCCTACTTCCATAGATTTACTGCCATTGTTCTCACTGTAAATTATTTCACAGAGTGATAAGGGTCTGGAATAAGTAGGAGGGTTTATGGTTTAAGAATGCATCTCAGAAAAATGTGATCTGAGTATTGTGAGATCTTTAATAACCTGTAAGGGCAAAGAGCCAAGTTAGAAAGTTCTCTTACTCTCCAGTGTGTTAGGTGCCATGGTTTTTGTTTTTTTTTTTTTTAATTTAAAAAGGCAGACAAAGGGAACCTAAGAGGCTGTCATTTAAGCACCCAACTCTTGATTTTCTCTCAGGTCATGATCTCACAGTTTGTGAGTGTGTTGGGCTTTGCACTGAAGCAAGGATCCTGCTTGGGATTCTCTCTACTTCCTTCTCCCCCTCTCCCAGTTGTGCACTTTCTAAATAAATAAATAAATAAATAAATTTTGAAAATAAGGGAAGATAAATGGGCACTACACATTGGAGCATATCAAACTGGTCTTCTAAGTGAGTTTTCAAATGTATCACAACCCTCTATAATAATAAAAACCTCATTATGTTATAAAATAATAAGGAAACTCTGATTATTTTATTGTAGGTCATATAGAAATATTTTTTAAAAGTAAATTTTTGAAAACATTTCAAGTAATAATAGAAATGCAGGTGGAATTTATTTGAAAATTTTAAAAATTTTCAAATGAGTATTAAATTGGCACAGAAAACAAATAAAAGGGTTTGTTGGATGTGTGTGGGCATGTGTCTGTGTGTGTCAGGGTCAATGGATTATAATGACATAGGATATGTGATAAAGATGACAAAGGTTAAATGCCAGGAGGAAAAAAATTATGTTCTGGTAAGTGAGAGATATATCAAATAACTTTCAGAAAAATAGTTAAGGGTGCTATGATTCTAAGTCATGCTGTTGAGGGTATTCTATGGCCCATGCTTTAGTGCATAAATATTATCTCTGCCTTAAGTCAATATTTAACAATTATGAATAAAATTATTCCACCATGCAAAATATAAGCTCACAGGTGCATAAATAAATGGACAATGAATGGTCTTCTATAGATGAATGCACTTTGGTGGTTTTATTCTGAAGACATTTTTCTCTCCCTGAACATAACTATTATAAAAGATCATTAATTTGAAAACTGGAATAGTGTGAAAGGATATCTTAAGTTATTATCTGAAGTCCGTACTTTGTGTTAAATTCTTAAGAAAAGCAGTTTTCTTTTTTCTTTTTTTTCATAAATAGAAATCATACTATGAGTCATGGGTTCTAGTTCAAATAGATGAAAGTATAAGATGGAGTACTGTCATTATATTTATTTGTTTGGTTGGTTTTTTTTTTTTTTGGAGTACTCTCATTTTAAATGTTCCATGATTGTAATTGTTGCTAATATGATAGAATTCAATTAGGTATTATTTCAGTAAAATAATTATAATGGACTTTGCTATTATTAGTGGATAATACTACAGATGATAACATTTCTTTATAATATTTATCATTAATAGTATAATTTGTTCTTCTGGATACATATTATAGATTCTGTCAACCTAGTATTTACATAAGAGCAGTTGGCTGCCTATTAGGGAGAAGAAAAATCTTTTTTACTTACATCTGTTTATCTAGATTTATACATACACACACACACACACACATACACACTTGTATTTTGTCGAGCATTTTAGCCTAGGTAATTGATTATGAAATTTAGAAAATAATAAATATAAGATAACAAATGTCAAATATATGGTTACTAGTGGTTTTTCTGATTTCTATATTTTCTAGGTAATAACTTAGTTCATGAAAAAAAAAGCCTTTAGGTAATGTGAATTCACAACTTCTTCCTATTAAGCATAGATTTGCACTAAATTCTTCTAGAATTTAGACTTGTCTAGTGATAGACTAGACATTCTAGCACTTTCAAAAAAAGTCTACAGATATGAATAAAACATTTTGAGTTAAAGTATTTTAACTATTCAACGTTATCAGCACTGAATACCATTACTTAAAAGATTAAAGCAATAGGGACGCTTGGGTGGCTCAGTCTGTTGGGCATCTGACACTTGGTTTCGGCTCAGGTCATTATCTCATGGTTCATGGGTTCGAGCCCTATGTCAAGCCCTGTGTCAGGCTCTGCACTGAGGATGTAGAGCCTGATTGAGATTCGGTTTCTCTCCTTGTCTCTCTGCCTCTCCCCACTCTCTCTCTTTCTCTCAAAAATAAACATTAAAAACCCTTTAAAATAGATTAAAATAATATTTTAATAGCATCAAATTTTTTATATCACAAAAACAGTAAGAATTTTTGGTTGAGTCTTAAATTTAAGAACTGGAAGTTTCTTCCATGTTTCCAAGTTCCTAAATGCATCCAGCAGGTAAACATTTGTAGGCACAATCTCTAAAGGTAACTTGAGAGCAAAGTTACTAACATTACTAAGAAGAGTAATCTAGTCCACTTATGTTTTGTTCTTTGAACCAGAAAATGGACAGGTGATTCTAAAATAAATAGGGAAGGACTGAAATATCCCCCCCATAGGAATTCAAAATATAAATATGTTCAGAAGAACTACATGGAAAAAATGCATAATAGTATATCCATGACTATGAAATACATCCTTTGACTTTTTACTTAAATAGGTTATAAGATTTTAGCAGTTTCCTGTGTATACCAGCTCCTCACATTCTTTTAAGTTCTTCTTCAGTTACCAGCGTAGGAATAATAAGCCTTATTAAAAGGGCTTGATTAAAAACGTTGTTTACCAAAGCATGTTTTGAATAACACTGATCCATAAAATATTATAGAAGAAAAGTAGTTTTGCATGAAAGTAAGTTTATGAAAGTCTGCACATAATATATCACTCTTGGAGACTTCTTTTTTTTTTTCTTAAGCTTATTTATTTATTTTGAGAAACAGAAAGAGCATTAGCGGGGAAAGGGCAGAGGGAGAGTGAGAGAGGGAATCCAAAGTAGGCTCCATGCTGTCATCATAGCATTGTCTCAGGAACTGTAAGATTATGACCTGAGCAGAAATCAAGAGTTGCATGCTTAACTGACTGAGCCACCCAGGAGCACCTCACTCTTGATTTTAATGCACAAATGTCATTTGATATTGCATCATGAGTGTGTTTCTACTATATTAACTAATCTTTGAAAACACTTTCTTATGGCTGCATAATCAATCAATATTTATAGTTCTATAATTTACTCATTTCTTTCCTGTTAACATAGGGATTCTTAATAGTAGGGTTTTATAACAATATTGTAAAAAAAAAAAGCTTCAAGCATACATCTGATAGTTTTTATGGAATAAAACACTAAAATTAGAAATAATAATGGATTATACTGTACGAGTATTATAAAGGTCCTAATAAATATTGTCAAGTTGCCTTCTAGAAAGTTATACCAATATGAGTGTATTACTGCATATATTCCCAAAGTTATACACATAAGAGCTTTTATAAGTCAACATAAAAATCCCAAGAGAACAATGAACAAAACATTTACAGTTGGAAATTCAAATAGTTACAAATGGAAAAATAATGTGCAAACTCTTGAATAATTAAAATAATGCAAATTAAACCAATGATTAAATATGTTTAATCTGTTAGATTAGCCAAAATAATTTAAGATATAAAATTATATTGTATGCTTTCTTATATACTGCTAATAGGATATAAAAGTGGCCCCAAATATCAGGAAAGTATTTTGGAATATTTACTAAAATAAATGCCTAAAGTAATTCATTTCCTTAATACTTTTCTTTTTTTAGAAAATTAGAAATGTGGATAGAAATGTTTAAGAACGATCAACACAGCATTGTTGATAGCAACTAAAATCTGTTTAAATAGCAAGAGTAAAAAGCAGAAATATCTATGTTGAAACTGTTAATATTGCCTAATGATCCATGCTCTCCTACTTTTATTAAAGCTACCTTCTAATGTTAATTAATATGTGTCCACTTCAAAAAATACTCTAACTCTAAGTCTTTCTCTTTGCTAGGGTGGTTACATTACTATATTCATGCCAATTGGATATAAGCAAAATATAGTATATAGTATCTGTGACCTTAAAATGAAGGGTAGTCCGCTACTACTTCTGTCTCCTTGCTATAATGTGGACTTGGTAGAATGAGCAGGAACAACCATCTCACTCACGATACGGGAACATGGATGCAGAGAAACAAAGTAAATGATCTTGGATCTCCGATGATGTTGGTGCTACAGGATATTACTAGGCCATCTGCCTCTGAGACTTTTATTTGAAAGATAAATAAAGGTCTATCTTGTTTAAACTATTGTTTGGCTTTTTTTGTTATAGAGCTTCAGAACTACTTCTTAAGTACATGATCCCTACATGTAAGGATGGTATGCAGCAACTAAAAGCCACCTCATAGCATAGAAGAAACCAATAAAATAACATTGTAGAAAGAAAGCAAAATATATTATGTCAATTTTTTGATTATGCCATTAAAGGAAATTAATTTCCAAAGCACTAATGGAAGTCAAATCTTGGTGGTAAGATTAGTGATGATTTTCAAGATTTGCTTCTATTTTTAATATAATTATGAAAAAAATATCAGATGAATCCAATTTGAGGGACATTTTACAAAATACCTTACCAGTACTCTTCAATACTGTCAAGGTCACCAAAAACAAAGCAAGTTGAGAAACTGCTATAGCCAAGAAGAGTCATGATGACTAAATGTTATATGGTGTCCTGGATAAGATCTTGAAATAGAAAATAAAAATTAGATAAAAACTAAGGAAACCTGGAGATAGACTTCAGTTATAATATTTTAATATTAGTTCATTGATTGTGACAAATACACTATAGAAATGTAAGATGTTAACAATAAAAGAAGCCAAGTGTGGGCTATATACTTCCCATAGGAAGTGTTAAGAAACACACAGTGCATGGTAACTAATGCCAAGGGAGGATTCCAACTACGAGGAAGATAGCAAAGATCATCACTATTCCAGACACCAGAAATGGAAGTCCAAACACTTCTGCCCACTGCATCTTGGTATCTGAGTCATCAAGAAAATCACAACACAGCCAAGCACTGGATGGTACAATGCTTTTACTCATGTAAAGGACAGAGCAAGATCCATTCCAACAGTGGTTGTTATAGCCCCACTCATAGCCAGCAGGTGTCCTTGGCAGGCAAGGCAAGGCAACTGGCCAATGTGCCATCAACTAATGCCCTCATAAGGACCCTGACTGTTTCCCTACCAAATATCAAAAGCCATGAGCAAGACTGAAGGCCACTGATTGATGTACATGCCTAAGGAGAAAAGAAAAAAGCACTTGTTGATCCTGAAACATGGAAAAATATTCCCACACAAGGTAGCAAATGCTGGCTCTATCTCTTGGTAGGAAAAGTTAAAGCCCAAGGCCTATGCTTATGTGGCTGAGTGAGAGTCCAAAGACAATGCACATAAGACTGCCTTTCCCAACAGGAAGATCTGTACTATCTTCACAACTTTTTTGTAAATATAAATCTATACTAAAATTTAAAAATCTATAATATACATACAAATATATGTACATATATAAAATATATATACACACAGGTTCAAATATATATACAATATGTTTGTGTATTTATATACAAAGGATGTTTCAGGCACTATTGTGGGCCACAGACTTTGCTACTGATATGTTGCTCACTTTGTGTGGGCATAAGTCAGGCCTGCATTGTCTCAAGTTTCTGCTATATTCTTTTTTTCAGTATCTCTGACTTCCTAAGCCATATACATGTTTAGTTCCATGATGAACGACATCAGCTTCTCCTTCAAGTCACTGACATCACTGAAATTGGAGCTTTGGAGACAGTGGTGAATCAATCTGGGTCTCCGGTTCTTTTCATGGATTCCAGTTTTCCTTTATTCTCTACTACCATCATGTCCCTCTTACCTTCCAGATGCCTGTCCTTCTGACCTCAGATCTATCTACCACCTCGGGCTGTGGCAACAGATGAATGTAAACTGTTTAAATAGTTTCCAAACAAGGTAAAAACAATATGATAAATCCATATATTATGTCTGCTCTGATGATTATGATTCTTGGATCAAATCTTACCTAAAAAGCTATGTAATCTATTAGGACCACTTATTAAAAATCTTAGCTACTGAGCACTAACTGCCTAATTTCGAAGGCTAAGGGTCACAGAATCACTCAATCAATGAATCACAAGGAGGGTGAAGATTAAAAGACAACATGCCCTTGACCTCTGATGCAATATCTTGGAACCTTCTTAAACGTTGCCATTTTCCAAAATGAATCAAGATAAACAACCATTTTTTTGAGCTCTCCATTGAAGAATTAATAGTATTAATGAAATCTATCTAATCTCTATATATTCTAGCTCCTTTCTAATTTCAAATTCATTACATCTATAATGAAAATAAAAGATATTCTTAGTGGTCAAAAGACATAAAATGATTAATCATATATCTACTAATGACATTTTAGAAGTACCTCAGCCCAGAAATGTGACACTACAATCATTAAAAATCAGATTCAATTTTCAAAGATACTAATCTTAAACTTTATGCTGCTGGCAGAAACATAAAATTATATCCAGTAAGCTCAGATGCTCTGGATAATGGAAAAGCTCAGTTTAATGGTACTGCCAGAAAATAATATGCTTTTAAAAATTCTGCAAGTTGAGTAGGGAGATAACTGATCAGAATATGACAAAGTGATGTTACAAATTGTTCCGAACAGAAAAATTCCAGATTCAAAGAGATTTTTTGTTTGAGACACTGATTGAGGTCCAAGAGCAGCATAATGGTACCAAATGGATAAAAACAACAATAAAGTCACTTCTCATGCATAATGCATACACATTCTCTATTGGAGTTGATATCACCATCTGGTGTCTAATTATTCCCGCCTCATACCACACGGTGGTATGCACCTAATGGAATGACTGTACATTATAATAACTCAGTACACAGACTCTTTGCTGCTAATTATAAGGTGCTAGTTTTTGTTGTTGTTGTTGTTTTAAAGATCATGGAAATCCCAAGGAATTTGGTGTTCATGGCTTAAAATAAATATTCTGTAGGGTGTCACTAGGACATGAGAACTCCAGTTAACTTTTATTTTTCTAAAATATCTATTGTTCCTTTATGTTTAGTTCATTTCTTCTAACATCTGTACCACAGTAATTAATTAAGGTCCTGATTCATTATTCTCATCACATGATCCTTTTTTTAAGCAGCATCTTTTTTCAAACTACTTATTTTGATTTATTCATATATACTTTCAAGTTATAGGAGTCAGGATTAACAGTTATTTATTCTCTGTGAACATAACAAAAAATGATTCTGATGAAATCAGACAGTTATTCATCATTCATTCATTCATTCAATAAGCATCTGTTGCATATTTACTAAAAAATAGAAAGTTTAGGGTCTGAGGGAATAATTTATGACCCTTGAGAAGGACTAAGCCTAATTAATAAAAAAGATATAGAGAAATGATAACAAGAAAGCTTTGTAAATACTGAAATATAAGTATTTACATGTTCTTCATGAAGTAGAGGGAAGATTCTTTAGGATAACTTTTAACCCCTGAAGGTCCCGCTTCTTTTCGTGGTTACAATTTTAGTAATTTACCATTGCACAATAAATTTCCTGCAAATACAGTGGTTTGAAATGTCAATTATTTACTGATTATTTTGCAATTTAGTCAGGGCTTGGTGGCAACAGCTCATGCTTGTTCCACATGTACCTTTAGAAAAGCTTTATTAGATAAACTAGAAGATCTCCTTGAATGTGGCTCCTTCCCATGGATTAAAAGTTTGTCTGGCTTTAGCTGGTAGCTTACGTGAGATGGTCAGTTGGAGATCTCAATTACCTGCTACATGTGGTTATCTGGACTTCTTCACTAAATGACAGCAAAGTTACACAAGAGCACAAGTAGAAGCCACCAGCCTTTTCATAGAGTTGGCCCAGACTTGCAGAGTATCAATCTTACACCATATTCTAAGTAAGAAGATATAGGTCCAGTCCAGATTCAATGGATTAAAAAATTAAGCTACACTTCTCAGAGTTCTATTTTTGCTTATCTTTAATTCACTAGTTGGTATAAAATTGATCAAATAAATATAATCATGCAAAGTACTTTAGGAGTAATGTAAAGGCTTAATTTTCTTAAAGTCCAGAGTTCCTGTATGTAAAATTCCATTTTAATACAATGGTTCTAAAAATGAAACTATATTCTATGGAATCTCAGAAAGATAGGATCGAATTCTAGGTTTCCTGAAATGGTTGTGCTAATCAACAGAAAATTTTATCTGTAACAAAACATCTAGGTAAATTTAATTTTATATCAAATTCTATGTGCATAACATTTATAAAATACTTGTTATGTATTTTAAGGTGAATAATGTTTTCTATAATATTTCATTCAATCACCAGAACAAAAGCTTCAGTCAACATTATTATTCCCCTAAGAAATGAAAGGTTTATCTGAGTTTGTGCAGCTAATATGTGGAAGATCTTGGATTCAAGCCCAGAATGCCTTTCTCCAAAGTCTTAATGCTATGTCATACTGCTTAAGAACACAAATTGAATATGATGTTTAAAAAAATGTATTTCTTATCTATTTTCCCTTCTGATATATCCAGTGTTCACTTACAAATAAAATTTATGATTGTTTTAATAATAATATATAAGGAGGTTTGAGAGTCTAGGAACATGGTTTCTATTAACTTGAATCTGACCACTGAATTATCCAACCAAATTTCATTCTATATAAAAATTATAACTTATAAAACTGTTTGCAAAGAAAGTATATATAACCAGATATGTGTGTGTTGCAAATTAACATCTAAAATAAAATAGATAATACTGGGAGATAAAATTATATATTTAAAGATTAGATTTAGGTATAAGCTCTATTATGAATCATCTAGTTGCTTAAATTTTTACCTTTCCTAGTTCCTTATTTTCTATTTTATAAACTCCATAATGGACAGTGATAGGCCTCTTACTTTATACACAGTAGGTATAGAATGAGGGGAATAAGTTGTAAAAGTCCTATGAAAAATTTATGAAAACAATTAATTGGGTGAAAAGTCAATCAGAAGACCCAAATCCATAATACTAGGTCAACTGTAATCATATTGGAAAATTTTCCTGGGAGGTTTTGCTCTACATTTTCCTGTTATGTTAAGAGAAAATTACATGAAAGTAGATTATAGTTATACTTTGAGACAATTATTTCAAGACCATTTGAGAGCAAAGAAGTACTGAAGAGCTTTTTGAAAAATTACAGTTGTATTTTTTTAGGTTTCTCCATTAACGTTAATTATGTTCTCCCTAGTGTCATGAGCTTAGGCGCCTTCTGAAAAGGAAAATTTATTCACCAACGGATGAATGTTTTAAGTTTTTAATTTATTACCATTTGACCTGAAACATTTAGAGTTGCTTCTTTTTCTTTAAAGTAAAAAAGTTAGCTTTATTGAGATATAATTTATGTACCAAAAATTTGCCCAATTAAAGTTATAATTCATTGTGTGTTTGTTTGTTTGTCTACTGAGTTTTATGATCATCACCATAATTACAATATTTTAATCACTTCAAAAAGAAATTAAAATATTTTCATTACTCCAAAAAGAAATGTTTTACTGAATAACAATTGCTTCCTATAATCTGACCATCTCACCCTCTATGTTACCCTATGTAACACAATCTATTTTGATTTGTCTTTAAGTTCAAATAGACAAGTGGGGAAAGGAAATTATTGTCAGACTATGGATAATATAATGTGTAATTCAGAGATCCAGACTGCCCACACATCAATCCCATGTTAATAACACGTAAAAGACCAGACAGTATAGCTTTAAGTGCATCCTATGAAGCGACCAGAATGGTTCTAATGCCATACTGGAGTATAGCATAGTTGCTGGCTCACATTTCATCTAAAGAATCTTGAATTAGAGTCACTTTTGGAGACTTCATTAGGAATAACTGGAGAGAAGAGTGCACCCTTCAAACGTGCGAGCTTTCTGCACACTTGTTTGTGCCCCTATTTTTTTTTCATGTCCTCCATTCCTAAAATGTGTCTATGTACCTACACTCATTTCCAGTTCTTTTTTCACAACTCTTCCCACATTTTCCCTGACAGTCACCACTTTAAATTTCACTCACTCAACATTCCTTTGAGTCTCCATTTCCTAATACTGCCCTGCCAAAAATACATATATTTTTAAAGCTTCTTTTCTTTTTCTTCTTTTTCCTTTTTTGTTTTTTTTTTTGTTTGTTTTTACAATCTACCTGTGTTCAGGCTTCTGATTTACTTCACCAAGATTCATTTTTACTTTTTACCTTGGACAATTTCTTTGCCTTTTTTTCTCTTTTTCTCACTTATTTCAGAAGTAACATTGTATTCCCTTAATTTAACCCTCCAGTGGGTCCCTGCTTTTTCACTGAAGCCTATTAAACACATCTTGCATAACCTAGTGGAAATAATGTCCCTAACAAATGTATCAGCATCTTATTTTTGACTCTAGTGCCAGCTTTTCTGTTGTTGAAATAAATAAGTATATGTGCATTTTTTTTCTTTTTTTAAAATATAATTTATTGTCAAAGTGGCTTCCATATAACACCCAGTGCTAATCCCTCAATGCCCATCACCCACTTTCCACTATCCCCCCAATCAGCCCTCAGTTTGTTCTCTGTATTTAAGAGTCTCTTATGGCTTGCCTCCCTCCCTCTCTGTTTGTAACTTTTTCTCCCTCCCCTTCTCCCATGGTCTTCTGTTAAGTTTCTCAAAATCCACATATGAGTGAGAACATATGATATCGGTCTTTCTCTGACTGACTTATTTCACTCAGCATAATACCCTCCAGTTCCATCCACACTGCTGCAAATGGCAAGATTTCATTCTTTCTCATTACCAAGTAGTATTCCATTGTATATATAAACCACATCTTCTTTATCCATCCATCGTTTGATGGACATTTATATGTGCATTTTTTCTAGCATTTTTAATCTAACTGTGAAACATAATTTAATAAATAATTAAAGACATGGATTTGGGATCATATGATAGATGTAAATTCCCAGTTTTGACTCTAAATCCCAGGTCCTTTGAATTATCTAAACTATAATCTCCTTATCTGTAAAATAGGAATGATACTACTGCTCTCATAGAACTGTAAGAGAAAAGAATAATGCATTCAAACAGCAAAGTGCTAAAACTGACAAGTAATACTAACCGTTACATTATGTTCATTACCACTTTTCATATACATTATACCTTCACTAGACTTCTTTTGGGTGAATCTGGGTAAAATACATCTAAAATATGATTTTTTATGGGAAAGTAAATTTCAAATAACAAACTAACTTCAACCAATTTTTTCACTCGTTGTTGAAGGCTTGCTGTGTAAAAATAACATAAATGTTAAAAGATGATCTCGTTGGTTCTCTGTAGTCTGGAATATATACAAATTCATCTGCCTTTTAAATTTTTCCCATGAATATGATGTCATTTAACTCTTTTTTGGCAAACTAAATGGAACCAAAAACAAGTTTTTGCCATCAAAATTTGTTAAGTATAAAGGGAAAAAAAAACAACAAAAAAAGAAAAAGAAGTACAACAATGTCATGTGATGATGGAAATACTTCTTATAAATATGAGAAAATAATATATGCTTTGATCTCTCATTGTAAATCAAATTTCATCAAAAATTTTTTTCCAGGAAACATAAGCTTGCTGTCAATTAACCTGATAATTAAGATATAAGGAAGTAAGATGTAAGGCAAGGTCTGGAATCCATTTCTTAAGTTGATTAACCCTCATCATCACTTTGGTTGACATCCCCAAACACACTTTTCCTTTGTTGTAATCCCTCTATACAAGTGCCTTCTTAAATAAAAGACTACATTCTTGTTTGTTCATTTCCCTCTAATTTCTAAGTTCCCTGAAAGTAGGCACTTTGTCTCTCAATATATAGTGCTAATTTCTATAATAAATTGCAGTTGAATGAACAAATAAAAGAATGACTTCAGAAGGATTTTTTAGACTTATTTCATCTGGAAATAATACCCCATTACAAATATTTTCTTTTGAGAAGAGTAACAAGAAGTCAGTAACTAAAAATCACAAAATATCTTTTACTTAATATGCATTTGTGTATGAAGCCATATATATTTTCCATGACCATGTTAAATGCAGTCACTTACATACATATCAGCAAGGTTGGGTGGAACCTGATTGATGATTAAACTTTTTGATGCCCTGTCTAAAGAAGGTTTACTCCAATACTTTTATTGTCTAGGGGATGTAAGCATTGTTTCTGTGATCCACTCCAGAAACAAAAGCAAAAATAAATTCTAAACATTCACTGAAAACTTTGGTTAAACACAAAGTGCCAGGTATTGTGGTTAATATGATTAAAGATTTTAACTAAAAATGTTGGAAAATAGTTTTCTCATTTAATGGTAAAGGTACAAAATGACTAAGAAATCATTCTAAAAATGGAGAACTGAAGAACACTGGTATTCTGCAAGCTTGACCAAGGCAAATTAGATTACAGAAGGACTTTCCAAATTGCAAAAGAAAAAAAAAGTAATGAATAGAGTTCTCTCACTTTTGATATTTTCTCACATCAGCTTTTCTTAAACTTTTGGCACCTGCTAGAAAGTAAGAGCAGATGAGAAAATGAGTGAACATGTAACCACTGGATACTAACAGAAGAACCTGGAAATAATATGATTGTTGCAAGTATGACAGCTCTTTTTCTCCTACTCAAAGAATAATTTAGTTTGCATCCAAAATGTCATAGGGACGTTTATTTTCTACCAGCAGAATTAGTTTTAAATTTCTAGCATGAAATTGGTATGCCAATTTTTTATGAAGTAATGCTAAAAATAAAAAGAAAATAAAAGGACAAGCTGACATTCATGATTCATGTAGTCAACTACCTGGCCCTGTCTGAGATTCACTGGGGTATAAAATGAAACCTCGTGTCTGCTAATTCCAGCCAATTGTCTTGAAAGTAGGGCCAACATTTCTATGTTCTTTGTGCTAATGCCATCGCCACAGAGCACTGCCCATAGTCACTTCTATTATTTTGAATGAACAAACAAAGCGCTATCTGATGTGCCCTGGAAATATTGAAATAACCTGGAAAGTGGAAAAGAGTGAATGTTTGTGTTCATTGGTGTGTCTGTGTGTGTCTGTTTGTGGGCAAGGGAGAAAGAAAGAAAGAGAGGTTAAAGAATCTGAACAAAAGCCTCATGTATCCTTATTATCTTCCTTGCCTAAAATATGTAAAAGCTATAAAAATTAGTCTTGGAGCACCTGGGTGGCTCAGTCAGTTAAGCATCCGGCTTTGGTTCAGGTCATAATCTCATGGTTCGTGAGTTCAAGCGCTATGTCAGGCTCTGTACTGACAGCTCAGAGTCTGGAACCTGCTTTGCATTCTGACTCATTCTCTCTCTACTCCTCCACAACTCGTGCTCTGTCTCTTTCTCTCTCTCAAAAATAAATAAACATTAAAAAATTTAAAAACAAAACAAAGCTCGTGCTATAAAAAATAGATAGATTAGATAGATAAATAAAATCAGTCCTGGTCATTTTGGTCAGTATGTTTTTAAGAGACAAAAATTTGATAGAAGAGTATCATTTGTATTTTAGGAATGCACCTCTATTTCTCTGTCAGCAATTTAAAATGTGGATGTCTGCAGCAGTTGGCAAGAAGCTCAAAAGCAGATTTATCCAAAGGCACCAGCGGATGCCTAAGCAAGGCCTCATAGGACGCTGTTCTACTGGTGGCCATGATGGTTTAGGGCCTGAAATATTGCATTTACACTCAAAAATATGTTTTGGTTGCTATACCAAATGCAATAAGTTACTCAGATCTAACATACTTATAAAATCGTTAAGTGATCCTCTGGGAAAAGTCAAATGTTTGTAGTTTCTGCTAACTCAGGCATTCATTCCTTCTCACAAACTCTTTTATCTAATTGAAATACCCTCTCCCAAGTCAATCCTCCCAGGTTCAGTGCAAATACTGGCTCAGGCACAAATGAACTCTGGCTTTTGAGTTCTTCCTCTACGCCAAGCTGCATTCTATATATAACCTCCTTATAGTCATCACTCATTTTATTATTTGTTTGTTTGTTTATTTTTTAGCCCACATGCCTCTTCTATCATGTAATTCTCCTTGGTGCATAGGGGCCATATATTAGTGGCCCTCATATCTTGGTCACAGACATCTGACAGAACTCTTCAAGAGTCAAAAGACAAAAAGTATTTTTTAAAGAAATCCAAGGACAGGAAGAATGGAAGGATGAATGTAGAAAGCCTTTTATTAAAGCACTTCAGTGGCTTAGTCAGTTAAGCAGCTGACTCTTGGTTATGGCGCAGGTCATCATGGTTCATGGGATCAAGCCCCACATTGGGCTACTTGCTGGGTGTAAGGCCTGCTTGAGATTCTCTCCCTCTCTGCCCTTCCCCTGTTTGCTTGTTCCCAATAAAAATAAGCTTTTAAAAATAGTTATTTGCATAGAAATTATATATACAAATTATTTTATATTATTTGCATTTATTAAACACATCATTCCCTCTGTAGCTATTTTCATGAAGAGCATGGAATCAGAACTTAGGGAAGTGAATTTTTGGTCATTTTAACAAAAAAAAGGGAACAACTGGGATAATGGGATGGCCTAATAATAACTATATACCAGCAATGTAGGAAAATACCCTCCCACCAGACAGGACATTTCTGCTGGTGCAATTAATAGACTTGGAAGATCAATATATTACTTTTGTGAGTTCATAGAAAAAGTAAACTCCTGTAGGTTTTAACAGCTTTAACCTCCTTTCACCTACTCTCTACCTCCAAATTGTATTTTTAGTAAGAGTAATACATTTGTTTAAGGTACAGATTGATTATATTTGCTGATCACCCTTTTATAATTTTTAAACCTAGTGTGGGATTCAATTTTATTGTAGATTTCATGTGATGATATTTATAAAGTCCCCAGTATTGTGTCTGGCACCTAAGAAACACCACATATTGCTAAATAAATAAAATGGAGTCATATTAATTTTCAGGTGATTTCTTCATCTTATGTATTATCTATAGAATGTGTTAATTTTTTCCTAGGGTCACTGAGTCACCATTAGTAAACACTATGTCTTTGTTTCATTGCAAGGTTATAGTGACAGAAAAGTGTAAAGTATATAAGGTATAAAGTTTATAAGAGAAAGCATTAACATGCTCTGAATTAATCTTCTGTATTTTAGTTTATTTGATTAGCTTACCACCTCAAAAAAACAGTATTGATGTTTAGGTATTCAGTAAAAGTAGAATCAACTTACACAAATGGGCAATGATGTCATCCTTTTGATATAATACTGTCAATTTATTCATTTTCATACTATAATTATTGTCTTTAAGAAATGACTTTGAGATATCTATTAAATTTAACTTTGTGCGTGAAGAACAACCCTACTTATAGGTGTGTCACCGAGAAATTCTGTAATCTTGGCCAGCAAAAGCAACCTCTGAATCTCATTTTTTTCTCTTCTATGAAATAAGTGAATTAAAATAATTAATCTCCGAATTTCTTTCCAGGTATGAGAGACTATTGTTCCATATGGTGATGGAATGTTATCAGGAACACATGTGACTTCAGAGTTACCATAAAATGTCCATAACAACATGGTGGAATTTTTTCAGGGCAATTTCCCCCTTGATGGATACTTCACAGAGCAGCAATGTTCATCATTTAAGTTGACACCTGCAAGCTCAAAGTTCAATTAAAAGTGATTAGTAGCACATTATAAAAAATTATAAGGCTATTATGTAAACACATCTGAAGAAAATAATCCTTCAAGACTGGATTGGAAAGGTCTGTTTACTTTTCTAGATCTACCACAAGAATTAAAACATTTTGAGGTAAGGAAGTACATATTATTCATTTTTGTTTCTTCATCTCCTGGTAAATAGTACACATATAATATTCATATAAATGAGTGAGCGAATAACTAAGAGAGAAGTTTACATAATAAACTCTTTTTCATGTCTCATATTTCTTCTTTGCTATCACTTGGAAAAATATAAGCAGCCTAAATTATATATTCCATATACAAGTACCTAAAGTATAAATGACTCAGGGAACAATTGTGAAGTAGGCCAAAACTGTATTTAGGACTGTATCTTTAGGACTCTATTTTTCCAAATTATTTGGCTAGATTTCCAGATACTAGTGTTCTATGTTCTGTTCTATCTCCCTCCCTTTCATGGTTAACTTCACTTAATGATGTTGTGTGTGTGCCTGCAAGCAGTGTGCTGAGGATGATGGGTAGACATGATCACATGTGATAAAGAGTGTGTTGACACATTTTATTCAATTCGTTCAATCACTTACTTATATTTGCGTATTCCAAGCTACAGATAATAATATGGTAGGTACTGCAAGGATAAAAAAAAAATGGCCCACTGTCCCTCAAATGCAGATCCTATGTTTATATAGGAAACTCAGGGATGCCTGGGTGGCTCAGTCTGACTTCCACTCAGATCTTCATCTCACGGTTTCTGGGTTTGAGCCCTGCATCAAAGCTCTACTTAGAATTTTCCTGTTCCCTTCTCTCCCTGAATTTCCCCTGCTCACTCTCTCTCTCTCTCAAAAATAAATAAGCATTAAAAAATAAATAGGAAAACTCCTATAACAGTAAACACACAGACATGTCAGTGACTGATCATTCTGGCCACATCAGTGTTTGCCTACTTAGCTTTGTACCAATAACTGGATCTCACTTTGGTGTCCAATTTCTACCTCCTTAAATGAAGGCAGGCTGACTTACCACATTTCTTCCACTGGGTTCTTCACAGCAGAATCAACATGAGCCTACCAGTTACGCTGCCTCTGTCAGTTTCTTGTAGACATTGGAAAGATTTCAGAAGGTAAAATAGCTATTGCTATCAAAATGTTTGAATCATAACAGCTATGCAAATGCTAATTTCTTTGCAAAATTATCCATTCTGTTTTCAATTGTAAATTTATTTTAAATAAGACAAAAGTAATAGTTTTTGCAAATCTCAGACCAGTGAAATCATCTATATACCATTTTGGAGGTTTCTAATGTGAGAGTGTGATAAAACTATCTTTATGCTTCAATTTCATTTGGGTTTTGAAAAATAATAGAGATCCATTAAAGAAAGAATTTCAGCCCTGCTTGCAATTTCAATTTAAAAAGAACTGCAGAATTACACATCCTAGGACGAGCCACTCTTATTTTAATGTAGGTATTACCCCACTGGTGACCTGCACATTTAGAAAATCAAAATAGGAACCCACCCTGCTTCTTACACAATCCACTTTCCCATCCTCTCCTCTCCCCAAAAAAGTATTTCCTGGAACGTGATTGTCCTGAAAATTAGACCTACTGTTATATAAAGAAACTAATTTAGGAATAACATAAAAATCCTATAGCCTGCAGCAATTGCTTTTGATGTAGAGTAGTTTGTTCTCTAACTCCTCCTTTGCCAATCCAGAAGAACCTGAAGTGTGAATTTTCTGTGTTTCTTATTTTCTCCTTTTGCTTTGGGACTACCTATCACCCTCCTAAGGCTAAGGTCAGACCAGGGGAACATCTGTAAAAATGCAGATCAGGTTTTCTGTGCTCAAAGAAATGAGTGGTTTTAAAATAAGCATTTTCTCATCAGTATTCTATACCACCATCTTAGCATGGAGGAGGGAAATACAACAATGAACCTAAAAAGAGGAGAAGATAAAAGGCAATGACTCAGAGGGGGAAAAAAGTTTCTTCTTAATTGAGTTTAAAAGTAAGAAAAGAGAGGAAAATAGTCCCCCAGCCTTCTCTTGGTGAGATATCTTCAGATTATTTTGAAGTATATGTATTTGTATGACATCCACTTTTAGTGCACCAGATGGAATAGAGTTAGAAGTAGAAAAAAGGCTTATGGGTATTGCGGACACGGAAACTGAGCACCACCTGAGGGACAGAGCTGGCAAAGCTCCTCCAAGAAACAGGCTAGGACCTCCTTGTGATAACCAAATAAATCACCTGGTACCACCTTAACTTCCAGATATATTGGAGCTATTTGGACTCCTCTTTCCCTTGTCTCCATATAGATATAATTTTAAATGCAGGCGTTCTTTTGTTTGTTTTCCTAAGATGTTTTTAATTATACCTCCTAAAGTCAAAATCTCTCTAACATGGACTCAAACCTGAACTTGGTAACTTCACCTAATCAAGTTGTGCTTAACCTGCAGTTATCATTTTCTAATTTTTTGTACTTCCTGAACTTGCAGTCAATCAATGACACCTTTATAGTGCTGTGTAGATCTTGTCTTTCCCAAACATTGTACTCTCCACACCATTTGCCAATTTAAGACATTTCAAAAATTTTTTATGGCATATCTAAACATGAAAAGGACAAATGTAACTGTTATAAATACTCATAATTCTTCATTCTGCTCCTTTTGAAAGTGATCATCCTGAAGAAAATCTTTTAATTTCCCCCCAGAGCTGATCACTTTTGTAATTGATGTGGATTGGAGAAGCATAAGGGGGTCTAAGCCACCTTATAAGAGATTGCCCATTATTCATCCAGAGCCCTAAAACTCCATCATCTTTTTCTCCCCTCACCTTCCACCATCTGATCATTTTTCACTCTGGACAACCCACTTTTCAAAGAGCTCTGAACAGAGGGTGGAAATTAAGAAATAAGAGACCTGGTATTGGATTGGAGATATGATGACTGGCAAGTGCCATGGCCATTTGGACATTTTCCTATGAGCTGAGGCATCCCTAGATCCATCAACCTGTCATAGATGCCTAAAACTTAACTTAGGAACTTTTATTATAAGATGTATTATGTATCGCACTAGCTCTCCCCTCAGTTTGGGGTCTCTCCTGTCTCCCCAAGAAACTGTAAGTAAAACTCCACATTATTCTTGACACCTTTTCTACTTAATCTTATTTATTGTCTTCCTCTCTTTCCCCAAACTATGGTGGAAACTGGTCTCCAGGTGAAGCTTGAGTGATAGCACAACTGATCCAAGGAGATTTCGTAATACTCATGTAATACTCACGTTAGATTTTGAGATCTATCACCAAGGACTTTTGAATCCCAGGTGCAGTATTTAGCTACTTCTTTGATTACAGAATCATCCAGAAAATCCAACAGTGCAATTCACTATGGTGGTTAAGTTGTTAAATTCAAGCAATGGGATATTCAGGCAATAAGAGAATGGCCTGGTGGGAGACTTCATGATTCTTGATAAACAATTTAAAAGTCAGAGGGAGATTATGTCAACTATGCTTCAGATCACAACTGAGGAGAGGCGCTATTCTAAATGAAAGGAATGTCTATTATGAGAAGCTTTACCCTATTATATAATTTCAATAAATGAGAAAGTTTAAGAAACACCATCCTGTATTGCTCTATAAGTTCTTAAGGCAAGGAGATCTTTTCTTAATGGAGAAAGAGGTAGGGAAAATATTGTGATTCACTCAAGATACTTGCTAGGCTTCCCAGTCTGGTCCTGGTCTTCAAAAGTCTGAGCTCAAGCCATTTGGCACCAGGTTTAGTCTCCATGTTCCCAGAAGAAAGAGAAAGTTGTGAGAGTGCAGAAGTAAAGCTAGAAAATATATATTTGAATGTTAGGTAGAAATTCTGCTGAAATGTAGGAATGGCGAGTCATGGTTAAAGAAAGCCTTGAAGGTAACAAAGGTAAACAAAGGTGTTTAAAAAAACAGAATAAACAATACCTGCCCTGATCCCAACTCAATTAAATCTAAGTCAAGGTGGATTCTGCCTAGGCATTATCATCAGTTTTTGAAAATTCTTTGGGCCTTTTTAACATGCAATCAGGGCTCAAAATCATGGACTGAACTTGAAAGAATACATGACAATATTGAGTGTTGCCTTTATTTGAATGAGGCACTTAACTACAAGTTCCTAGGGGGAGAAGTCCTCTGTCCACAGACACAGATACCAGAAATCTTTGTTACCACAGGACAAGAGCTTGAGAAGTGACAAGGAGACCAGGGAAGCTTAGCACTGGCTAAGCAATTTATACCCAAGTGTTGCTGAACACACTTAGGCTTTACCAGAATTCCCCCTGTTGATAAGTTTGAGGAGAAAAAGATACAAGGATTCTTCCCTTTTGTACTGAGAAAAGGCCAAAATGAGACATTGGAACTGACGCCTCAGGGCAGATGTAAGCTGGGTGCAAAGCAAGTATGACTCACTCTTGAGGTTAAGTTTCTAGTAACTTTGAGATGGGTAGGCAGATTCCAAGCTCTAAGCCAGAGAGCCATCTTGAAGCCAGCTGGGGCCTATGGAAGGCTACTCTTCTAGAGGGGCATGACATTTCAGTTACATCACTGAATTAAAATACTTGTTCTCAAAGTGAAAGCCACTATCAATATATTTTATCACTTACTAAACTACATGCTTGTTAGAACACAAAATCACTTCAGTCAAACCTGCCTTCTTTTCTGTTTTATCAATTTCCATTTCCATGCTCTTTTGATTTTTTTTTTTACCATTTTGATAATATGATTTTTCCCTTTTGCCAACCTGTCTTCCATGACAAATTCATTAGGTATTTTTAATCCTGGCTTGTTATCTGGCTGGATCCATTAAGTGACTTCCTCATATGCTCGCTTTTCACCTTAGTGTTCATTCATTATTTATATTGTCAATTTATGCATTTCTCATGCATATTCCTGGGTAAATGAGTTCTTTATTTTCAAATGCCTTGCTTCATCATCTTTAAACTGAATTTACTGGCTCCAACATTGCCTTTCTTAGCTCCCTCAAGCTGCTGAGCATTGTGACAAAAGATCAAGGAGTGATTCCAATTGGTATTAATTGAAAGTCATGGTCTCCATTCGGCACCCAGATTCTCCTTCACTGCCTCTAGCATTCATTATTCTACTCCTTAATCAGTTCTTCTAAATTTCTATCACTCTTTTTAATCATTAGTTCTAACAGTTTCTCAGATTTTCCCTTGTTTTTGATAACTTTGACAGTTTTGAGGCATTTTTCTCATGTTTCAACAAATATGGATTTGGAGGAGGACAACCACGGATGTAAAATGCCATTCTCATCACATCATATAAAGGTGTGCATACTACCCAGATGACTAATCACTGTCAATGTTAACTTTGATCATCTGATTTAGGTAGTATTTGCCAAGTGTCTCCACTGTAAATTTCCTCACCCCACACCCTTCCTATACTTTAATCTAGGAACTCACTAAGCACAGTCCATCATTGAGGGATAGCCAGTTAAACTCCACCACTTTGAGGGCAGAGTATCTAGATAATTATTTAAAATTCTACTTTATGAAAGAGTTTGCAATAGCTTTTAAATTGGTATTCCTATATCTATTCATCTTCATGTCATCTGTGCTCCTTCCGTCCATACTAGACACAGGGGTCATCTGTCCTCTGTTTAACACCTTCCAAAAGCTACCAGTTAGTGGAAGTATCAAATGCTAGGTCTTATACTCGAGATTTAAACCTCTACATACCCTCCATACTCCAAACCAGTGAGTCTCAACCTTAGTTCACCTGGGAATCACCAAGTTGCTTTGGAGCATGCAGATGCCTGGTCCCCACTCTAGAGCTCTCCAATTTATTAGTGAAACATGTCTTTGAAATATTTTAGTACTTATTACCTTTTTATTATTATAAAATATGTATTCTCACACAATTATTTTATAAAAGCCATCATCCCAATAATTATATTTACTTATTATAGTATTCATAAATTTTCTAGGTTTTTTCTTTCAGTTGATTATTTGGAGTCAGTGATTGCCTTTTGATATTTCAAGTACTTGGGTACATGTTATAAGCATTTCAATTCCCTCTCATTTCTACATTTTTAGTAAAGTGTTTCCATGGTGCTGAAAAAATGTAATTACTTTATAATCAAGAAATGTATTTTAATGCTATTACAGACCTCTGGAGCAATGAAAACTTCTAATCTAAGATATTCCCTAGGTAAACTATGTTATGAAGTATCGTCTGCACATAAGTTATTAATTTTCTCTTCATAATCTCTGACCTCATTTACCTATACTAAATTATATTTGTCATTTATTTAAATAATTATTGTAGAATATTCTCAAATTAGTTTATTAAAACATAAAATATAGATTATTTACAATGTTCTTATATATAAAGAAACAATGAAGTTAGAAGACTGTTATGTAATATTAGAAAAACGATTATTTAACCATACCACCATTTTATTTTAAAATATTTTAATTCTACGTTAATACTTTAAAATTCAAATATGAAAAATGCAGAGCATTTACAGATCAATGTTTCACAACCAAAACCCCTCTATGTTATAGTACAAGAAAGGATGGTATTTTCTTGAGCCAAACATAACTAGTTCAAATTTAAAGTATTGGGGCCCCCGGGTGGCTCAGTCATTTAACTGTCTGACTTCAGTCCAGGTCATGATCTCACGTTTTGTGAGTTTGAGCCCCGTGTCAGGCTCTGTGCTGACAGTTCAGAGCGTGGATCCTGCTTCAGATTCTGTGTCTCCCTTTCTCTGCTCTTCCCTGCTCATGCTTTGTCTCTCAAAAATAAATAAAAACATTAAAAAAATTAGATCTTTTCTGAAGCAATATTCATCATGGGAGTATTTAGTGGGAACTAAATTTCCCACCTCAAATAGTGAATATACATGAGTGAGCAAAGTCTTTTGAGATTTCTTTCTAGAGTATTGCACACTAGCAAAAAGTTATCTAAAAAAAGAATACCTCACATGCTCTCAAAAATGCTATAGGAAAATAAACAGATATAGACAAGTCAGTTTTAATTCACTGCCTTTTCATTTTAATACAATTATAATTAAAAAATAAATATGCCACAGTTTTCTCATCTTCAGATGACTGTTCTGTTTTTCTTAAGATAGAAAGTTTTCTATTATTGTAACTATTCAAATGAGGTAATAGACACAGCAACAGACATTTCTTTTTGGCTTACAGCCATAGATGAGTTAATTAATCCAACCTTTATTAAATACTTACTAGGTGTCAGGCATTGTGATAAGTATTGAGAATACAAATTTAAGTGAGAGACAGTATGGATCAGTTATGTATTGAGTTTGGAGATTTGATGCATAGAGTTTAAAAGGACACAAATTTTCATTCCCTCATATATAAGAAGTCCAGGGGAAGGCAGTGCAGTGCTGATACTGCAGCTGTACAAAATTATCATGTTCCTTAATGCCCTCTGTTTCTCTTCCCTGTCTCATGTGATTTTCCTTCTCAAGGTTACCTCCTGGGTCGAGATGGCTGCTAGAGCTTCAGCTATTACGTACTTAGCCCAAGGGGCAGGAAGACTGAAGGAGAAAGAAAATATAAAAGTCATCCGTCCTTTTAACATGCTTTTCCAGCAGTTGCATACAACATTTCTCAGAATGTAGTCACTTGGTATATTATAGCTTAGAAGGTTCTGTATGTTGTAGGCTTTCAGTGGGGCTCATTATCCCAATGAATAACACCAGGATTTTATTAATATGTAGGAAAGGAAAAATGTGTGCTTTGGTAGGCAGTCATCTGTCTCCATCTCAGTTTCTCCCTGCCTTTGAGCTATATAGGATCTAACAAAAGAGACTAGTAGATATATCAAAAAAGAAAGAGCAATGGAAGCTTAAGAGTAATGAAAAGGTGTTTTCTTTGATACTGTGGGTCATAAAGGGTATAATAGTCAAGTCCATTTGGAAGGTCATGAGCACAGTAATTGGCATATATTTGTTTGTTAATGGTATTGGTTTTAACATGTTTCAATATATTGCAAATATTTCCCAAAGGGGATAGAGAAATTGTACTAATAGTTAGATGTCAAGCATTTTACTTGTACTTTTTCATTTAATCGTCATGCAACCCTGGGAAGTAAGTATTATTTCTATTTCCCTGATAGAGACATGGCTTTTTGAAAAGTAACACAAATTTACCCAGGACTACTAGCAATGAATGGAACAGTATTGAATCTAGGTCTTTCTTCCACATTTAATTTTTCAATATACAATAAACTGTCAAAACCATTCCAACCCAAGAAGCAAAATTGGAAAACAAATCCCTTGGTCTTTTATTGAAGTAAATGGCTTAAAATTATTTTTAAGGGATCCTCCTAATTGTATATTCTTCATCTTACTAATATCCCAAGAGTTTAGATTTCAAATACCTGTCTGCATGCAAGTCATCCTTCCCTAATCCCTTTCTGACCTCCCTATACTCTTTTCTGGCTTCCTAATACCTTTTAAACAAACGTGTCATGTTTTGCTTGCTTTAGAAGTCCCACTTCCCCAGTGTAGAAGCCTGGAAATGCACATGCTCACTCGCCCTTGCAGTGCAACACAGGATCACGATTCAAGATCCCAGCAATTGTACTTGCCTAAGTGAAGCTTTGTTTGGCAGCAGTCCACTTGGGTGTAAGTACACCCTGTGTAAGGTTCATTTAATTAACGTTGTATTTCCAGGAGTGCTAGTGGTTACAGTTCTAACTTCTGGTCCTACAAAGATTATCAGTGGTGGTGGAGTTGTGGTTGCAGTCAAGTGAAGTTCTTAGCAGTTGGTACAAGCTGCCTCAGGTCAGTTCAGGGAGTGTTTGAGGGCCACTGATCCTGCAACTTGAGGATTGAGCCACCTTTCTAACAATTCTGTGAGCTTCCCAGTGTATTTTTGATTGACTCTTTTTTGACTTACAGAACTAAAGCTTGCTTCTGTTGCTTTCAACTAATAATTATGAATAATACTGTCCTTATACTAAATATAATCAGAGGAAAGCAAAATTGCTTTGACTGGAAGGTAATATTTCATGAGAAAGAATGCTAAATTTGGAGTAGCATATCTAGTCTCTCACTAGTTTTATGACTAGAAAAAGTACATTTAGCTTCTCAGAAGTTTTTTTTTCTTTAATATGTGAATAAATACAGTATAAAGATTCTATCTATCTAAAATGTTATTTTGTTTCCCCCTCTCCTCATGAAGAGATGCAGTGAGATGGAGTACAGACCATAAAACCATTTAAGCTTCCAGAGCTCCAGGGGGCGCCTGGTCGCTCAGTCAGTAAAGCATCCAACTTCGGCTCAGGTCATGATCTCATGTTTTGTGAGTTCGAGTACCATGTCGAGCTCTGTGTTCACAGCTCAGAGGCTGGAGTGTGCTTCAGATTCTGTGTCTCCTGCTCTCTTTGCCCACTCTGCTCATGCTCTCTCTGACTCAAAACTAAATAAACATTTTTTAAAAATTAAAAAAAATATTCCACAACTCCATAACAGCATGGTTAATTTTAGCCTCTCCACTCTCTGGCAATTGACTTGGTGACAAGCACCTAAACTGTCTCAGTTTCCTCATCTGAAATTGCATAATTATTGTACCTGAATGATGAGATTGTTCTGAGGAATAAATGAGTTAATATGTTGAAAGAATTTTGAGAATGGTCGACACTTTATTTGAAAGCTCTATCATATGATTATGTGTTAGCTCTGATTATTGCTATTGTTATTGTGCTTCCGACAATATTTGTAGCACCTTACTAAAATACAAATTTCAGGATGTCAGTCTAAACCAACCAATTCAGAAACACAAGCGTGGTATATTATTAGAATAATTAGATACAAATGGGTGGGGAGGGAGTATATTAAGAATAATTTTGTACAGTGAATGGTTTTTGAGCAGAACTAAGATTGAGAACCACTGAACCATAAATATTTGGAGTCATTATTAATGCTAGCCAAGTGGTAAATGCTTTGTATTTTCATGTCTCAGGAAAAACACACAAAAACATTTTAAGGTGAAAGGCAAAAAATTATGGTAAAGATACAGAAGCAGCATGACATAATGGAAAGTGCACTCAAGAAGATCTAGAGCCATATCTTAGATTCTGTTTCTCAGAGCAACTCACTCATTGACTCTGGTCCACTCTCAGAATCTCTTTGACCTTCAGTTTCCCAAGCCAAAACCAAGGAAGGTTGATTAGATAAACCAGAATGGTTTTATGTTGATAGCTACTAAATTTATAATTTGGGAGGAAATATATGTATATTTGTGTATATGTATGTACACTTATATAAATGTATATATGTGAATATTGTATATAAGGTAGATAGGACTCAGGGATCAGAGAGACATTACTAAGACATTCATTAGTATTTGGCCTTGAGTAAGCTATTTGAATCAACTTAGTCTTCCTTTATAAAATAGCACTAATTATATGCAGTAATATAGTTTCATAAAAATAATTAAGAACTAAATAAATATTACTGTCCTTAGAATTCTACCTTTGCATAATTGTCTAAATTAAACTGGACTCTGCTATATTTAATCACTTAAGGTGGCTTATTTGGATGTAAATCCAAAACTAATTTATGACAATAATAGAACCTCAGAAATCTTATGATAGGAATTATTAGAATGTATTTTAAAATACACTTAAAATCTTATTTTTCCACTTAAAAGTTCTTAGTTTATTAATCTACTCATGAAAATTCTGCACAATCACCAAAGACGAAGTCACTGCAGAATTTTTACTCCATTGTTTTGCTGGCACCAACATTGGCTTGTGCAGTCCCCCTGACTTTCTTCATTCTGTTCTTGCGTTCCTTTTGCTGTTTTCTTGAGGTCTTTTTCTTCTCATACAGACCATGTCTTCCAAGTATATGTTTGGGTTCATTTTTTCTTTTCATAATCCAAGGAATCATAAATCATGCCAAAGCCCCATTGTCTTGCAACCACCAAAATGGGTTTTGAATATAAATACAAAAATGACATTGAATGTGTTTTTGTACATTTGGCTAGGTCTTCCCGAATTCCTGTCTAGGGACTGTTGCTTTTCTAGGGTGAAGAACATCAGTGACCATTTGTTTCTACCGAAATATCAAATGGCATGAACGTCTCGGTCCAGTCCGGGCTGTTACTGTGTTGTTCATCATGGCAGTTGAGCTTCAAGCAGTCATGGAGAAAAGCAAAACTACTATTCACAGACCAATCATATATTTAAAATCATGACATCATGAAAACTTTAACCAAAAATACATTGTAGTTGATGATTTGTGGATTTGCCCTTTCTGGTCTACATTGAATGCTACTGAGTGCTTTCATACTATACCCAGTATCTTAGTTTATTTTATGCCACTTTGGAAGTGATTATTTTTTATAGAATTGGATGATGTGATGGCTAACCACAAGAAAACACTAAAAGGTCAAAGGCAGTAAAAGTATGTTTTTTTCTAAACAGAAGTAAAATGACTTTATGCTTCTGCAATGTTTCACTTTCATGCTTTTTATATTGGCTCGGCCAGGAAATACATCTCATTCACATTGATCATTATAGCACATGCCATCAGGATAGACATAGCTGACTGTTCAAAAATAAATCAGCTAGACAACAATGACCATCAAGAAGTAATACTCTTTGAGTTCCCTACAGTCTGTAACCCATACATTTATGTCAACTTGCAGGAAAATATATAGACAATAAGTCAACATTAATACAACAATATTTGAGAAAAGAACAGAAGTATGGTTATCAGATAAGAATTTCAGATGTTCATTTTTAAACTAGATCATTCTACTACCTAATTATTATAACTGTTTATATACGGTCCTTCCTCTCAACATGCAGTTCTCATCTTTCCTTTTATTTATGAATATTTTGTATCTATGGTATTTACTTTTAATGTTTTAATGTTTTATAGAATATTATACTGAGCATTGTTATCAAAAATCTTTAATTGGGTTAGGCTGAGTCCTTACTTTTTTTCAACTAGCTAGTCTTGACTCTTGAGATTTTCTTATCATTTAAAAAATATTCTGTGCCCAATTTTCATTTGTTATTATTTTAGTTTTCTTTTTTCATCCCTTCTTTCTTATGATTTATTATTCTTTCTTCATGTTCAAATGTTTAAGAATTAAAAGAATCAGCTAGTTAGGAATCAGATGCTACTTGTTAAAATTATCTTTTTTTCCCTCTCTCTCTCTTGACATCAGTTCTTGAAATTATCTGCCTCTTTTAATTTTTAAGACACATTTCTAAAACATCAAAAAAGTCTGCAATAGTCAGGGATCATTTTTGTTTTTTCACATAGTTTCAAATAACATGTGAAATCATTTGACACATATATTTGTCCATTATACCCTCACAGAATGAATTAGAAGAATATGTTATTAAAACTATAAATTCCCACACAAATAAATTGCTATTGTTTTTAATGTCTTCCTTTAGCTTATGATATTCAAAGGTGTATGATTCTACATAAAATTTGCATGATATTCCCAATGGAACCCATTTCTGTTTTATGTTTTGCCCGATCTGTTGAAAAGCAGGGGTAATAAAGCTAATTTTTTTTTCAAGTCTGAAAAATGTGTCTTAAAGAATGTAAACAATGGAAAAGGCAGAAGTATTCAAATTACCTAGTTTCTTCCTCCCCCCATGATATTTAGTTTTTGATTGAAAAAGGAAGAAATGGTTAGGATAAAGAATTAAAAGGTAACAAGTAGGTAAAAAATAATTTTACCTGGCCCTAGGAGAATGGAAAAACCTATGTCTTCAAATAATTACTATTTTGAATACTGAATTTTGAATACTGAGAGAATTTCTATTTTTAGAATGTCCATTCTCTACCTATATCCCTTGTTCTGATTCATACTATTCCTTCAAGAGTTAGACTACATGTTTTGTCTTCTGTGAAGTCTTCTCTTCCTTGGTGCATTCCTCTGCACTCCATACTTGTGTCATCTATAGCACTGTATTTCTATATTGGCAATGTTGGATATTCTTAAAAAAATCTTTCACCTAAATTGTAAGTTACCTGAGAACAAGATTTTTTAATGTCAGTATCATTGTTAATGACACATTGGTAAGCTCCTGGTAAGTTTTTAAATTATTTAATCATAAAAAGGTTTTATAAATCTTTAAGAAGTCATAAAATATTAAGAAAGCACTACAATATTTTTATCAATTACTTTCAAATGTTGTCCGATGTCCTAATGGTCCTTTATGGGACTGATGGAATGGAACACAAAGAAGAGAGGTCAACTGCTGTCCTCCATTCTTAGTGTAAAATCTAGCTTGTTATTTTGACAAGGGCACCTTAACTTTTTTAAATTATATATTAACGTTCTGCATAACATTTTAAGAAATGAGTTATCTACTAGAAAAACAAGATCTAAAATTCTAATTTTAGATGATCAAATGTCTCTATTTTGAAAAGCAAAAATATATGTCCTAGAAGTGCACTGTCCAATATGGTAACCAATAGCCCCATGTCTTTATTTATTTTTAAATTTAAATTAATTAGAATTAAATAAAAGTTTAAATTCAGTTCTTCAGTTAAAGTAGCTCGATTTCAAGTGCACAATAGACGCAATGCCTACCAGGTATCATAGTGAACACCATACAGCCTATAATATTTCCATCACCATAAAAAGTTCTGTTGGACAGCTTTTTTCTAAAACTACTTTTATCGTGTCTAATATCAAAAATGTAAAGTCCTAGGAGAATCTATGAAATAAAATTGCGATAAATTAAGAAAGTACATGAGATGGACTTTTCCTAAGTCATATTATAGGATAAAAGACTATCAGACCAGTTAAAAGTAGGAGGCCTAGAGCGAGTTTCCAGATGAGTAAAAAACTTTGTAACTCCAATAAAGCTACTTAACAATTCTGCGCATTACTGTGTATTCTGAAAAATTGGTCATAATAGTATTTAGTTCATAAGGTTGTTCTGAAGATGAAATGAGACAAAGCATGCATGGTTGCAAGGTCCCTGATACATTTTAGTTATCAAACTTATAGCATTACCCAATTAATGTTAGTCTAAATTACTACTATATTGGTTGGATTCTCTCAACATTTATGGTTATGCCTAAGGGTATTTTGACAGATTAATTTGATACTTTGCAGCACAACAAATTGGGTTACTTGAAGGTAACTAAGGCAGCACTGTGGATGGTAATATAAACATTTATTTAATTATTTAATGCAAAGGGAGGGTAACTGGAATCTACCAAATAACTTGCAGTCCCCCCACATGGTCAAGGCCTAGTACTCTCATTACAGGTTCTTGCATTATCCAGTCATCATTTAGAAAACAGGCTCTCAGTCAAAACAATATGATATTGACACAAAAATAGACACACAGGTCAATGGAACAGAATAGATGGTCCAGAAATAAACCCACAATATGTGGTCAATTAATGTATGACAAAAGAGGAAAGGATATACAATAGGGACAAGACAGTTTTCTCAGTAAAATGGTGCAGGGAAAAGACAGCTACATGCACACATAACACACATACAAAAAGCTCAAACTGGATTAAAGACCTAAATGTAAGACTCCAAGACTCTACCCATAAAACTCCAAGAAGAAAACATAATAGTCTCCTGGAAATCAGGTTTAGCAACATTTTCCTATATAAGCTTCCTTTGGCAAGGGAAACAAAATCAAAATTAACTATATTGTGACTATACCAAAATAAAAAAACTTTTACACAATGATAGGAATCATCAATCAAATAAAAAGAGAAAATATGCTCAATATCACTATCTTCATAGGTTTATCTACTAAAAGAGAGAGAAAAGAGACAGAGACAGAGACAGAGAGAGAGAGAGAGAGAAGAAGGGCAGAGAAAAAGAGAAAGAGTCCCAAGCAGGTGCCTTGCTGTCCATGGCAAAGCCTGAAGCAAGGTTCAATCTCACTAACAGAATTCTAGGATCATGACCTGAGCCAAAATCAAGAGTCAGAAGCTCAGATGCTAAATGAACACAGCCACCCAGGTGTTCCATTAATGTGTGAATGCTTTTAAGTGCCCCTTTTCTTCCTCTGATCTGTGGATTTCTTATACAGCAGCTTTCCAAACAGCCCAGTACCTGCTGTTTTGATATTGAGATAGTACTTACAGGCCTGTAATATGGTGATATGAAACCAAACTCTGGGCACAATTGCCAGAGTATGAATCCTGCTCCACCAAAAGGACCAAGGCTTTCTGCCTCCACAATAGGATCTTTTGCCCTTCTGTGACCTGCTACACTTAAATAACTGTATTTCCACTGTTTTGCTATTATACAAAATCAAATGTGTTTCTCTGTCACTGGCTGAGTTGTTTCCATAAACCTGCAGAGGGTGGGGCAACAGAGTAAAATCTCCCGGTTTCAGTATTTCCTAGATTAGTGTATAAATTTCATTCTTAATTGAATAATTATGAACTTTTGGAAGCATTACTCTTATTTTCACTAGTGGATTCCAACTGTGAAAATCAAGTAGATGCCATCTTTTCCCTTTGTTTCTGTCAGTGACTTCCCTAGCATAAATATATATGTATTTATATATATATATATATATATATATATATATATGCTCATATATGTTTGTATATGTATGAGGTTTTCCAGTAAGATGTATTTCAAGTCATTTAATTTCCCTAAAATATACCTTTGAAAGAACCAAGAACAAATAAAAATATGGAATATCTTTAAAAAGTTCTAAACTAGCTTCATTTCCATTTTCCAAGTATAGGTAAAGTAACAACTATAGACACAAATTTAGTATTTTAATTCCTCCATGGCCTTTTCAAAGCCTTCTAAGATATCTTTGTGTAAAATCCAGAAAAGTGCATGCTGAATTTAGTAAAGGATTTGCAGTTGGTTAAGCAAACATGCTAGAAGAATAACCACAATTAAGCAATTAAGTTTTTAATGTAATAGGATATTGTGTTTATAAGCTCTTCTCCAGACTTCTATTAAGTATATAGCACATAAACAGATTTGATACCAACAAGGTTCAAGGTATATTCTCGTATCTGATGTCATGGGTCTTTAATCTTCATTGAGTGTTTTTCAATGAACATATCAATAGCTTTCTTATTAAATGTAAAGTGCAAAAATATAGATAAAAGCTAGTACAGGATGAAATTGATTTAAAAAGCATTAATATCTAAGTTCTATCTAAAGAAATAAAAGTTAAGAAGTGTTCATGTTCATAAAATTAATTACATAAGTATAGTAAAAGAAGATTTCTGGTTCTGTAATTGTTTGTGTGAAAATATACACCAGGAGTTTCAGTTCCTATAAAAACATTGTTTAAAAGAGTAAAAGGATTTAACTCTTTAATAGTACTATATTAGTGAAAACAAGAAACATGGTATTGTACTCTGCATTGACAAAACGCACTGGGCCCAGTTGTTGAGTTCTTATTTTGGAAAGAGATTTGAAAATATATGAGCATGTGAAAATATATGAGAGTAAATTTAGAAGGAGTAGAATATTCAAATAATACCATCAAAAGAAGGCTTCATTAAAGTCCAGAGAAGAGAAGCCTTACCATAGTCATAGTCACAATACTACTTTTATACACGTGAATGACTACCTTGGTTGTATCTGTTTGTTTCTCCCACATTGTATGGGGGTAAAGTTAGATAAAATGCAAAAAAGCTACAGGGAAATACATATGGCTGATTGAAAGGCTATACTTCCTTACATTCAGAATTGGCCAAGAACAAAAACAGTATCTCAGTTCCTCATTAAGGAAGAAGTCCAAGGTAAGCGGGCATGTTGGAGGTAAGAATCTTTATTGGAAGAAATGTGTCACTAGTGCTAAACAACCCAGGAGAGAAAACTATAATGCCTCCAGACCGCAAAAGTCCTGTCTAATAATTTAGCAGCTGATCTAAACCTTTAATTCAATTAGTACATAAGATAACAATGACAGCTATACTATGGATTGTCAGAAAGTATAAAAAATCGTGGGATAAGGTATGTGTACCAATGTTTGCCAAATGTTAATCCAGAGTACCAGGTGCTAAGCATTCAATATATACATTAGAATTCACCTGACAAAATTTTTGTTTGTTTGTTTAAGTGGACTCTAAGTACAGTGTGCTATGTGGGGCTTAAATTAGCAACCCCAAGGTCAGGAGTTGCACGTTCTACTGACTGAGCCAGCCAGGTGCCCCTTGCATGACAAATTTAAATAGCGAAGGGAAAAAACTCTCAAACCTATTGTGCTGTTTACCTAAAGAAGATATACTCTATAAAACATCTGGAAGATTAATAATTAAAATAATCTCTAGAAGTCTCAATGGAATATATAGCTGGTAAATAAAGATTATAAAGTTTAAAGTCCAAAGTAATTCCCTTCCCTGATGCTTTAAGTACTGAATGATTTTCACATAAGATTTTTCGATGCCTTCCACATCGCAATCTTATTCAGCTCTCCTGTGCTAGAAGTCACACATCTCTAAATCATCTGTTCTCTCTGATGTGATCAAGTGGTCTAAGAGCATTGAATTTATGTGTCTTATAGCTACTAACTCTGTTCCTACCAGCTTGCTACTAACTAGCAAGTGCCCTTAACTAGCTGTACTTCTTTGGCATATAAACTCGCCTGTGTTCAGTTTCCTATCTGTAAAATTATAGGGTTAGGTTGACTGGCTTTTAAGTATAGTATACTTATCCTCTGAAATTATTTGATTCTGTGCCAGCAAAATCCAAACAGAACCTATTTTCTCGGGGGAATTTTGATGACAGATGGCCTCTACCTTTTATCTACTCTGCAACACCAGAGAGCCTTATGCTAGTCTCTCTTCATCCTGTTATGTATAGGAATCATAGCTTTTCATAGGTACTTACCAAAAAGCCTTTAGTCAGGGATTCTTCTGTTTTGCTTTCCAAGAATTCAAGGAATCTGAAATCCACAGACAAAAATGGCCCTTTCAGCTCAATTTTGCTTTTTAGCTTTTGCCGGAACCAAATAAGTAAAACTCAAAGGCTAGCGCAGCAGACTAGGTCCTGCCCTGGTTTGATGGCAGTTTTGCCTTATCAGAAAGCACCCAGAATGAGTTTCCTGCATGATCGCTTTGCGTTTTCAATTCTCCACCTGCTTCTTAGGACATGTGTAAAATATATTTTGCGTCTGCTATCTCCAGTTTTAGCATTTTCCCATTTCCCATTCTTAAGCTCATAGAATTTTAAAGTAGCCAATCCTTTTCCTTAATGAATATTTTTAAATAATTTGAATATTCAAAATAGAGCAAAATAGTTGAAAGAAAAGTTTTTTACATAAAAACAAGAACATGTTTTACAGACTTCACACTTGTTCCTTTTTTTACTTGCTGTAGTCTAAAATGACTTTTGGGTATAGCCATAAACCTAGCTACCAGCTGCCTGGATTTCTTTCTCTAAATTGTCTAATTAGAATTATTGTTTGATGTCATGAGGCTAACTTCTGATAATTAATATTCTGCAGCAATAATTTTGAAAATACTGTCTGAAGAGATTAGAAATTAGGGTAACATTGAAAAAGTCTAATATGTCCCCAAAAATAACTTATACATCAGAGTAGCCTAAGTCCATACAAAAGTTAGAAATCACACAGTAAATTCAACAAAGTAAGTTTAATATAAAGGACATTAAACAATGCTAGGTAAAAAGAAAAAATTAGTTGACATAACAGGCCTGAGACTCTTATCCTTAGGAAAGTCTGCATGTAAAGTTGGCCTTTGGCATCTGGGAACTTGTATTTTGGGTTTTCACCATTCCATTGATAACAATAGTGCACTGTACTTAAACTGTCTATGCAAACAATGTGTTTTATGTTGAACACCTGCTTTCCTTTGGAAATCTGGAGTTTTGGCACATACTCGGCAGACAGTGACTATGTGACCAGTCTCAATGAAATCCCTGGCCACTGCGCTTCTAATGAGCACCCTCATAGACAGTGCTTCATACATGTTGCCACTATTTGATGCTGAAGGAATTAAGTCAATGTGATTCAACTTGGTAAATACTCTTGTAACCTTGCGCCTCGTTCCATGCAACTTCTCCCTTAGCTGGTTTTTCTGTGTATCCTTTTCCTGTAATAAATCATAACCATGAATACAACTATACACTAATTTCTGTGAATCCTTCTGGTGAATCTTGGAAACTGGAATGGTCTTGGAAACCCTGACATAGTAAGTTACTAGAAAAATAGAAAGAGAATTCTGAAGAATACCTTGGGACACAGAAGGCATTTGGAAGGCTGTCCCTGTCCCCAAGGCTGGGGTTCTGACATCATTGAAAAAGATACAGTTGCAGCCCAACGGGTGCCAGAAAATTGTGCTGGGCTGCCAGAACTAAATCTATTCTGGTCACTGGAGAAGCAAGAAACAATATCACAAAGCTCAGGCAAGACACTGTTGGTGGGAATATACACATAGGGTGTCATTGGGTCATGAAGAGGTCCTGGAGCTTATATTCTATAAGACTTGAGCTCTGAGGGTCCATCAAACAGAAGATGATGAGTGGGAATGCAATGGAGTCTAGGCTATGCAGGCCTGAGTTCTGAATCATGCAGTGCCTATAAGCGGGGGGCCATGGCTACAAGGTCATTGAACGACTGCCTCCTCCAGGCTTGGAGTTGGAGAGAATGTCCTTCCTCCTCCCACGACATGCGTGACTGACATTCTATACAGTAGGAGCAAGGAAAAGCTCAAGGAGCACTTGGAACCAGGACTTTAACCACCACCACTGCCTCCCCTTCTCCTTCCTGCAATGCCCCTCCAGCTCCCTCTACTGACAAAGCTGAACACGTTCACTGTGACGATTATATGCTGAAAGAGCTTAATTCATGATCTCAAATCAGACACTGAAAGATAAATTTGGATCAGAGAGGCAACATATTGATAATTGGCTGGCACATACACTGAAAACATCTAAGAGACCACTAAAAAATTGCTCTTTTAAGTATTCTAAATTGCCAATTGATGTAAATCAAACCAAATCACACATTATTTCTATTCCTAGCAAATAAATGCAAAATGCATATATGTTTTCTCTTTGGTCCAGGTTAAATAGCTCTTCCTGAAGTCCTCATTATTTTCCTAAACATAATATGCCCTTGTCTTGTTCATGTATTTTTAAATGATAAATAAAACCTGCAGAATAATAAATAAACAAGTAATTTAAATTTTAATAATGTCTAGAATTCACTAGTCTCTACTGTTTCACTGTCTATGGTAAGCTAGTACTCTGTGAATGTACAAAAACACAACTAATTTGGGGTAAAAAAGTGCTACTTAATTTTTAATCTGTATTCTGCTTGTTTACTATTCACATTTTACGCTATTGGATTCTACTCGATTAGATTTCAGATTTTTTCCCCTTTTTGTTCTCCCAGGCTACACTGAATGTTTAAATCAGAAAAAGTGCTATTGATTTTTTTCTTTTGTATCATGAAAACGTTTCTGGTCTTATTAGGTTGGTGAACTTATATCTAACAGAACTTACATTTCCAACTTAAATTGCTTTGTAGTACAACCGAATGTCCCATGCCATGATGTTATACCTGTATTTGTGTCAGATCTAATTATGAAGGCTTGATTTGCGTAATGTGCAAGAAATTATTTCCACTTTCCCTACCATGCAAACAGATCAATTTTCTCATTAGCCCTTTCCATCAGTCCTGATTGCTTAAGCTTATCCTTTTTACATTACTTTGTTTTCTAGCCAAATTTGGTCCTTACCTGGTGTATGGACAGATTGACTGCATTTTAGGAGACTTATTCGTGTTGACATTCCAGCTACATAAATCAGTAATAGTGCAATATTTTTCATTATTTCCTCTATTACTAATTATCTATATTGACCTATCACAATTTTTCTACACTTCCTAATAGATTTTTTTTTTTGCCATTGTCTTTTATGTTAGAATTGAGAGAAGAACAAACAAGGAGATGAACCACAAAGTAGGTGACAATAAAAGATGAAGAAGAAGTGGGAAGTATAACTCATTGTAGAAGCTAAGCTTTGGATAAAAGACTCTAAGGGGACTTCTTATGGCTCTATGCTCTGACAAAAGGAGTTATGTGGTGGTGTATAATTTTCCCACAGATCTTTTGTTCTTTGATGTGTTTGATGCACAAATATAAATGTGAGTTGAAAGTTTGCAGAGTGGAGTTAGTGTGTTTACAAAGAGGGCTGTGCAGTGAATATACTGATGCGTGAAGTCAAATATGCTGTAGATAATGGACACTATTAGGAATATATGCTCAGAAAAGAGTTTTCAGAATGCCACCTGCTTCTGTGAATCCAGGTTTTGCTTATTGTCTGCATGTAACAACCATTCACCAAGTGCATATTCAAAGCATTTTCTTATAAAATGCTCTATAGAAAGGTTGATTCTGTGTCATCAATGGAAAAATTGAAGTAGTATTTACATAATAAAAATAGGAGTACAAGTTTGGTACCACTTCCTTTAAAATTTTGAATCTTTGTGACCCCGGTACTCAAACTAGATGAAAATAAAATATCTCCATCTTCCTTGTAGTTTTACTAGAAACACTTGTGTAGTTTCTATCAAACTTTCTTTTCTTAGTCTGTTTCTATGTGGATATGTAGAAATTGTATAACCTTTCTCTATCTGTAAGTGTAGCGTTTTATAACCTAAACCTAAAGTCATTGGGATGAGACCAAAATATTTCCTGTTTAAAGTCCCAACCTACATAATTCCTAGAATTACACTTCACTACTCTTTCCTGAAACAAAATCCTTTAATTACATGGCATCAGGATCATGTTAAGGTCAAAAACTCTTCATGCTGACACTGTTCTATTTGAGGACCAGTGTAGCCCAGTGTGGTAATACTCAATAAATAAATATTTATTATGTGAAAAAGCAAATAAATTGCATGAAAGCATAAATCACCCTAATATTCCCACCTTAACGCTGATCCTATTGTTCTCAAATGTCAATGTTCTGATTTTCCAAGCCTTACTGTCAAGAACAAGTCTATATTTGAAATAAACTTTTCCCAGTCACCCAGTCACTGCTGTCAAGTAGCATTCTGAACCTGGATTTATACCCATTAAGGTTCAAATGCTGCTAGGGCAAAGGCAACTTTTCTGCTCCATGGAGGCAAATTCAAGAATCAGTCTTGGACTTCTGACAGATGTATGTAAAGGAGAAGCAAGTTCCATCAGTAGTCAGACAGCCAGATTGTCTCTTGGAAGAAAAAACATCCCATCTTTGTCTGAAGCAGTGGACAAATCTGCAACCTTGAACCCCAAAGGTTACCCACAGCAATGAAGCAGTTTTTAGGTTCATCACAGTTATAGTGTTGAATTTAAAGTGACCGTATCATTTTGCATTCAAACCAACACACTACTGAGAGTGGAGGTGATTGGGGTATTGTGGATGCTAGAGAACAGGTGAAAACACGGACTACGTATGCATACAGGGATTTATAGTCATTCTCCACAAGAATGCCTTTCTCCTAGTTCAAGTTTCCCAGAGAAGGCTCTTCTGTGGAAATAATAATGTCTTCAGTCTTTCTGAGATCCTTTATTTCACTTCAGAGGGGCCAGGAAGTCGTTGACTTTTGATGACATGGTTCTGCTTCTGTTTCAAACAGCTTTCACACAGTGATCAATAGATTAGGCCCTTTCCCTTTGTTTTGTTCTCTTTTTATTGACATATTTTTATCTATTTCATTCACAAAATTATCCCAAAGTCTTAGAACTGTGTTCTCTAAATAGCTGTTGGATGAATATCAAGTACATTATATATTTGTATCATCATAGCTAAGTGCTGGTTTCCACTTTTCTCTAAATTTTTGTTTTCTCTAGTTTACATGAGGAAGGGGAGTTTTCTTACACTGGTTTTTGGATTTTTCACTTGCATGTTCTTTCACAATCACCATTAATTTCTGTTCACATTTATGAAGGACTTAAGATTTCCAATCTCTTCATGGTGAGACTGTGCCATATTTTTAAGAATTCAGAGGAAAATGGTGGTGATATTGGAGCATGGCTCATTCCCTTTTTATGGACCCTATTCTTTGTTTTCCTTTCACAATACGACAACACAAAGTTGCTTGGTGGTATTAACATTACTGAAAATTTAGAGCAAACTAAAGTCACTCAGGGTGAATTTTTATGTCATATACCTCTTATTTGCGGTCCCTGTCTACATAACTTCCTAGTGGAAAGAGTATATAGCCACTTGTTAAGGCTCAGCTAAATTTTTAGATAAGAATCCTCACAGACTTTTAAGAAATCCTCACAGAAAGTCCCACATCAGGCTTTCTGTTGTCAGTTCAGAGCCTGCTACAGATTCTTTGTCTCCCTCTCTCTCTGCCCTTTCCCATCTCTGCCCTTCCCATGCTCAGGTGCTTGTACTCTCTTTCAAAAATAAATAGTTTTTTAAAAGTGTTAAAACATACAGTGTAAAATCATGTAATCCTATACACGCACATACATACACACACAACAAATTTGCATGATTCTCTTTCTGGTTGGAAGGTATGTAAAATACCAGCAAATTAAAATGATGAAGTAAATCGTTTTTTTTTTGTTGCTGGACAAATTTATTTGGGATGACTCTTGAGGTATGTAATTATTAGAACTCCAGATAAATTACTATATTAATACCAAATCCCTGTTGGACACGGGCACACATTAAACAATTACCACCGTAGCTAATTCCATCTATCAGCCAAAAAGTGGCTACTCTGAGGCTAGAAAACACTTTTAGAAAATATAAAGCTTCCTACTGTGAATGTCCTAAAAATGAGCAATATAATTACTAATTCTGTCATTTGTGCTTAAATGTTTTTGTTATGATAATCATTCTGAAGTATATATTTGGAAGGTGACCCATGTGGCCATCAATGCCTAGCCAATTGTTTTCTAAAGTTTGGGAAAATATGTTACCTCAGTTTTACTGGTAGCAATGCCTGTCTCCAGTTCATAGATCCCAGAAAAGCCAAGACTTGTAGCCAAAAGAGTCAGTACTTAACAGCAAATTTGGATGACTTATTTGTTTCATGAAAAATTTCCCAGGGTCTGGATGGAGACAGCTGGAGGCAACTCTGGAGATCTCATTCCAATGGAAATAGTAGGATGAAAACCTATTGATGAACAAAGAATGGCATATTGAACAAACAGGAGCTTGTAATTTTTGTCATTGTGTGAAATTTAACACCCACTCTTCAAGGTTTCCCAGCAGCTGAGTCATGTTTTTTTTCAGGAGGATTCTAATTTGGAGGAGGTCTCATTCAGAACATTCATCATTTTAACTGAAGACAAATGCCTACTTACTAACAGATACAGAAGTTTGTGACAATTTGCTCTATAAATTCATACCTGATTTCCTTGGGAAGGGGCATGTTTATTTGCTTTTTTACCTGTTTTCAGGTGTAGAGATCACCATCTGGGTAATTCAACTGGTCCCTTTTGCTACCTCTTTCCTTCCCTTTCAAGAAATGAATAATCAGTTTGAAAGAAGGAATTCAGCTTGTTTAGTTTAAACACTTGCTCTGTTGTTTTTGCCTTTGGAATATCCCTGTGTGACTGAAACACAGATTCCCTACTGCTTAGTGCAGTAAGTTTTATAGAAATAGTGTTCTTAGGGAAGGTCAACAATGTTCTAGCTGTGCCCATACCTGGATAGGCTACATTTGGGGCAAGCTCATTTGCTTAACAGATTAAATCATGCCATATGATATACTTTTATTTTTATAAAAGCAATGGGCTGCTCTCCCTGGCTGACCCACAGGTTTATTAAGGATGGTGGCAGTCATATATATTCGATCCCTAAATTACTACCACTCAAAGTTTGTCCCTCTTCCATAATCCCTAAAGCTCTTACCAAAATTTAATATAACTTTTATTGTCTAATAAGGAAATTTCATGTGAACTACTGTGATATTCTTTACCACAGAAGAGTACAATGAACCTAATGCATTATTTTTCTTGCTATGCACATTAGTCAGAGTTCAGTAATTAGTCACAGCACACATGCTATGTATATTTTTTGTGCATACATAAACATAAGGGACTAATAAGAATTGTCTGATCAGTTTTGTTATTGTATTTTTTCTGTCTGAACTCATCAACTAAATATATTAACCAAAAAATTTTGTGCGTGACAACTTTCCTGAAAGATTCAGGATGACATTTTAAAAGTTCCTTGAGCTAAACTACTAAGATACATTAAGAGAGAAAAAAACCCAAGCCGGATAAAAGCTTATGAAAGACAGAGTAAATCCTTTAGGATGATTAGTTCAGTGAAATGTTAAAAGAATATTTTGTGTGCATGTCAGGTCTCTTACTATTCTCAAACTAGTAATTTGGATTCACTTCATTATAGCCACTGAAGTACCTTAGCAGAGTCTGGGAAGAAGAGTGAAGAGCCAGAGAGAAAGAGCAATAACACTTAAAGGATGGAGTTGCTCTCATAATTCAGCTCTAGATAACTCAAACAAGCACCTTGCAAATGACAATGCAGGGCTGAGCTCCACTTGGTGTGAATGAAAATGCATAAGGCACAGGAGCCCTCCAGGAGCTCCCTCAGTGAGTCTCAAAATGAATATTCCAAAGATGTAACTCATTTCTCTTTGTTTCAAGAGCTGATTCTTCCATTTTAACTCAAGAATTCTTTTCAAACCAATGATATCTGACACCATGACTGACTTTTAAGTAATAAAAGTGATATTTTGCTAAAAAACACATGGATTTTTACATACTGGTGGCTTGGTTAATAGGAAACTCATATTTCCTTTAGAATGCCCTACCTATTTAGTACAATTTTGCAATGGCAGTATCATAAATTATGGCATTTTCTGAATGACCCGATTATGTATTCATTTGATTTTTTTCAAGGAAAATTTGATATTCAAAGCAATACTTTCAATTATAAAAAATAGATTTGAATTAGTTGTTAACAAAACAAGAACAAAGTAGGGGCTTATTGTACAGGAGGCTCTGGATTTAGACAGATATGGACATCAGACTAAATCCTAGGTTCAAATCTTACTAAATGTGGGACTGTTGTAAATAAATTAACTTCTCTATGCTTCTATTTCCTGATCTTTAAAATGGGAATCATATTGGTACTAACTTTAATAACAATAATACATTGTTAAATGGTATTTCATTGCACACCAAAAAATATGCCAGTTGCATTTTGTGATTTAATTTAATCTTCACAGCAACTATTTGAGAATGTACTAACTTTTCTACCTAGACTACATTTTCATATGTGACAGTTGTCTCTTCCATGGTCAAATACTCCCAAAGTCTGACTTCCACTTCAAAGCACTCTTCTTGCCTCCAGACCTATGTGTTTCTGCCTTGTTCCATCTGGCCATGTGCCAAGCGCCTCTGTAACTGCATCAGCCCAACTGTACTCGTCATCTATACGCCTGTCCCATTCTTTTGTTTCCCGTGGTTAATGGCAACCCCATCCAAACAGTGCTCAAGCCATAACGCCGGACATCATTCAATAACCATGGATGTTGATTTATCTCAAACCCATCCATTCACTCTTGGAAACCGCCTTATTCATCTGACACATCAACTATTTTTACAGTCTCATAACTGACCTTCCTGGTAACAGAGTTGCCTCCCTCCCACCCATCCTGCAACCCACTACTTATATTACAGCCAAAGTGATATTTTAAAAACTCACATGTGATTGTGCTGCTCTATTGCACAACATTTAGATAAAGATGAAAATATTTAACATGATCTATAGGGTCTTACTGGGTCAGGGCTTTGTTGACTTCTACACATTTTACTGTACTTTATTTGGCACTCACTGTCTATGCTTCAGTTACACTACTCATGTTTCATTTCCTCAACTGTATCTTTCCCTCTATTGTCCCAGGACCTCATTCTTTTCCACTGCTTGCAATACTCTCCTTTCCTGTCATGGCTAACTGACAACTTTCAGGTGAGGAAGTAGGTTTTTCTTCACCCGATGCATCCATAGAACTCTGTGTTTCTTTGAGCTCTCATCACACTTGAAAATACTGTAATTGTCCATATCATCTGCTAAATTTCAAGCCCCATGAAGATAAGAAACACATCTGTCTCCTCACTGGAAAACCAGCACGGTGCATTACCCATTGCTCATTGTGGGTACTCAGTTGTAAAGTAGAATCAACTCAATGTCCAAGCGGGTTTTGTAGTCTGTTTCCTTTACCCTTTAGGTTCTAGGAATTGGTTTTGAGTTAGAAAGAAATACACACACACACACACACACACACACACACACACATATATATATATATATATATATATATATATATATATATATATATATATGGAGACAGAAAGAGACAGAGAGAGAGAGAGAGAGAGGAAGGGGCAGCAGAGGAGACAGAGAGATATAGGTGCATGGAAGAAAACAGTGAGACATAGAATCATGAATGTTCAGAGCATGGGCAGTGCTGCCTTGATATCAATGTGCAAAAGGGACAGAGAAGGTTATTGTCTCACTCAAACCTGCCCCCTCACTCTACAAGGCAGATAAGCTTTGACCCTGCAAGGAAATTGCTACTATTATTTCTGGCCTCAATTTACTAAGCATTTCCTATGTTTTTACACATATAACCTTATTTCATCCTAACAAGCCCGTGAGGTAGTCTCCTTTATTTTCCTCATTTTATACATGTTATCAGTGGAGACAAGAAGGTCTTAAGCAACCCACCCAAAGTAATAGGAGAACAGAGATCCAAGCCCAGGAAATCTGAGTCCAGAGCTTGTGCACTTAAAAATGACATCCTCTGTCATAGGGATGCTTGTTGCTGGTGCAACAGTCAGTGAGCACTGGTTAATAGTATATTCACAAGGAAAAGTATCCGAGGTAATCCTGACAATGAGGAACTGAGAGGGAATTCATAGTAAGATGGCCAGAGAGTAATATATGACAGAGATTTCGATCTTATTCTGAGCAAGCATTTCTAGTGCCAGGGCTCATTTTTGAAAGAATGGTCATTAGTGTTTGTGTGTGTGTGTGTATGTGTGTGTGTGTGTGTGTGTGTGTGTGTTAAAAGATAAAATTCAGCAAAAATCTGAAAACTATAGAATTTAGGTAACTTTCTTATGAGTTGCCACTTAACTGAACATGGAAAGGATGCATCCTCAGTCATTCAGGCTCTGCAACCAGATATCTATATTAGTTTGCTAGAGCTGCCATAACAAAATACCACAGTCTGGGTGGTTTAAATGACAAAAATTAATTTTCTTACAGTTCTACAGTCTAGGAGTCCAAGATCAAGGTGTCAACATGTATGGTTTCTACTGAGACTTTTCTCCTTTGCTTGCAGAAGGCTGCCTTCTCACTGCGTCTTCACGTGTTCTTTCCTCTGTGCACGTGCATCTCTTGTCACCATCTCTTTTTAAGGACACCGGTCATATTGGATTAGAACTCAACCATATGACTTCACATGACTTCGTTAAAGGCTCTATCTTGAAATGCACTCTCTTTCTGAGGTTCTGGGGATTAGGATTTCAACATGCGAATTTGAAGCGGGGGTGCATAAAACTTAGCCCATAATACCATCCTTTCCATGAATGTATAAAACTATACTAAGGTTTATGGAAATGATTAACTGGAACTGGTCAGTCTCAATCTGTGAAATTTTTATATAATAAAGCCAAAAAACAATAGTAATTGGTTTCCTTGTTTTTCATCAGTGGCAAAAGTGGAAGCAGGATCATCCATAGTGACTGTTTTCTGGACTACCCTCTAGTGACCCCACCGCTCGAAGCAACTGAGGTAGCCAACATAAGAATTGTAGGTGATGTGGAAATTCCTTGGGACTAATAAAGAATTGGCATTCTAGTATCTAGACGTGAAATATGCAGCTAATTTTTTTTATGACAAGAATCAACAGAATTGAGTCTTGCACATGTGTAAAGAAGTAATTTTCCAACTCTTCCTTTGTTACAAATGTTCTTTTTTAGGGAAAGAATCCTAATTCTGTTCAGAAATGGGTATTCATGTGTTTTAGTAAAGACTAAACCCTTAACAATCCAGGAATGTAAATGTGCTTAGTGTATACCAACCATGAAAATTGTTCTTCCTTCTGGCTGATTAATGGTTTAGATAGGGCAACCATTTCTTATGAATGAGATATGAAGGAATGTATGCTCGGTAGAACCACTAGAAATTGGCTTTTTATTCTGAAAATGAGAAAAGAAGTAGAGATAGTCTTTTATTCCTCTGTATTGAGTTATGCTGAGAAGGGGACACTGCAGAAGCAGCCATTCTTCACATTTGAGGGAACTGGTGGAAGGCCAACTGTCCTGAACAATGCTCCCTCAAAAATGTCCATCTAGACTTAAATGTGAACTTACTTAAACACAGTGTCTTTGCAGATGTGAGCACATTAAGATGAGGTCATATTTGAACACAATAGGATATAATCCAATGACTGGTGTCATTATAAGAGGGAAATGTAGATATACAAAGATACACAGGGACAATACCATGTAGTGGATGTAGGAGAAATAAGGAGTGGCAAGCCAAGAAACATCAAGAACTTCTGGCCACAAGGTTAGGAGAGGCAGGGAACGTTTATTTTCTAGAGGGTGCATGTCCCTGCTAACACCTTGATTTCAGACTTTTAGACTCCAAAACAGTGAGAAGATAAATTCCCATATTCTTAAGCCACCAAGTTTGTGGTACATTGTTACAGAAGTCCCAGGAAACTAGGACACCAGTGAAGTCATACTCAATAATGTTGGGTGAGCAATAAAAGGAAAATGGGTCCTGATGATGCTAGTGAACCCATGATGAAACTACACTACTTCTGATTATCTTGTTATTATGATATTTTTTCTTCCTGTTTTAGTCAATTATGGTTGTTGTTTGTTGTTGTTATGTATTGTTGAGACATCTCAAAGCGACATGCAATATTTGGGGGTTGCAAATACTTGGGGAAGAATACTTGTAATAGCCTGGAATTCCCTATGCTAGCCAAACAGGTGGAGGCTCCAAGTGTGGAGATTTGGAGGATTAATGTAAATGTGACCTCATGTGTTCCCACAGTCTGGTGAAGCTTTGCACTTATCATTTACATTCTGTTACTTATTGTCACTCCACTGCTATCCCAGACTGGTGTGGCCTGGGGAAATGCTAGCGACATTTGCTTGGTGGCCAAGCAACGTATAAGTAAATTCCACTTGCCTCATATCAAGATCCTAGCCCTAGTTTTGATTAAAGATAAAGAGATGCAAAAATACCCAAATCACATGCATGAAAACAAAATGTCTGCTTCTTCAGATAGTTCTATTTTTGTGTCTATAATTCTGTTCACCAACTGCATGTGTAACCTTTCTTTAAATTTGCAAAATAATTCAGAAGTTTTCATGCTGCCAATTGCTAATCAAACCTTCTTCATCAACATCCACGCCCTCTTTCCATTTGTCATCTTATTCACACATTGCAAACAGTGGCTCATGCAGCTCCCTCTTCTCTTTGCCTCAGGAAAACAGGCTGTGTATCCAAGGGGAAGCTTATTACCAGCTAAAAGCTAATTTTTAATGTTATCTAATCAGGTTGCTGACTCATTCAAATTATGAACTATAGGGGGGAAAATCCTCATATAATGATTTAAATATTAGAGTACTTGTCACACAGTCCCTTTAACATTGCTTGCTTCCTCGTGTTGAGTTCAAGTCCTAATCCTTTGTGAAAATAAACTGGTAAACCTGTTTCTTTCTTAGTGCATATGGTGAAAGCCTATGAGATCTGTTTGATTTATATAAGTGTATTTGGCTGCTATTTTACATTTTTCCAAACTATATTATAAAGTACAAGTAAGGCTCAGCTCCAGGAATAAGATTTTTTTTAATATAAAGACTGGACATGTTAGTGAATACCACACATGCAGACTTCTCCGTTATGACTGGCTTACTAAATTGAGTTCATTCATTCGACATCATGTCATTTGCTCTCATTATTGATTTATCCTATAATTAATGAATGAAAATGCAGGTGCTTGAAATTTTTATATGTTTTAAATATGTTTTAAAAGCTGCAGTATTGTAAAGGTATTTTTATCGTGTTGGGAATTCTTCTAACTGGGCATGTTTTCATTTGTTAAGAGGAGGAAAAACCTGGGCAACAGTTTGACATTTCTCTGTTTCCCACTGCCACTATCAAGAAAGTGATTGGAAACTGAATCACCAACTCAAGGACGCTATCCATTCCACTGGGAATTGGACATGCATGTACGTCATGTAAATCTGCATATAGTAACATCATGAGATATGAAGCCTAGGAATTTGGTGACTTAGAGGAAATTACTTCAGGATCTACTCATGGATATCAGTGAAACATTCAACAACACTTGTAAAATCAGCATCAGACATCTACGAAGGAGCTCTTGCTCCCTCTAGAAGCTTCAAATATTCCAAGTTTACAATGGTTCAATTGATATATTCTTAACATACGAGCTATATAATTAATATTAGAGTAGACCTAAAAACAACCTGCTACTTGAAAACAAAGGATATTTGCACAACGTGGAAGATGACTATCTGGCGTCTGACTGCAGGCTACAGAAGTAAAACTCTTGGTGATCCCAATGTTCAGTTTTAAGGCCCTTCCACTGAGACTAATTTCTTTTCGGCAATATTAAAAAAAAAAAAAAACAAGCCTCTAAAGCTTATGCCATCTTCCTTTCCACATGATATTCTTTCACATATTTGAAAACTGTTATGTCTTCATACAAACATTTCCAGGCAAAATAACCTCAGTATCTTCATCCACCTTTGTCCTCTTCTTGATTCTCTTTAACGGTGGTGCTTGGTATTAAATGCAACATTCTGGTTTGATGTGACACACATAGGAAACAGGATTATTATACCCAATGGCCTGTAGACTGTATACGGAGACATATAAAGATGATTTTGAAGGGAAAAATGATCTAATTTTGAAAGAGATTAATCCCTCTTTCTTTTTCTTCTCTCCCTTTATTTCTTCTTACTTACCTTTCTCTCTGTTTCTGAATGATTTAGTTTACAATCATTTATGTTGTGTTGAACAGAATAGGCTTTTGTCACCCAGAAAAGAAGTGCAGAAAAGTGTGGGTTGTTGGATCCAAGCAAGGGAAGAAGAGCATCTCTCTGTCTATGAGACGGGAGTAGAGGCCGCCCACACTGGGGTGGGTGTTTCTGTGTGTCGAACAGAAGATAGCATTTTAATTTCTCTCCATTTATTTAGATCTCCTTCTATTGCTCTTAGCAATGTTTTATGCTTTTCTTTGTGAAACCCATATATGACTTTCCCCCTAAGCTTTACTTCTTACACTATTTTGAATAGAATAATTTTTATAACTTCATTTTTGGGTTGTTCATTTTCAGTATTTTGAAATATAATTTAGTTTTATATTTTGATCTTGTATTCTGCAGCCTTACTAAACTAATTTTTTATTTAGTTCTAAAAGTGTATATGCACAAGTGAGTGTGTATACCTTAAGTGTTTCTGTATATAGAATTATGTCACCTGTTATTACAGTTTTACTTCTTCCTTTCAAATCTCTATATGGTGTTGTTAGAAAAAATTTTTTTGCTTTATTGCACCAGCTAGAATCTCCAGAACATTGTTGAACTGACATTGTAATAGTAGACATTCTTGCCTTGTTTTTAATCATAAAGAATAAGGATGACATTAGCTGTGGGTTTTACACAGATTTTCTAGGTTTTTTTTTTGACAGTCTTTATTTATAAATGAATGTTGAGGGGCGCCTGGGTGGCTCAGTCGGTTAAGCCTCCGGCTTCGGCTCAGGTCAGATCTCACGTTCGTGGGTTCGAACCCCGTGTCAGGCTCTGTGCTGACAGCTAGCTCAGAGCCTGGAGCCTGCTTCCGGTTCTGTGTCTCCCTCTCTCTCTGACCCTCCCCCTCTCATACTCTGTCTCTCTCTGTATCAAAAATAAATAAAACATTAAAACAATTTTTTTAAATAAATAAATGAATGTTGAATTCTGTGAAGTTTTTATTTTTTGAGATGACCATATGATTTTTTGGTCTTTATTTTATTAATGTGATGTGATTAATTGAATAATGGCCCCAAAATATGTCCAGATGCCCACACCTTATCCCTGGAACCTATGAATATCTTAAGTAGCAACAGTAAACTAATACAGATCTTGGTACTAGAAATAGGGTACTGCTCTAACAAATACCTAAAAATGTGGAAGTGGCTTTGGAATTGGGCAGAAGACAGAGCCTGAAAGAATTATAATAAATGTTAAAAAAATTCTAGATTGCCTTGAATAAACTGGGTATTAAAGGCACCATTAGTGAGAACTGAGAAGGAAGTGAGGAACATGGAAAAAAATCTGTTTTCTTAGGGAGTACTTAAATAGTCATCAACAGACTGTTGGCAGAAACATAAGTATTAAGTATTTTGAATGAGGGCTCAAAAGGAAATGAAGAACATGTTTTTGGAAACTGGAAGACAGGGAATCCTTGTTATATAGTGGTGAGAAGCTTAGCTGAATTGTGTCTTATAAGCTATGTGAAAAGTAGAACTCCTGAGCAATGAATTTGAATATGTAGCTGAGATCTCCAAGCAGAGTGCTGAAGGTGTGGCCTGGTTTCTATAGTAAGCCACAGATGATTGTTCCTAGCCCTTGAAAGCAGAGTTTGTCTTGTTTGACTGTAATTTTATTGGACAAGTGATTCCTTTTGTCTGTTCATTTTCTCCCTTTTTGAATGGGGCTATTTCTAACTGTTTCCCACACCTGTCCCCGTACTGTATTTTGGGAGTGGTTAACTTATCTTCTAGTTTTACAAGTACACAGATGGAAAGAAATTTGTCCCAGGATAGATTATGCCCAGAGCTTCACTCTTAGCTAATTTCAAGAATTTAAATGATGAAACCTTGGAACTTGTAAAATTTGAGGCTTGAATTAATGTTAATATTAATGTATTAATATTAGCCCTCAAAGATATAATCCCCAGGCACTGTGAAAATATTATCTTACATAGCAATAGAAAACTAAGACATGATATATTATGTTAACTTATGTTTGGATGTTAAATTAACTTCACACTCCTTAGTTGGATAATTCCTACTTGGTCATGATGTTTAATGCCTACCTGATCTGGCTTACTAATATTTTGATAAGGATTTGTAATTAACTTTTAAACACTCAGAGTGGTACTTTATTTACCTATCTGTTAAAATTTACCTTCTGTATGCCTTTTCTACACAACTGAAACTGCCACTGAAACACTCCAACCTGCCTCAGGGTAAGTTACTAAATATAACCTTGGTGCATCAGTATTAACCTTCATTGGATTAACAATATGTCATGCATTTCTATAATTAATTTAATTTTCTTTGGCTCTACCTTAATCTTAAATACTTACATATTTCTATATAAGTTTAGAACTTTTAAAAAAATTTTACTTCCTTTCTTAACCATCTATATTATTCATTTGGAGCCAAGTATATTCCTGAAATATCAAAACCTTTAATATGAAATATACTCACTCAATTGTGTTAAAAATCAACTATCCTTAAATACTAATTATTTTGACATTAATTTACAGAAATCTGATTTTATACATTCCTCATAGCCCTGTTAAGAAAAAGTCTTTGAAAAATAGGGCAGGATATCACTGGTTAAGCTGGGTTAACTTCTTCAAATTAGCTTGAGTCTCCAATGAAATGAAAATAACTCAACCTCTGTCTCTTTTGCCAAATTTCTCTAACACAACTTTATTTAGATTTTGACTTTGCTTACTTTTGTTCTTCTTCCTATATGCTTTGATTTTTCATAATGTGGCTATTTTCTCAGGTTCAATAATCACATCAAACTTTGTCTTTGTTCCTATGAGTTTATAATTTATTCTGTGTTTGCCTATGGTTTATTCCTCTTACGTTTATGGTTTCTCATTTCACGTGTGAATACTTACTAACAACTCTGAACTCATGGCTTCTGGACATGTTTTCTAGTTCTACTCAAAGAACAACTAGATCCAACTGGATCTCTAGTCTCTAAGACCTTCAACTTGGCCACTCTTTTCTGTTCCTGTTGTTCCAGTTGGCATTATCTCCACTAATCTCTGGGTTCTTGGGATTTTTATAAGTATTGCTCTTTTTTTCATCATAGATGTTAGCCCAGAAATATTTAAAAATCATTTTATCTGTGTTTTATTATTAGTGTTTCTGAAAATTCAATTAAAGAATTCTTGATCACATCACTGAAATATATCAGAAACATATCTCATCTCCTTCATCAAATTATTAAAATACATCATTATTAAAATACAAATATAAAGTGTCATCATTATTAAAACACAAATGTCACAATATCACTACTACTAAGTCACACTCTAGGCATTGGAATACATAGGTAACTAAGCTTGTTCTGCACTTTCAAGTTGCTTATGGTCTATAATAGGAAAGGTGATTATAAACTAATAGTTCTTAGCAATGACAACAAAAAAGTTATACTTTTTTAAAATGGTGATTTTTTAAAAAGTGTGATAACACTCACCAAATAAATGCTCACAAACCATAATGTAAGAGGATACGGGACTTTTCATGTGAATTATGGATAGATGGGAGACTTTAGAAAAGTGTAGTGACATGTTCAAAGTCTGATGTGTGTGGCAGAAGCTTAGCTTGGGTTCCTCAGAAGTAAAACCTTAGATAATGTCTTGAATACATGCAGTTTATTTGGGAGGCTAACCTAGTAAACAAGACTGTGGGAGACAGCACAATGAGAAGGGAAAAGAAGTAAAAACATTACAAGGTTTCATTTTGAGTTTTGGTAGAGGCAACAAGGGCTCAATTCTGTCAGTGCCTCTGAAAATAAAGTGAGAACCTCCAAATTGTTTCCCCAACGGTCAGAATAATAGAATATTTATCCATCACTTCTGCCCTTTATTGGTTGAGATTCCCACGTGGGTAGTGCATTGAGGTAGAACTTGTGTAGAACTGTCCACCACAGTAGACCCGAAGTCAGTGGTAGAGAGAAATGTGACACACCCCCTAAAGGCATTTTCTAACTGGGTACTTTAAAGTTACTTGATATGAATAAGGCATAGGATGTGTGTATGTGTATGCATAGCTGGGTGTAGCAGACTGTGGACTGTGAGTGGCCAGGCATAGCACTGAAAATTCAGGTGGGAATAAGATTATTAATGATTGAAGGTGCCAAAATATAAAATGTGAACTCTCCATGGTATAAGCATTGGAGAACAGTTGAAAATCCCTAAGTATAAGTAACATGGTAGTATATGTGTTTGAAAAACACTGAAAATAGTTTTGGTAATGACTTGAAAATAATTTTTCCTTGAAAAGAAACACAGATGAAATCAGTGGTTATTTTGGGGGGATGAGGGAATGATACTGAGAGTGAAGATTAAGGAGTCTAAAATGGAGATGATGTGTAAGTCATGGAGCAGAAACTAGTTTCTAACTAGATATGGAAAGTAAAGGGAAAGAGAGTAAAGAATAGTGACTCATACGTTTGCAGATGAACAACAGAGATGGTGGTCCTAGCCATTAGAACTAGGGATGAAGTTCACATATTCATCCAGTTAAAGGTACCAGGAAGTATTTGGAGCTTGAACAAGAGAAAAGGGTCTGGGTTGGGGTATGGAGTTGGAGTTTTCTATAACTACGTAGCAAGGCAATCTGCTATTGTGCAAGTGATCCACCACAAAGAAAAAGAAGAGATAAGAGCAGAGGACTCTGAGTAATGCCAATATCTAAGTAGCGAGTAGAAAAAAGAGAAACCACAAATGATAGTATACGGAGTAAGAAAAGTTAAACCAGGAGAGACTGTAGCCATTAAATCGAAGAAAGGCTAAAATTTAAAGGATAATATATTAAATTGCTTTAAATTACAACCATTTTATTAGTGCTAGCAGTGGTCAGTGGTGTTATATATATTGTATGTTCATGTGAGAATAATAAGTGGAAATTAGATTTTGCCACTAGGCTATCAGGGATCTTTGAAAGAACAATTCCTGTGTAGCGGTGAGAAAAATTGTCAGTTCACAAGGAGTTAAGGAGAGAATGGAAGAAAAGGCAAAATAACCTGGCTAGGATGGAAGAAAGATAAATTAACAGAGGGGATGATGTAAGGATAAATTGGGGTTCTTTTTAATGAGAGAAACGTGAACACCTTTAGGACCATCTAATGTCGGAGAAAGAGAGAAAAATAATGGCACAAGATGGAAGGTGAAAGTAGTGCTCAGAGTACCATGGGTCAGTGTTGGATATAAAAAGGGACACACCATTCTTTTAAGCAAAAAATGAAAAATAAACAGGAAACTTAGTTAAGCATAGTTAGGGAACTATTCAAAGCATAGTTAGGTGCTTTGAATTATAACATGTTAAAGCAGTCCAGCTATTTATAATTTTAATGGCAATAAAATTAGACAAAACAGATTTTGGCTCCACGATAACACTGGTTATTAAGGAGAACTTTCCCTTAATAGAATTTGTTAATGAGTGTGTAGCACTGCTATTCTAGGAGATCTTTAAAGACAGCAAAGATAGCCATAAATCAGGAGTGATTTAGGTGAAGCCTAGTGATGAGGCCCCTGTTGATACCTCCCAGCACTGCCCATTCTGCCAGTAGACTAGATCCGAGAACGGTCATTTTGTCAGTGGCAGTTCTTAGCCCAGTTGTATGTAAATGGTATACAGTAAGTACTCAATAAATAGCTATTAACCAAATGACATTTGAGCCTCTACATTTTAAAAAGAAATACATATCAATAGTTTAACTAATTATTATCTTTGGACCAGAAAATATGAGCACCACTGGGGTTCTAATTAGGAAAATTATTAATAGAAAGACATTTTATCTGCAAGGTTTCCTTAATTTGTATTTCTGAGATAAATTTTACACATTTTGGTAGTGTTGTACTTTTGTGATTTTTGTTTCTGGCTTTGAACGCAGAAAGTCCCTGTTTTTTAAACAATCAAAAAAGAGGCACTGCATCTCAAGACCTGTTTTTAGAAGTGTAATATCTAGGGCATCATTGGGTCAGTTTCTGATATTACTTGAAGCCTCAGTGGAGTTGGTCCAAAGATGGCTATCTCATTTGTTCACAATAGGGCTCACACTATCTCTTAGGTGGGGTCCCTTAAGAGGTAGGAAACTTGAAGAAAAATTGCCCACTCTACAATCAATAGGCAATTGTTTTCTCAACTGAGAATTATTCACTTGCTTTGACCCATCTTATGGGTTTCCTCATCACTCTGCAGCTCTAAATGCAAGAGAAAACTGCCATAGGATGCTGTTGTCTGCCTGTTTTCTCCTGAAATTAGGTGATTCTTTTCCTGTCAGGAGCACAAATCTGCGTTCAGAGTCTGAGAATCTGATCCACAGCTAGTTTGTCTAAACTTCAACACTATGAAAATATAACATGTAGTTTTTACTTCTATAATATTTGGCACTTCTCTACTATTCTGACTGCCATTCTCCTCAGACCCTTTGCATTTTATTTCAAACCAATTATTTGGAGGATGTTCTCCCTTTAAATAAGACAACTATTTTAAACTATTTTAAACTTTTAACTTATGTAGATGGCATACAATATAAAATTATGGTTTCTATAGGAGCTATGACAGAATGGCCTCTTTTCTCTCTCTCTTTCTCTTTTTTTAATATAAAGAGATAGATCCCTTTAAGTATATACTGTGGAAAATGAATACATTTTTATGAATAGAAGCAAATAAACTTCTTTCTTGTAAGTTTCAGAGGGAATAAGAATATGCATGAGTAAAGTGTAGTTCACCTAGACAGAACCATGTCTTGGCTAAGATGTCATTGTCCATAGAGCGCTGTTTATCTGGTATAATTATAAATTTCAGCTGGATCCTTTGAGTACAGAGGTTCTTTAACTTTTGAATCATGAAAGGCATACCAAAGGCATCTGGAAAATATTGAGCTGACACTAGAATGAAAATGATTTACATTTTTTAAGAAGACAACTCATATAAAATTATATATACCACAAATTATCCATGTTCTAATGTTGTTTTGTGACTTATTAGTAATTACTCTATTAAAAATTAGTTTCAAAGCCATACGGTCCTGGATTTTCTTTAATAATTTCAGATAATATTTTCAAACACTTGAATATTTAACTTCTCATGGGAAACTGGTAACCTGTGTTGTTACAGGATGACAATTTATACAGACTTAAGGAATCCACATTATACTTCTTTACCCACTTATTACCTCTGCAGTCATTTGAGTTAGCTAGCTCTGCCTACCAGGACCTGGTTCAAATTCTAGATCCACTTATTAATTGTACCAGCTTGAAAAAAAAGTTATATAACTTAACTAAACCTCAGTTCTCTCATGTACCAAATGGAAATCACAATACATGTTTTACTAAGTCTTATTAAATTAAGCTCTAGATATTTCAGAGTACAGACAAGCCCTACCATTACTGTGGTAATCCTGGGGAACCTGTAAAGAACTCACTTTCACTTCAAATTCCTTAGATCATGAATTTATGAGGTGATCCAGAATCTGTATTTCTTTTCCTTGCAGGCTTCAAAACCTGATTGGTCAGTCTCCAGCACCAGTTCATATTAATCAAGTCTATAATTCTGATGCTAAACATTGAAATATATGCTACTTGGTGGCATAAATAATTATTGAGGTACTGGAATTTTGAGCCCAATGGCCAACAAGTTTTCCCTATAGATAATATACATGAATTGTCAAATTCCAACCAGGAGGCTGTTCAGTTACAACTAGAAAAATAAGTAGTAAATACACTAGTTATGTGCTCAGACCAGGTGTTCTCTTCTTCAGATACTTCAGTGGGAAAACACAGCTCAGTCAGAAGGTGACTTGATGAATATGAAATCACAAAACAACTGGAATTAACTATAAGATTTGACTAATAGCTCATGGAATTAGATGAAGCTGTAATGTTACAACTGTGCAGAAAAAGCCTTTAGCTTATATCCTCCACGTACTTGAGCTGTCCTTGGATGGATAATGATTATATTTGACACTGAACTCTGCTTATTTTATTTTCATGCTTAACCTACGTTTCTTCTGATTGATATTGATATTTTGTTGGACATGTGAATTCGTGCAATCAGGATTAATTCAAAGCTTACTTTTCTGAGAGAATTTTTGTCTTTCTATGATAGGTTGTCTATCCCTGTCCAAGTTGATTATGTCATGATCCTTCTGTTTACCGCTCAAAAGGTAAATTATTTGCAAATTCTTTGTTACTTTTTTAGTTACAATTCAGATTGGCTCCTTTCCTTTTAGCTCCTTGTAAGAATTTGCCCCCCAAATCCCATGAATTATCTTTTTAACACGTTTGTCTGTGTATTGTGTGTATGTCTGTATTGAGTGTGTATGTCCACATGCTTTAGGAAGCATGTTTAATGGAAACTGCCATGCACATCTCTTGAGTTTTAAACAAAATAATTTCTTTCCTAGCTTCTGATTTTTTTAATCTGCCATATGTAGTGATTAGAATATTTATCTGATGGTTACCAGAGAAGAGGTGGATGGGGAGATCGTTGAAATAAGGGATGGGGATTAAAGAGTACACTTATCATGATGAAAAAAATAAAATAATTTTTAAAAATATTTATCTGAGAACTTTTCCATTTTTAGTTCCTCTGTTCTCATGATTATCTTGTTATTAAAGAAGTCATGATATTGAATGATAAACAGCAGTTTATAGCATTTTTTATCTAAAAGTTTCAAATAACTGTGCCCCCAAAAAATCATATGCATTTGTTATAAGTTATAAAATAACTTGAATTTCTCTAGATTTTACTGGCAGATCTAAAAAGACAAAAATAAAAATAAGTAAAAATAAGGAGACAAAAATATTTACTAAAAAAATGTATTCCTCAACTTTATTTCAATGACTAATACAATTATTGAAGAAAAAAACAGGTACAGCTTTTTTTTTTTCTGTGTCTTTCCTGCATTCAAGATATCTAAGCAAGGCCATGGCAGGTCCCACAGAGCAAAATTCCGGATTTCTCTAAGTCTTTCCATAGGAGCCCTGATCAACTCTGCTGACAACACAGGAGCCAAAAATCTGAATATCATCTCTGTGACAGGGATTGAGGACAAGTGAACAGACTTCCTGCTGCTGAAGCGAGTGACAGGGTGATGGCCATAGTGAGGAAAGGCAAACCAGAGATCAGAAAGAAGGTATATCCAGCAGCAGTAACTCAACAAGTCATACCAGAGAAAAGATGGCCTGTTTCTCTATTTTGAGGAAAGTGAGAGGGATAGTAAATATAAAGGAGAAATGAAAGGTTCTGTTACAACGGGATGAGTTACAAAGGAGTGTGTACACTTGTGGCCCAAGATTCCATCCAGTGCTGGTTGCATGGCATGATTCTTTGATATGTTTATTTAAAAAATTAGGGGAGCCTGGGTGGCTCAGTTGGTTAAGCGTCAGACAGAGGCTCAATAATCTCACTCTTTGTGAGTTCAAGCTCTGCCTTCTTCAGCTCTATGCTGACAACTCAGAGCCTGAAGCCTGCTTCAGATTCTCTGTCTCCCTCTCTCTCTGCCCCTCCCTTGCTTGTGTTTGCTCTGTCTCTCAAAAGGAAAGAAATAAAGTTTAAAAAAAATTTAAAAATATTTCTGCCACGCCCCACAGTAGAAATTAAATTTTTTTAAAGGTACAAAATGTATTGACTACATGAATACACCCACATAAAAAAAAACATACCTCATTTTCTGACTTGTAGATTTTAGGTCATCATTTGTGAGGTTTCAACTTTATATTCTAAAATAGTAGAACACTTCCATGTACATTTTCACAGTATAGTTATTAATCTTTTAAAAGTTTAAAATTATGTTCAAATATATTTTATTTACATTATTTTTATGTTGTATAATAGTTATAAAAATAGCATAGAATAAATAACAAGCACTACAGTCATTGTATGTATGCCACAATTATTTAAAAACTGTAATATAGAATAATAGCAGATTATAAAAATTCAATTAGATCTTAATTTATTGAAAAGAGTTGAGCTCTTAATTATTCACTGTGCTTCATAAAACTCAAGGTCTGTTTAATATAGGTAAGGTATGCCTTGAAATCTAAAGAAATAAAACTGACTCATATAAAAAGGAGAAACTTGCCTGAAGGCTAAGCAAAACCTTGGTGAAGGACAAAAAAAGGAAGGGAACTAAGTTTACTGTACATACATGTTTTTTGGTCCTATGTTTCTTATGAACACAAGAAAGTCAAGATTTAAAAAAGAAAGTAACTAAGTTGACAGTGAAGTCAATGACTATTAATTGTTAACTCCTACCTGATTTAATTTTCAGAACACATGTAGATTTAAGATAGTCATCAGTGAGAGGAAAGATTTTGAGGGAGTTGTGTTTTTGCCAAAATTTTGTGGTAACAGAAGAAAAGGCGTAGTCAAAATTAAAACAATACTTTAACTATTCTCATGTAGCTTATTATGGAATTTTTATTTTCCAGTGTTGCTGTTTTCTCTCAGTTGGTATGCCAGAATGACCAGTAACTGAATAGCTGAATTCAGTTACTTATCCAGCAGAAAGAGTTAACTAAAGGTCTGTGAGTGACAGTTTCAAAAGAGGTATCCATACGCCCATGTTAATTGCAGTATTGTTCACAATGTGCTTAATGGCATAGACGTGTACACTTAAAATGTTTAAAATACTGGGATTTATGTTATATACAGTTTATCACAACCTTTAAAAATATAATATAAAAATTCAAAAGAAAGATGAATATTAATCCAATAATTGATGGTCCTACAACAGAGATGCTCTTTATATGATGTGATGAGAATGACAATTTTTCTCCTGAAAAAATGTAACCCAAGTCTAATCATGAGAAAAATATCAGAAACACACAGATAGTGTGATATTCTACAAAATAGCTGACCATTCCTCAAAACTGTCATGAAAAATTAGGTTGTCTATGAAACTGCTTCCTCTGTACAGAAGTACAGGCACCAGAGAGCAAAGACAAATCCCTTTATCCACTGCTCAACAAAGAGAATGTATTCCTTCCTCTTACTTCCATTCAACCCAAGGGGGAAAGAGGATGAAGCCAAGGGACAGGACCAAATACTTTTATTTTCTTTCAGTTCTTTTACTTCCAAACTACACTGATCTGAGAAGTAGGAAAATTTGACTCTGTTTGATAATCTCTTATATTCTGTGAAATCTTTTTGTTCTAATGCCTAAATAAGTCGCTTGTACTTAAAAGTCAAGAATTACATGGTTTTTAGTTGTCTGTTTTAAATCAGATCTCCTAAAATAACTTCTCTAAAATGCCATGTTAACTCCCATAGATTAACCAGTTTGGAGGAAAATTACTGGAGGAAATAAAGCAACTCTCTACTAGATGAAAACAGACCACAATAATCTCATCATGTCAATAGCTTTCTCAAGAATATGTATGGCTTTCTCATTACCCACAAGCAAAGTGCACTTTTAATGTGATTTTTAAGATTTTAAACTTTTCTAAACTGATCTCTAAATACACAGAACAAATATACAATAAAACCTAATATTTAAAATTTAGTTATCTGCACAATAGTACCTAGCATGTTTACCCCTTCCTTCCTCCCTACCTCTACCTGGGACATCTTCACAACCTGAAATATCATCTTTGATATTATCTATCATTCTAAATTACATGCAGATTTTAATGTTCACCTTAGCCTACTTTAACCATGACAGCTTAAGGTGTACACTAAATCTTCCTTAGTAATACATTTGAAATACATCTTTCAACCTGTAATTTGCCATGCCCTTCCCAGGGACACCTTTGTGGAATTACCTAGTGCTTGGAAAGTATGGAATTTTGTTACTATGGTGTTTTCTATAATATGTTAACAAAGGATGTTGGCCTCTGAGAATTTGAGTGACTTGCTTAAGATCACTAAAATGGTAGGCGCAAGACTAAGACTAGAACCAGAAGCTAACCTAACTCCTGAGTTTGAAGCTTTTTCCTCCATAGGATTCTGTATTGCTTTTCAGTCCTTCAAGTTCTTGGTAACTTGAAGACCAGCTCCTAGGAAACTTTCCAAAGCAATACAGCCTTTTGCATTTCCCTGTCTGTCTGTCTGTCTCCCTCTCATGCTCTTGCTCTCACTCTTTCACTTTTTTGCTCCCCTTCTTTTTCTGGAAGATCTGGAATGATTTCTGTTGCTCTTGCAACAGTGCTCCCTTTCTCACTGTATGCAGACAATAAACCAGGACCATAGGTTATATTAATATAAATCAAATGCCTATGTTATTAGACTTTCATAGAGACTGATATGATACAGGATGAACAAATTTGCTCCAGACCCGTTTCTTCTCAATCCTAGTTTAGAAAGTCAACGCAATACATTATACTTGCTTGCTTGCTTTCTCAGGTCCAAAGAGGTTTTTGGCTACCAAGTGGAGATCCTAAGTGTTTGTGATAAAAGTTATTATTTAAACTCTTCCAGTTATAGCTTAGCCATAGAAAATTTGCATTAATTTGTAATTTGTGTAAAGATGCACAGCAGTTAGTGTTTTGTGAGCATGAACATGTCAGAGTGTAAGAGTTATGATCTTCATCTGTGTACTGCAGAAAATGTATGATAGTCATCATATTTGTTAGTGCCAGCCTAGTGCATGATTAATTCCCAGCATTCTCAGTAGCAACTATTCTCGTGTCATGAATAGAATATGGGCTGAATTACTGATAGTTGATGAAATACTGTATGGCTCACATGTCAGAGATAACTCCGTACAGTAAATGACACAGCAAGTAATAGAATTCAATTAAGTTACATTCTCATTGTTATATTTAGTACATGAGATTACTATTTCTTATTCATACTGCAACAATGATGGCAGTATGACTTAGTCACTACAGTCTCTTGCCCAGTATCCTTTCAGTCCTCTAGCCTTACTAATACAATGTTAATTTAGTTAGGGGCAAAAACAAAACAAAACAACAACACAAGAAAAAACAAACACACTGTTTTCCTGGCTCCTTTGCCTCTAGGGTTTGACCCATGACAAAGTGCTAGTCAATGAGTTGTAATCAGTCATTGGATGGAGGGCATCATGAAAGTTTTTTGTTTCTTGAAATAAGGCTTGAGCCTGATAACCTCCATCATTTTTTCTGCAGTTTAGACTCTGAGGTGAGGCAGCAGCTTGTGAGTGGGAGGAAGGAAGGAACTTGGTTAACTCTTCTTTTCAAAATGAACCAATCGTAAATGGCTTACTTCCAGACTTCTGTGTTATGTGAAGAAACAATTTATTTAAGCTGGATAACTGAGTTCTTTCATCTGCAGCCAAACATAACCCCAATTACTATCCACTTTTCAAATCAAATCTAGTATATGGTAAGAGAAGTAAGGTAGAAGTATCCTTTTTAACCTTGAAGACCTGATTTTAGGGGTATTGGTGATTGTAACTTGTGTAATAAAGTCTCCTACAGCTGCTACACTGAAAAGCACCAAACTCTGACAAAGTCGAAGTCAAAGCCAATGTTACACTTCAGTAAGTTTTCCATGCTCTATTGTTTACCAAGACCTTCCAAATCTGAAATCTGAAGGCGGAATTTCCTAGGAACAATGAAATACTGAAATAATGAAACATTATTTGTTTGGTATTTGTTTTTGGAACAGTGACTCATTCCAAGATTTGAAAAAAAAAATGACTAAAAAATAAATAATAAATAAATAAATAAATGACTGATCAGGTAGGTCATTCACCAAGAAAATGTAAAACAAAATAAATTCTAAATGCAAATAGCAATCTATATACATATAGTGTATATATATAATATATGTTATATATGTTATATGTATCTAATATCTAATATGTATGTTATATATATTATATACATAAAATACTTCTAGTATGTAGTTGCATTAAATTTGTTTGTAATTTAAGACCTGCATTTATGATTTAATTACCTGAAGCCTCTGAATTTTGAAGTCAATTTTGAAAAACAACATTTTACCTTTATATTTATACAGTAAATAATTTTCTTGCAGGCTTAAACATATGTCTAAAACTTGTATTAATTATTTAGCAATAAATAAATCATTGAGAGTTTATTATGTGTACGAGGCATTCCCTTAGCTACACTTGGCTAACACACCAGCTCTTGAAGCCTGCTGTGCTCATCCCTTCCCAATTCTCGCTTCAGTGGCATCACATTTTCAACTTGAAATCTGCCATAGTGGGAATGTTTACACCAAAGAAATTAACTAATGTTGGAAATCAATCCTGTGTGTGTGTGTGTGTGTGTGTGTGTGTGTTAGGGCATGGCTACTCATTGTTATGTACCACTTACATAGCACCACAAAAGATATAATTAAGACACCGCTATACTCCTTTTTTAAATGTTTATTTAATTTTAAAAGGGAAAGGGAGAGAACAGGGGAGGGACAGAGAGACAGTGAGACACAATGTCCAAAGCAGGCTCCAGGCTCTGAGCTGTCAGCACAGAGCCTGATGTAGGGCTCGAACTCACAGACTGTGAGATCACGACTTGAGCCGAAGTCGGTCACTTAACCAACTGAGCCACCCAGGTGCCCTGACACCACTCTACTTTTACTTCTTCAACAAATATTAATTTAGTCTAATTTTGTGTCATTTACTTATTAGGTTCCACAAATATTACAATGATATTTTGAATGATCCTTTCATTCATTTGTGACAATTTTTTAAATGTCCACTACAAACAGACATGAATTGCTGTTTTTGGAGTTTACATTGAAGTAGGCAAGGTCGTCCTCCCAAGGTGTTTGCAATATTGCAGGGGCTATTCCCTCTGCTCACACACCACTGTAGTGCTAGGCAGTGTGTGACAAGGCAAGGTTGATGAGTAATGTAATTCTGAACAGGTGCAAGAACTCGTGTGTGAGGGAGAGAGAGAATCCCAGCCCGGCTCCATGCTGTCAGCACAGAACCTGACACGGGACTGGATCTCACAAACTATGAGATCATGATCTGAGCCAAGATCAAGAGTGAGATGCTCCACTGACTGAGTCACCCATGTGCCTCTGAGCAATAATTTTTAAGCTGGAAATACCAGCAAAGACTTCAGAGTTAAGAGACTAAAACTGGTAAGTAGTATGAGATGAGATTTACTTTAACTGCCACCAATTCTCTTGGGCCCTAAATATGTTCATAAAGATGCAGATTTACTATTCTTTGGCTTCCTGTGGAATAAAAGACAATAAATCTAATTTTCATATTTTTTTTTCTATTTTGAATTCTTAAAATATTCAGGAATGTATAACAAGGTATGTGCGAGTGTGTGTATGTGGTTGTTAGATATTATCATTTTTTAAATATGTGTGAATATAAAGAATTATGAATCTAACTTAAAGAATTCTCTGACAGCAGCAAACATCAACAAGGCAAATTTTGACTATTAAGGGGATACACAGGTAATATTGGACTGTGGTTGAAACATAATGGAAATAATAAATTGGGAAATATTTCGACTGTCTCTTTCTTGCCATGTGCATTTAGTAATACACAAATGAGAAAACTTAGACTATCATATAGAAAAGCAGTCTAATTTTTTTAATGAGTAACATGATTTAAGATCAATTGGGGAGTTAAAAAACAGTTGTGTGGAGATGTGTAGAGCATGTTTTTATCTCATTAAATGTTTATTCCTGACTGATTAATAAACCCTAAATTTTTTGGATTTTATTCAAAATGAACATTCAAGTCACATTTTACTTTTTTTCCTCATAGTATATTGTTCCTGCTTTTTGATGAAGTTAACACATATTCTGAGTTAGCCCACATTGATAATTCACTCCCATATCCTATGTGACTAATTGTCTTCTTTAGTTAGGAGCTGATGGACAGAACATGCACTTTATTAAATAAATAAGTAGATATTAATAAAATATAGCTTTAGGGGTGCCTGAGTAGCTCAGTCAGTTAAGTATCCATCTCCAGATTTTGGCTCTGGTCATGATCTCATGGTTTGTGAGATCAAGCCCTGTGTCAGGCTTGCAGTTGGGATTCTCTCCATCTCTCTCTGCCTCTCCCCTACTCACACTCTCTGTCCCTCTCAAAATAAATAAACAAACTTAAAAAAATAGAATCTAAATTTCCCACCAGAAACAAATGCCTTCATGGGAGCTGGGCATAGTCACTGATGATGCAGTTTGTGAATGGAGAAGATTTGGCCCATTGTGCAGAGGTGGGTAGGTATGTGTATTTAAAAAATGATAGTTGATTCCAAATCCTTCTTAGAATTTTACTCTATCATGAAAATTAATGAACTATGCTGATGCATCAAGGAAAAGTAAATGATAGAGTAAAAATATAATTCTTAGAATAACCAATAACTCTGACTCATTAACCATGTCATAAAGTCTGATTTTTTTAAACTTTCAAAAGAATCTGAGAAATCTGCTACCACTCTGCTACAAATTCATTACTATCTTTGGTCAGAATTTTTGTAATGACCTCTAACGGGTCTCCCCATCCATACTCTTCATCCCTACAAGACATTTGCAACACAGTATCAAGAGTGATCTTTTCAGTAGAAGTCACACCACTCCTATTTTCAAAACCCTGAGTAAAAGCAAAATTGCTTAGTATAGTCAAAATCCTTACATTATGTACCTGTATCCCAAAGTTGTCTTTCTAACCTTATCTTTCACTATTCAGTTGTTTCACACCATTCCAAGACACTGATCTTGCTTTCTACTACCATCCTTGACATGCTTCCACATGACTGTGTTCCACACTAATCATTCTGTCTGCTTGAACATTGTTTCCCCATATAACCGTATGTCTAATTCCCTTCTGCCCTCAAATTACTTTCTCATCAAGGCTGTCCAGACCACTCTACTTTTTAAAAATAACACTTCCTATGCAATATGACCCTCCTAAACCTGTTTTACTTTACTTTATGGTATTTATTGCTTTCTAACATATTATTAACATATATAATTTACTTGCTTATTATGTTTTTGTGTACTTCCTTGTTGGAACAAAAAATTAATAAGGACAGGACTTTTTTTCTTGATTTGATCACTGATAAGTCCCAAGACCTAGAAAAGTGGGGTATAGTGGGTTCTCAACAAATATTTGTTGAATGAATGAGTGAAGACTTTACTATTGTTAAAGAGTTGAGAAAAAATAATAACCTCTTACTATTTCAAGAAAAATAATTAACCCAACAATAAAGCTTAGAATGCAATTAGCCAGGAAGTATAAATAATTAAACTGCCACTGGAAAACAAGACAAGTACTTATTAAATGTCTACCTTCCTTTATATGATTTAAATGTCTGTTCTATTTCTAGGCAGATTATAATGAAAGCTACTGAAAAGTCATTGTGTATATAGAGATCTCGGTTGACCATGATCAGAGAGCTACTTAGAGAGAAAAACAACACAAATTCTTTCTTAAATGTTAAATTCGGTATAATTATCATACCAGTATATTTTAAATAAATGTTAAAATAGTATATATTACACAATAAAATAATCTGAACTCCAAGTAGACTATAAAAATATGTTCATCTCATAAAGTTGTTCACTTATAGTAATGACTATAGGTACACGTTATATTCAGTGGTGTAGAAAGTGTGTAGGGTTCCAGTGTCTTTAACAGGGTTTTATAATGTCATAGGAAATCAGTATTGGCTTAGATTTCAGATGCTCTATAAACTCATTCAGCTGAAATGTCTCTCAGCTTCTGTTGTTCAAAGATTGTAATTTTTTGTAGCATGAATAAGTTTCTTCAAAAAAACAAGCGGCTTGCCACTGAGAGTCCCCCTCCTGGCAAGCAGGACAGGGGGATGTACTTCTGAGCCAGAGTCCACAGAAATGGATGGAAGAACCTGTGTGAGCTTAAAGTGCGTCATTCTTATAAAAGCAAATGAAATTAGATAAAACCTGCATTTGTTGAAGTATTGTTTCATTTTGAATATGAGATAAATTCATATCAGCTCTTTTAAGCACTACAATTGTACATTTGGCCCAAGGTCAGGATGTAGCAACTTAGGTTTCCCTTGAGAAAAAAAAAAGGTAGAAAATATTTCAGCCCTTTTTTAATTAAAAAAGAGAAGTGAAAAAGTGAATACTGCTTTTCAAACTTTATCTCACTAAGCACAAAGCACATGGAAAGATGCATAAATGTAAAATTAACTTTTTGCTGTTCAGAAAAGAATTTGGATTTGAGAGCAAGTGAGCTAAAATAAAAACATGCATAATTTACACTACAGATGGATATATTCTCTGCATTAAATGATACCTAGCAATTTCAGGGAGAAAGAAAATAAAGTGACAATCAACATTAAGAAGGTGGCAGAAGTAATCAAACACATGCCATGTGTAAGAAAAGGCATAATGAAGTTTCCATAAGAATCTTTTTTTTCATGACTCAGACACCAAATAACTATTTCCGAAGCTTCAGCAGAAGTTCCCAGTGCACTTATCAATAATGCATCCAACCACAGCTTTAGATATTAAAACAAAAGGAAGTTGACTATATCAAAGATCCAAAGTTCAAACATATTATACTATGGAGCTTAAAACCAGACCAGGAAAATGTGTGGGTGAGGGAGGTGGATTGTGTGCAGATACAAAAAAGTGCTTTTGTGAAGGTTGAGAAGAAATTAGTAATGAGATAGAGGGCCTTAAATCTTACAAATCAGAGTTATACCAAAGATCCCAGAGGTGTGAACAAAATATTCACCATTTCAACAATATCTATTAGGCAATGGAAAGATGAAGATCATTGTAATTTAAAGTGTTTGCATTGCATAATTCCATTGGCAACCACTATTGTTGCTGAAAATCTCAGCAGAAAGACAAAGAACTATAGTGCGGACCTTTACATTCAGAATTTAAGCACACTAACAAAGCAACAAAATGAAGTTTGCATTTCCAGGTTTGATAATTATAGTTGCATAATCGCAGACAGAGGTTTAATGTGGCCCTAAGCATAATTAATAAATAAAATGTCATGTGAAAAAAAATCCATAACTATAACAATAACTGAAAACGTTTGTTGCACTTTATCAAATATTATAGTAAGTACATGGTACTTTACTTGGCCCTTACCATTTTGTATTGCCTTTTTGTTTGCTATTATGTTACTGAAATATTCTGGGAATATTTCCATCTATTTAGGAGAGTAAAGTCAGCAAAATCCATATATCTTATGGCACTAAAAGTTTCCGATACGTATCTGAAAATTGTCTCTTGATTAACTAATAGGGCAAGTAATTAATTAAAGGGGTAAGTAAATAAAATAAACGTCTTTGTTTTATGTTTGGTGCTATGGAAGCCAACCAAATGAACTTCAAGACTAGACAGAGCTATTAGGTAGCAAAAATTCAGAAGATTTACCAAGTAGCAATTATATATGTAAAATGGATGTTTTTTAGAGTGCCAAAACTTTTAGTTTGGGTGGATTTTAGAAACTTGCTTTTAAAGTTGAAGCAATTGGGGCACCATTTTCTAGCTTGGTATCCTAAAAGTTTTGCTTGTATCCTGGCTCCAGGTCCTGTGCTTGAAAACCTAACTTAAATATGTTAAATCAGATAAAGCCTATATCTGGATCATTCCTAAGCTTCATTGATTCAGATTATACTGTAGTTGGATAGCAAGGATGTCATGTGCCTCTGCCTAACTTCTTCATTGGAACCACTTAGAAATCTTAACTACAATAAAATTTATGGCAAAAAAATATCAAGATAACACTAAAAAAATAAAGGTGTCAATATTTTGGTGTCCAACTAAAAATCATCCTTAAAACAAAAATTAATGCATTTTTTTTGCTCATGAGCTCTCAATATAGTGTTTATCAGTGCAACATTGACTTAGTTTTCCAATAGCAAAACAATTCAGACTCTTAAATAATTTCTCAGTGTAAATATGTTTTAACTGTTAAATCAGCAGCAGTCGGCTTTTGTTCTAGAGCCAAATAGCACATTTTAAGTGGCTGTATTTAAACAAAAATGAGGTGTTCCTCTCAATCAACAGCATATCCATTAAGAATTCAAGGAAATTGGAAGTGAAGACAACATGTTCTGTTTTGCTTCACAGTGCTCAGAATACCTACTAACTTTGATATGTGGGTTTAATCCACTTTAGAAAGAACGTTTGGTGTCATTGATCCTAATAAGACATATAAGGGGCCTTTTTTAGAGACTATTTCTATCCTGATCCTCCCTGCAATCACGACCACAAATGCAGAGGTGCACAGGTTATGGATATCAGGTTGGCAATGCCACAGGCAGTATACATGAAATTAAACAAAATGCCACTTCTAAGTGTTTTAATTTTCTTTTCCTGTTAATTATGCCAACTAAATTATTATAAATTGTTATTTTGTATTTGTATTACAATCTAAAAACAAGCACAAGTTTCAGAAAGGAAGTAAAAATTAAGAAGAAAAAATTCAGAAATACTGACTTTGATTGCTCTTAAATATAACCTAACTTCATTTGATTTTTACTTCAAATTCTGCTTCAAGCAATGAAGGATTCCATAAACTTCTTCCCCCAAAACGTGACCAGTATAAGCCACTTACGATACAGTTAAAAAATAGTTATTTCACACAGTTGTCTTCAAATATACTTTCCGAGGGGCGCTTGGATGGCTCAGTAGGTTGAGCAACCTACTCTTGATTTGGGTTCAGCTCACGATCCCAGTGTCATGGGATCAAGCCTGGCATATCAGGCTCCATGCCAAACATGGAGCCAGCTTAAGATTCTCTCCCTCTCTTCCTCTGTCCCTCTCACCCCCTAGCACATGCTTGCTCCCTCTCTAAAATAAATTTAAAAAATTAATGTTTTCTAAATTTCTGTGATCAGATTTCACAAATTTAATTTATAGAGATTTTAATATTCTTCATAAATATTTATTAGTATAGTAACCTAAATATTTCTTTTAGTCAATACTAATCTTCATTTAGCCTATTCAAAAGAAAGACAGGAGTGTATTGGGTAAAAGCAAGGGTACTAAAATCAGAGTACCTTGTGTGGAATTCCAAAAACTTCAGTTATAAGCTATATAATCATAGGGAAATTATTTCTGTATTTTGTGTCCCAGTTTCCTCTGTTCAATGAGATAACATTGTTGTGTCAACCATACTCAAATACAAAAAAGAGGTTCATCAACATAAACAGTAATGATGCTACAATGCTTCTTGCATACGTTAGCTATCAATAAATGTCAGTTACCGCTAATTTTACAGTCTTTTTATTCTTCCTCAGGCATAAATTCTTAAGAGAGCTGAGCTATTGCTTTTGTATTGAAAGATTAAAACATGTTTCAAACAAGGTATATTTTAAGTTTCTGAACATCGCCAATGAGTACTTTTTGGACTCCATGAACACGTAAGTTATCTGGGTCAAAGAGTTAAAACATCGACATCTCTTTGTTACTAATATGCTAAACTGTTTTGCAACAATGCCATGTTTTCAGGGTTGGTTTTGCAATATTTGTATAATTTTTATTTTCCCAAAATGATGCTCAGAAGCAAGGCAGAGTAATTGCACTAAGACAAAAGCTTTCAAAATGATAGGAAAAACACAGAAATTACTACTCTGCTGATAGATCACTAAAAAAAATTGAGGTTGGGTATGTGTAGTGAGCAAACTGTCCTTTAAAATTCAAACTTGCCATTTAATTATTTTTTCTGATCGCCTATTTGATTAATGAGGTGACAGTGATGCAAACTTGGAAAGAACTCCTGCAGGTATGAACAGTGCTACTTCAATGCTCTATTTAGCTAAATAAAGACTAAAGCTACACTGATTACAAATAGCCTGGAATGTCTTTTGCAACATGGTCATTTTTCTGATTACGACTATGAGCTATTTTTTATTTATAAGATTTCACTATTATGTAGAGTTCTTTGTGCACAGATATTATCTCTTCCAAATGATTAAATAGTCTCTTGTACATAAAGAGTATTTCCCCAGTATCTAGGAATTCTTTGTTTCCAATTTGAAGTGAGTGAAAACAATCAAGTACCCAGGGAAAAAAGAAAAAAGAAAGAATAAAATGGAACTCTTGAGGACAGAAGTTCAGAAATCCTTAAAAAAATAGCATTTCATTATAATCAGTAGAATTGTTCAAAAATAGATCTAATCTATTTTAAATTTGAACAATATGCCACATCTCATTTTAATATAAACAGAAAAGGAGCATTCCACTAAGCTGAACAAAAAAAGTTTTCTGATTATTTTTCAAAATGTTTATAGTTTTACAACAGATGTTATTAGGCAACTTAAAAGATCTTGTATATTTATTCAGTTGCCTCTAATGATTTTATGATCTTATTGTGTATATATTTCCAAGCATGAAAACAAATGATCATGCTAAAAGAGAATCTATGTAGTGAAGTATGTGGTATTATCACAGATTTCAAATGAAAGCAGTTAGTAAACTGTAAACATAAAAAAAGAATGTCTTTAAAATAATGTTTAGCTTAATTGTTAAAACATAAGTTTTTCTCTGTATTGTGAAATTCAAGACTGATTACAATAGTGCAATAATTAAGGGACTGTTTTTTTAAATTTTCATGACAGTGGATTTCTTAAAGTGGAGATAAATTATCAATGAGAGAAACAAAAACATGAGTGGATATGTACAATACTCTGCTCTAGTAATCCAATTACCTTCCATAGTCCAGAAATAACATGCAATTTCCACACATGGGAATGTGGTAGGATGTTATTTACACAGTTTGATTCTGAATATACAGTAAAATTTGGGGGGGGAGCCTATATTTTTCTCCTTCTCTATCCTTAAGTTAAAAGTGATGTTTCTTTCAGCCTGTTGTTTGGCTTGGCAAACATCATTCTTTCTTCTCCTGGGACAGACTTGATTGAAGGAGATGCATCAAGTAAGGAAGTAAAAGTTTGTTTCCCTATTGTTCTGGTAGTGACTGCTGCTGACTTCCCATAAGGGAGATGACAGCAGTTTCGTAGGGTCTTTGCAATTTCATATTTGCCTGAAAAGGGACATAAGATTTAAACCACTTATAGGAGCAATACACAATCTGGATTGGAAAGAGAAGTGATTCTATTTAAACTTAATCCCCACTTTCAATTTGGCAACTCTCCCACTGAAGAATGTTAACATTTGAAACTTACTATATAGAAAAGAACCTATGTTGTTTTGATGAAGGGAAAATTTTTTTCATATTTTACCATTTGCCTGCAACAAAAATATGTTGATTTGGTGGTTGAATTCTTAGTCCTTAGAAACACTAAATTGACTTTATTCAGATATCTATGGTCTTTCTATTGTTTGTAGAAATGGAGAGATTATATCTCTTTTAGGAAAATGTTTACTATGAAGCTCATGAGTTAAATACAGAAATAGCAAAATAAAGGCCAAATTTTTATTTTTTATAGTTTATTTATTTTGAGAAGAAGAGCGAAGGAGAACAAGCAGGGAAGGGGCAGAAGAAGGAGGGACAGAATCCCAAGCAGGCACTGTATAGTCAGACAGAGTTGGATGCAAGGTTCGAACCCATCCATGAACCTAAGCTGAGATCAAAAGTCAGATGCTTAACCAACTAAGTTACCCAGGCATCCCCCCAAAAAAGCCACTTTTGAGAAAACAGTGAAATAGTATTTTGATAGGGAGAGATGTTTTTCTGTAAAATCACTTGATTTTTAAATTTTTTTTAGGGGCGCCTGGGTGGCTCAGTCGGTTAAGCTCCGGCTTTGGCTCAGGTCATGATCTCACGGTTCGTGGGTTTGAGCCCCATGTCAGGCTCTGTGCTGACAGCTCAGAGCCTGGAGCCTGCTTCAGAGAGAGAGACAGCATGAGCAGGGGAGGGTCAGAGAGAGAGGGAGACATAGAATCTGAGGACAGGCTCCAGGTTCTGAGCTGTCAGCACAGAGCCCAACGCAGGACTCAAACCCACAAACTGTATCATGACCTGAGCCAAAGTTGGATGCTAACTGACTGAGCCACCCAGGTGCCCCTCAAATCACTTGATTTAAAGTAATTATCTTCATATCCATGCAAATGAGATACACTAATCATAACTAAAATAGTTTTAGCTTGTTTAAACAAACACTAAGAAAGTAAACATGAATGAATCTTCCATTCCTTATTTCTAGAACTCATTAATTTTGATTCATCACTTAAGCCAAAACAGGTACATGTATGCATTAGATGGCATTGTGATTTCTGTCATCTGCTTTTTAAGTGCCCAGATTTTTTCCAAAAGTATTGTCTGATCATTTGGTGTTGCAACATTTTGGCAAACACTGAGTAGGTGAATGCTCTTATCTCTTCCTCAAAAGCACCAGAAATATATCTTCCAATACTGGGGTTAATATAATGTTACATTATAAGCTAAGAGAAATTTCAAATCAATAACTTAAACCACCACTTTAATCCCTAGAATAAGAGGAAGCTAAACCCAAGGTATGTAAAAGAAAGGAAACAGATAAGATTAGATTGGAAATAAATGACACATAAGACAAAAAAAATTGAGAAAAAAACCAAGAAAACCAATGTTTGGCTCTTTGAAAAGATTTTTTTTTAATCACTAAACTTTTAGGTAGACTGACCAGGGAAAAAGAGACAGGACTAATTACTAAGAGCAGAAGTTAATAAGAAATATATGGGTTATATTGGGCTACAATTAACAAAGATATGCCAACATGTTACATGACCTACATAGAGTGGGTAGAGAAGCACAAAGTACTGAAGCCGACTCAAGAAGTAGAAGTAAAACATCAGAATAGATATATAAGAACAAAACAGTTTGAATTAGTAATAATAGAATCTTCCAGAAATAAAATACCGACACCAAATGGTTTGACCAGTGAATTCTCCCAGAATGGCTGTAATAAAAAAGACAGGTAATAGTATGTCAAGGATGTGGAAAAATTGGAACCTTCATATATGGGTGGGATTATAAATGGTCACAACTACTTTGGAAAACATACTGGCAATTCCTTAAAATGTTATGAATTATCATACAATCCAGCAATTGGCTTGCCTTAGTAGGTAATATTTTAAGAGGCGCAGTGCAAGCAGAAGCTTAATATGCACTTGTTAGTTGGGAGTGCTTACTTCTGCCTCTGAAATCAATGTGCAACCAATGTACCCAGCTAGTTCAGGGTCGAGAAGGAAGAAGAGAGAGGTATGAAATAGTGCCATCTCAGCCAAGCCCTGCCTCAATTATATGACCTACAGTTTATTTGTAACTAACTGACATGTGAAGGGACTAAATAAATGCTTATTGTTATAAATTACTAATATTGTATAGTTTATTTCACATAATAGAAAACCAAGTCACTTCTTTTCCCATTCTCTCAGCTGTTTTTAAAGTTTGAAAATAGCTAAACTAGTTGATCTCAAAAAGCTGGTCCAATTTTTAGAAAATATTGATTATAGTACTGTGTCATTGAAATAATCTTAACAGAAAATGAAGAAATGGAGCATGACTCATAGATTCAACTAGATCTAAATAACTTCTTGGGAGATGACAAATTTTAGTATATAATGAAAAATAAATTTCTGAGGACCACAAACTTGAAAATTTAAAAATTATAATTGATTTCATTTTATTACTCAATCAGAAGTGTGTTGTCTTCTGAATTTCCTTACTGACTCTTGTCTTTCCAAACCACACACATATTGTCATAAATTAAGCTTTTATTTAAAGTAACATCATCAGGGGGCATCTGGCTGCCTGAGTCAGTTAAGCGACTGATTTTGTCTCAGGTCATGATCTCGTGGTTCATGAGTTTGAGTCCCAGGTTGGGTTCAGTGCTGACAGCTCAGGGCCTGGCACCTGTTTGGATTCGGTCTCTCTCTCCCCTTTCCCGACTCTGTCTCTTGCTGTATCTCAAAAACAAATAAATACTAAAAATTAAAAAATATCATCAAAATAAATTTAAAATCACCTTAAACATGGTAGAAACAGTCTCTATGTCCTTACACATACTTAAATATTATAGAAGATCCATTAATATATGTAGATTTGTTTTTTATAATTGACACCACAACATTTCTTTTTTTTAATCTTTATTCACTTTTGAGAGACAACACCAGTGGATCAGGGGCAGAGAGGAAGGGAGACACAGAATCCGAAGCAGGTTCCAGGCTCTGAATTGTCAGCACAGAGCCTGATGTGGGGCTCAAACCCACGAACCGCAAGATCATGACCTGAGGCAAAATCAGATCTTAACTGACTCAGCCACCCAGGAGCCCCAGCACCACAACATTTTAACTAGCTGTCTAAGGCTGGTCCCATATCTAAATAATAATAGAATAATAGAATAAAGGTAATTTCTATTTTAAACACTTTATGTAATTATACATATCCTTAGTCATTACACCAGTCATTAAATTATATTTCATTTCATAGTAACTTACTTAACCAATTTATTTTTTCCATCTTTGGTAAGTCACTTTAACCTCCAAAGTAACATTTCTGTAAAAGGTTATCTACAAAATACTCTGACTGACAAACTACTGTTCCTCCTGGGTAAAATATTTTTCTAACCTTCTAAGATCTGCAGCTAATGTTCAGTTTTGGTTTTTTATGTTTTAAACTGTACATTTTTTTTCTCATTCGATGAATCAGAGGGATATCATAATGTTCTTTGTGGAGTCGGAAATAATTGTCCATGGCAAATTTTCATACTGAAGCTATATCCATGCACAAACGCACACGCCCAGATTGTACTTTTAAACCCTTTTATTTTGAAATGTAAATTGTGGTTCTGTAAGGGGAGTCTCTGACAGCTTTCACTGTCTTTGAGACTCTGAAGTGAATTTAAGTTTATGTAATCTCATATTAAAGCAAAAGGAAATAAATTGGAAAAAACATAGTTTCTTCAAGAACCTCAGTAACCTCAGGTGCCACAGAAACAATCTATTCTTCATGATTGAGAAAATTTGTCATCCACCTGCCAGATATGTTGCTGATTTAATGGATAATGGCTAGGAAAGTGAAGTAAGACAATCTCCCCACAATCCCTTCCATAGATCTTGATAGTCACCTGCTACCTGATTCTTTGGGTTCAACAACATATTTCTCAAACTTATTATGATGTCTTCTAGGAGAGAAAGAGATGCCAGGCCCTTTTGGATGATTTTTAAAACTGAGCACCTACTCTGTGCCAGGCTGGGTCAGGAGCCCAGCACAAAGATTTTGCTAACTTCTCTATCTTAAACTCCAACTTGGAAAGAATTTAGGCAAAAGCAATAAAAAAAAGAAGCTATTTTTACTTCTTCACAATAGTAAACTTTATGCTCTCAAAATACCTTCAGTGATACACATAGTCAAGGTAAAATGTTATATGTAAACTGTTGTGTTGGGTAAAATAATGGCTCTGAAACATACCATGTTGTAATGACAGAATCTGCGAATACATTGCCTCATATGGCCAAAGGGACCTTTTAGATATAAGTAAGTTAAGGATATCGTGATAGCAATACTATCTCGAATATCTAGATTGGCCTGATGTAATCACAAGAGTTTTATAAGAGGGAGGTGGATATGATGAAGGCAGAGATGGAATGATATGGGCTGGGAGCTAAGGAAGGAGGGCGCTGGACGCTGGAAAAAGCCAGGAAATGAATTCTCTACTCCAGCCTCCAGAAGGAATGCAGCCCTGACAATACCTTGGTTTTATCCAAGTGAAACCGATTCTGATTTCGTATCTCCAGAATTATAAAATAATAAATTCGTATTGGAATAAGCCCCAAAATTGTGGTAATTTGTTATAGCAGCAATAGAAAACTAATACATCCATAATCTTACAAGTCTGATGATTGTTTCTCTCCTTCTATAGTTGTCATGAAGAGATAGTACCTCCTGAGTACTCACATAGCCTCACATAGACTGTCCCTAAATTCATCTATACATACCTTCCAGGAGAAATAGAAGAAATAAATTAAATGCTCCTTACATTTAGCTTTTTATCTGTATGCTGCTGTTGTATTCAAATATTAATAAAATAGAATAATTTTAATATGTGCTCAGTAATAAAAACTGTGTAATTTTTATGGTTTGCTCTTAAAATAGAGATAATCTCTGAATAATTTTTTCTTATGTAGAAATGGCAGTGAAAGAATGGAAAATTATTATTTTTAATCTTTGCAATCAATCTATCTACCACTCCATCATGCAAAAATCATTATTAATTTTTAGGAATGCCAGTTCTGAAAGCAAGAGAATGAACACTTAAAAATACATTTGTGTGTGTGCATAGACATACACATTTGCACGCACACACACATACATGGCTTTCTTAGCAACCAGATATAAATTAAGCATCAGAACCCACCCAAAGGAAGACATATTTTTCTTGCCAAATCTGAAAACACATTTTCAAAACACTTCGAATACCTCTTGTATCAAAACTGGGAGAGATTTTTTTAATTAAAAAAAGTTTTTTTTTTTTTTTTAATTTTTGAGAGACAGAGAGAGACAGCATGACCAGGGGAGGGTCAGAGAGGAGGGAGATACAGATTCTGAAGCAGGCTCCAGGCTCTGAGCTAGCTGTCAGCACAGAGCCTGACTTGGACTCGAACCCATGAACCGTGAGATCATGACCTGAGCCAAAGGCGATGCATAACCGACTGAGCCACCAAGGCACCCCTGGGAGAGATTTTAAAACAATACTTAAGATAGCAGAAAATGAGGCAAGGATGGCCCTGTGTATTTTAGCGTTATAAATCATTTAGCTAAAATCCTGTAATAGGTTTGACTAATGTCACTTCCATAATTTTTTCATTCAAATAAAATAAGAATGAGTAGACAACTGAGTAAAAAATATATGCAATTTAAATGGTTGAGAGTGTTGGTGAAAGCAGGAGACACTGAATTTCAGGATATGTTCTTGTCCTACTTTAATGTAACTATGTTCTCTCATTTCTAAGTGAGTTATTGAGTTCATCTTGTAAGCCTCATCTACTTTCCTCATACTATTCTAAACTTCCTCTATGTACTTTGTCTCCCCCTTCTTTTACAATCCACCTTGACTTAAGTTTGCAAAATTAAAACCCAAATACAGGTTCCATCAATGATTATAGTTGTAAAGAGCAAACAACAGTGTTACTGTTAAAATTGTAGAACATTTGTCCCTAATTCAAAGGGAGGTACAAGGGAAGAACATTTTGCATAACAAAACTAGAAAGCTTGAGAAAAGATTTAATTGAAAGTCAGTTAATTCACCCATTCAACAACATTTTAAAAAAGATTTTAAGTAATCTCTATACTCAACATAGGAACTCACAACCCAAGATCAAAGGTCACATGCTCTCCTGGATGAGTCAGCCAGAAACTCCAACAAATGTTTTTTGAGCATCTATAGTATGCCAGATACTAGGGCTAAAGACAAACATTGACCAAAGTTTGTCCTTATGGATCCTAAATAGTGTTCAGAATATCTCCTCTGACTTCTGATAGTAATGTTTTTTATCTAAATCACTGCGTTGCTCTTAAAAATCTGTGTAACAATATACATAATCCTTCCATGGCTAATCAAAAATAAGAAATGAAAGTTCTCTTCCAGAGTTCCAGACCACAATTGGCTTGGTAATATATTCACTCCTCCCTTTAATGCTTACGACAGGGGTTAAACAATCTCTTTTGGGTTTTTTGGGGGGTGGGGTATGGGGGGGATATTGTTTTGTTTTGTTTTACAACTTAGCCTTCTGTAAGTATACCAGAGCCATAGTTTCAATCATTTATCCACTTAAGGTTATACTTGCCTTCTCTAAACTTCCCTGAAAGAATGTGAAGTGGAATCATTTGGCCAAACTCTCCAGGCCACAGGATTACACAGTTTCTTCTTTTCCCTTGTGAGGGGTATTAAAGCTCATTTGCAAATAACTTGTTCTCATAGAAAACCAAGAACTACCAACAGACATTATTGATCAGAGAACTAATCTGGCACGTGTTAACTGTCAGTTACTAATTCTTAATGTAATCCTTCAAACTCTGGAACATAATGATCCCAAACCTTTAAAACTTTAAAAGGTCTTTCAAAATAAAAATTGTACTCTCTCTTGATCAGATATTTGTAAATATTTTGTTAATTTTCTTTTTGTGTTCCTAGTCTACTTCTTCTCCTACTGACATGTCCTTTTCTTTGTGCATTTAAGACATTAAATCTTTATAAATTTAAAAATATATACTCTTTCTTTTGTTATATATAGTTTAATATATGTAATAATTTATGTGTATATATAATTTAATAATCTTTGAAGTTTCCCTTTTCATTTTAACTTGATTTACATAGTTTAGACCAATATAATTTTATTGGCATTACATTCAATTCACTGATAAATTTACAGAGAATTGACAAAATGTAATTGAGTGTATATATACAGCAAGTTGATATGATTCATAGTTTCATGAATTTATGACCTTTAGGAGATGTTTAATGTTTTCTTAATAAAAATTTGCACTTTTATCATTCATTTCATTCCTTAGTATTTAAAATTTTTTCTGGCTATTATACATGGAATTATTTAAAATTTTTGCTTGCTATTATACATGGGATTATTTAAATCAATATATTTTGGGGCACCTTATTAGCTCAGTTGGTTAATTGTTCAACTTCGGCCCACGTCATGATCTCACAGCTCATGCTTTTGAGCCTCACATTAGACTCTGCTGATAGCTCAGAGTCTAGAGCCTACTTTGGATTCTGTATCTTTCTCTCTCTCTCTGCCTCTTTTCCACTCATGCTCTGTCTCTCTGTTTCTTAAAAATAAATAAATGCTAAAAATTAAATCAATATATTTTTAAATGAAATTTGTGAACATATATTACATCCTTTTGAGCTTGTGTCATATTTTATAATAAGTCACTTTATTTAGTTATTAAGACATTTTTCTCTAGCATTTAATATTGGAACATTTAATATTATGATTTCAGTTAGAACAAATTTATGTAGGAAGAAAAAGGTAGGGAAACCGATATGTGCTAGATTCTATCCTCAATCTTGAATATTTGACATTTTAGGATAAAGCTGGATATTGGCTACATTTCATAAACTTTGTCTGCATAATTGTGAGCCTGTTTTTCCTACATGTGTATAGAAGGTATAAAGAATAGAGTTGACTTTCCAATACAGTGGCCATTAGCCACATGTTCTTAAATTTTAGTTGATTGAAATCAGTTGCTCAATTATCTCACATTAGATATATTTAAATTGTTCAAAACTTAGAGGTAAGAGCTATTTTGTAAGAGGTAGAAAATTTGGGGGAAAAATGTAACAAATTACCACAAACAGAGTGGTTGAAAATAACACAAATTTATTCCCTAGAGGCTAGAAGTCCAAAATTGGTGGCTATTGGAAAGAATCTGTTCCATGCATTTCTCTTAGCTTCTGATATCACTGTCAATTCTTGGAATTCCTTGGTTTATAGACACACCATTCCAATCTCTGCCTCTGTTATCACATGACATTCTCCCCTTTGTCTCCTTCTCGTGTCTTCTTATAAGGAGACAAGTCATATTGGATTAAAATCCCATTCTGCTCCAGTGTGACCTCATCTTAACTGCAATGACCCTATTTCCAAATGAAGTCACATTCTGAGGTTCTGGGAAGGATATAAATTTTGGAGGGAAGACCATCTAATCCAGTACTGTCTTCATATATTCTCAACTAGGAGGTGTGCTCTCTCAGTTGTCAGTTACGAATAATCTGACCACATAAATCCACCAGCCACTAGACTGGTATCTGAAAATTGTTCATCTTAGGTGGCATACAGTTCTCATTAGAGTCCCCTTTGTCTCTTCCCTGGACAATACACGCCTCAAATTCTTGCCCCCCTTTTTTTATACCAGATTCCTTCAACTTGATTAGAATTCTTCAACTTCATGAGATTTCTTCACTGCGCTACTTTGCAAGTCTAGTCCAGAAAGGTCCACTCTTCATATATACATAACATATATTTCTGCTCCCATTTCTGACTTGATTGCTTTGAAATTCTACTAATTCATGACAGTTAAAAGGGTAATTGATTTTAAATATGTGTATGTCTAACTAATGTCTTCTAATAGAGAAGGGCAATTGCCAACTTACCTTTAGGTAAATAAAGCTATTCCTTACACTGGGAAAGCCATCTTGTTTTTCGTGAATTAGGGATAGGTGAACATGATAAAGAAGGAATAAGTCTCCTGTCTAACCACCTAGAGAAGGAGATTATATATATCTTGGGAACTGTTTGGCTTATCTTTGTCTGAGTTGGATTAATTTCATTTATTTGTTCCACTAGGCACTTACTTTAAGTGTCAGAAAAGACCAAAGTGAAATTTATTTTATAAATACTAATGACATTATAATCACCTAAAAATCATATATAATTTAAAGATGAAAGGTTAAGTACATGAAATACTCAGAGAATCCCAGTGAATGGGATAAACAAATCAAGACAAATCTATAAAGGATGAAGAATGGGGGAAATTGATACATTATTTTGGTAACTGAAGACAGATGAGCAAAGAATAACTTTTCAGGTGGGAGAAATGTGTCAGCAAGGAAAATACTATGTTATGCAAAGTCACTCAAAGGGGTATGGATTGGCAAAAGCTATTACTGAAGAGGAATTGGATATGGGGCTAAAATACAAGCCTTGGCTGGCAGTCCATATAAAAAGTCTTTAGAATTCCAAATCTCCTCCACAGTAATAGCAGAAGATTGGAGAGATTAACAGAAGGTATACGGAATGAAGGACACTAGGCCCATTGAAGCACAGCATATCATACTCATAAGACGACGATAAAAGTGAATGTTTACATGATAAATTCTGAGATTCCCAGCACTCCTCTCTCAATCATGTCTAGAATGTTATCAGAATGGTTATTATTCAAGGTATGGGATTAGGAATTTCCTTCTCAAAATCTAGCCATTGCAAAAAAAAAAAAAAAAAAAAAAAAAAAAAAAAAAAAAAAAAAAAAAAAAAAGAAAAGAAAAAAAAAAGAAAATGTATTCACATTCCCAGTGAAATGGTCTAGTCAGATTAGCCAAAAATGAAGTTCACATTTGGTGCATTTCACCTACATTCATAGTTTCCAAAAAGGCTTTAGTCCTTCATTCTTAACTCTGAGTAGTCAAGAATTGCCAGTTATCTAAGAAATAACCTGAAAGATAAAGGAAGGTAGGAAGAAAGAAAGAAGGGAAGAAGGGAAATCAAGGGAACTAAGAGGTGTGCCATTGTGTAAAAGAATGGGAAAGAATTTGCAAAAAAAAAACCAACAAAAATAAAACCATTATTATTCTCAGAGTAATAAATGAAAATACATTATCCTTAAGATAAAATAAGACCATCTACTATAAAATGTTTTGTGAGATCAAGACTCAGCATATATATGCTACTATAAAACATAGCAGCAAAAATTTTAAAAACTTAATAGAAAGATTGAAAGATAAATCTGCTGTCTTCCTGAAAATGGAGTAAAAATGTTAAAGGATGAAAATTTATTTTCATGATGATTTGGACACCGAATTTCAACCCAGGTTTTATCAAGATAGAAATACTTTGGAAGTACAACAGTGAAAACCTATATACCTAAATTTTAAAAAAGTTCTTGATATCAAATATTAGGAGTATTTTAATTAAAAAGAAAAATGACAATGTAAACAGTTGATATTTAAACCCTTATAACAATTATGGAAATCCCATAATTAACTTTGTAATATCCTGAAAGTTGTAATGGGAACTTGTCTGGAGACTGAGGAAAACAGGACTCTGTCCATCTCTACCCTTAACCTGATGAGTAACAAATAAACTGCTACCTCTCTGTCATTCAGTTTCCTCACATTGGGTTTTTGCTCTCTGAATCCCTCTAATGTTTGAAAATCCTATGATTTGATACTATACCTTCACTAAAGTTGTAGAGTGTGTGTGTGTGTGTGTGTGTGTGTGTGTGTGTAATATATACCTGCTTTTCCTCACCACACATGGACTTGCTCATCATAGTGCTGTCTTTAGATTGCTTCTGAGTTATTCACGCTGGACACTGTTTTCCAGCTTAACTATTGGCTCCTGGGTCTTGCCAGTTCTGTCTTGTTTTAGGCCTGCTGTGTTGTTGCCAGCTACTCAGTGGGACATCAAAGTGACAGTGAATTGGTAGAAAAGTTGATAAATGATATGGAGTGAACGCCACTTTGAAGTCCTGCAGAGTGACCAAAAATGCCACAGTGAAACCAAAACAATGAGAAGTAGGGGGCAGAGCATGAACTAACACACACACACACACACACACACACACACGGCCCTTGGGGCATAGAAAAGGGTTCCCAGGAAAAATAAATATTTTCACTTTATTCATATTCTCTAAAATTCATGATAAGTTAGTCTCAGAGACTTTCATTCAGGGTGTTGCTGGGGCTGGTGTTTCAACCGGTCCACCTATAAACTGTGAGATGACAGGGCTGATAGACACTCATTATATGGACTTTTATTCTGAACATTGTCCCCTCTGCTTCATCATCTGTTTCATTTTTGAAAAGTGCACTTGACTACTGAAGAAAGGGTCAGAAAAAGTAAAGGGCACAGTGATGATATCTATTTAGTGATATGTGAATCCACTTGATGTGAATTCTCAAAAGTAGAAGTGAAAAAACGTGATCTACTCATAAGAAAACACCGAGAGTATCAGGTGCAAGTGTATCAGGCAGCACACCCCAGTGGAAACAGACCTCATTAGGGCAGCCTCTGCTTACTGGTTCCCCCCCACTCTAGGCTCCTGAATCAATGTCAGAGTCAGGTAAAACCTAAAGTCTAAGTTTCAGATACCTTTTACAGAGTCTGTAGGAATTCTTTACAGAGACTTTATGAGGACAACAAATTACTTTCGAAGAAAATTAAAAGTGCACCTTAAAAAGGAAATAACTTTTGCTTAAAAGAAAATATATGTACATATATATAATTAAAAGTTAATCAGCTGATTAACTAGCTAGCTAGCTTAAGGTAGGTAATATAAATGAGGAAAGTAGAATATATATGGAGATAAGGGTTCAAGATGGTAGAAAAGCATGGAAATTCTCTGCTTCTCACGTCCCTGTAACGCAGCTAGATCTGCACCAGACCATTTTGCACACCTAGAAAATTGACCTGAGTATTAACACAATAATCTGTGTAACTTGGGCCACAGAACTCAGCAGGTATGTGTCACTGAGAGGTGAACTGGGGGAGAGAAAAGCTGCTGAAGGTAGAGAGCAGTATTTGTGGAGAGAGGACAGAGAAAGGGGGAAGAGTGCAGGAAAAGCACTCCCCCTGAAAGTAGGGGGGAAGAAAGAGAAGGAGGGGAAACGCCCACCAGTGAACAAGAAAGGGAGAACAGAGAAAGGAGAGTTTCAATACTGTTAGGACTCTATAAACAGGGGAAAACAGAGTCAGAAATTCTGGCAGTGCTCTGGTGGGAAGGGAGAATCTTCACAGGCAGTGAGGTCTGAGGGGGCTGAGGGCCACATAGGGAAAAGTGATTCCCCTGGTAGGAGGGCATAGAGGCTGATGGCCTCTGCACAAACAGAGGACCAATGGACCCTAGAGAACAGCCACGTTTGCTGGTATTGGAACAAAGATGCCAGAGTACAGTGAAACCTGATGGCAGCTGTGTGTTGTATTTTGCCATAATCTCTGAACCTTTGCTGCCACGCAATTGCACAAACTTTTTCTGGGGCAAGCAGGCACCTAAACTTCTGCAATGGCCTGACCTCACCAATGTTTCTGGGGGCAAATCAGCACCAGGCCAGTATCCTGAGAGACCCTCGGTCAGACCAGGTCCAAGCTGCAAGGCTCTCAGAAGTAAGGGGTTTGAAATACAACCCCAAATAAGATATAATTTAGGAGGGAGGTGCTGCCTGGCAGGTTGAACAGCTTGGATGTGGACAGTGTAGAAGCAGGGAGTGGACGAAAGCTGGAGACAAAGGAGGAGTGCTTGATTGCTGGTCAGTGAGAGTGCAGAGTTCTGGTGCCAGAGACTGGGAAGCTGGTGACCCCATTTTTACCTCTCCCATGTATGAACATACATGTTCACACATGCCACACCAATCCACCCCAGTAAGCTAAGTAGCGCCATCTAGTGGAGAACAGAGCCATTACACCAAGCCCCATCCAACTGAGCGGACCAAGTGCAGGCCCTAGAGGTCCACAATGTCTCTCCACTTGCTTAGTATATAAACTGTAAAGTGCTTCGTAGAATTCTAGAGGAAACTGGATGTAATTTGATTTGGATTTCGTTCTGTTGGTCCATCTATTCATTTAAACATTTTTTACTATTTTTTGTAAATTTTATACTATTTTACATTCTTAATTTCAGTTTATTCTATTTTATTGTATACATTTAAAAATTTTTAATATGTATTGTATACATTTTTAAATTTTTTTAATATTTTCTCATTTTGTTCTTTTCTTTTCTTTCCCTTTTTTTCTCTATTCTATCAAGCTTATTTCAGGAACCAGACCAAAATACACCTAGGATCTAACTTCCTTTGCTTAATTTTTTGTGTTTTTTTCAATTTTTCAATTTTAATTGTTTATTTTATTAAATCTTTTTTTCCCTCCAAAAAGACAAAATGAAGGAATTCACCGTAAAATAAAGAACAGGAAGAAATGACAGCCAGAGACTTAACACAGATATAAGCAAGATGCCTGAACTAGAATTCAAAATCACGATAATTAGAATACTATTAAATAGTTAAAATTTAATAGTATTTGGGTTAAAATAAAAACGGAGGATCCCTTTCTGCAGAGATAAAAGAAGTAAAATATAGTCAAGACAAAGTTAAAAATGTTATAACTGAGATGCAATCTCAAAGGTAAGTGAAATAGAGCAGTGAATCCACTATAGAAAATACAAAATTATGGGGAATAATGAAACTTAGATAAAGAAGGAAACTAAGATAAAAGCATGATATAAGAATTAGAGAACCTAGGGACTCACTAAAAAGGATTAACATCCAAATAATAGGAGTCACAAAAAATAAAGACAGAGAAAAAAGGTTAGAAGGTTATGTGAGCAAATAATAGTAGAAAATTTTCCTAACCTGGTGAAACACACAGAAAATAAAATCCAAAAAGTACAGAGAACTCCCATTAGATTTAAAACAACCAAAACAAACATAAAAAATCCTAAGCATCAACAAGGTATATCACAGTCACATTACAAAATACACAGACAAAGAAAGGATTATGAAAACTGCAAGGGAAAAAAGTCCTTAACCTATAAGGAATGACAGATCAGGTTCACAGCAGACCTATCCACAGAAACTTGGCAGGCCAGAAAGGAGAGGCAGGATATATTCAATGTGCTGAATCAGAAAAATATGCAACCAAGAATTGTTTTATCCAGCAAAGCTGTCATTCAAAATAGATGGAAAGATAAATTGTTTCCCAGACAAACAAAAAATAAAGGAGTTTGTAACCTTAAATCAGCACTGCAAGAAATTTTAAGGAGGACTCTCTGAGGGGAACACCACCAGAAACTCCAAATCTGCAGGCAACACAATGACAAGAAATTCATATCGTTCAGTACTCATTCTAAATGTCAACAGACTAAATGCTCCAATCAAAAGATATAGGGTAAAAAAAATGAATAAGAAAGCAAGATCTAAAAGAGATCCATTTTATTTATTTTTTTAAAGTAGTTTATTGTCAAATTAGTTTCCATACAACACCCAGTGCTCTTCCCTACAAGTGTCCTCCTCCATCACCACCATCTCTTCCCCCCCTTCCCCTTCAACCCTCAGTTGTTTTCAGTATTCAATAGTCTCTCAAGTTTTGCATCCCTCTCTCTCCCCAACTCTCTTTCCCTCTTCCCCTCCCCCTGGTCCTCCATTAGGTTTCTCCTGTTCTCCTGTTAGACCTATGAGTGCAAACATATGATATCTATTCTTCTCTGCCTGACTTATTTCGCTTAGCATGACACCCTCGAGGTCCATCCACTTTCCTACAAATGGCCAGATTTCATTCTTTCTCATTGGCATGTAATACTCCATTGTATACATATACCACATCTTTATCCACTCATCAGGTGATGGTTTAGATCTAAAGATACCTTCAGATTGAAAATAAGGGGATAGAGAACCATCTATCATGCTAATGCTCACCAAAAGAAAGACAGAGTAGCCATACTTATATCAGACAATCTAGATTTTAAAATAAAGACTGTAATGAGAAATGAAGAGGGCATTATATTATAATTGAGGAATCTATCAACCGAGATCTAACAATTGTAAACATTTATGCTCCCAATTTGAAAGCACATATAAATATATAAACCAATTAATCACAAACATAAAGAAACTCATTGAAAATAATGCCATGATAGTAGGGGACTTTAACACTCCACTTATAGCAATGGACAGATCATCTAAGCAGAGAATCAACAGGAAACAATGGCTTTGAATGACACACTGGACTGGATGGACCTAATAGATATATTCAGAACATTTCATCCTAAGGCAGAAGAATACACATTGTTCCTGAGTGCACATGGAATATTCTCCAGAACAAATTACATACGGGGACACAAATCAGCCCTCAATAAGTACAAAAAGACTGAGATCATACTGTGCATATTTTCAGACCACAACACTATGAAACTTGAAATCAACCACAAGAAAAAATTTGGAAAGACAATGAATATTTGAAGACTACAAAACATCCTACTAAAGATTGAATGCGTTAACCAAGAAGTTAAAGAGGAATTTAAAAAGTACATGGAAGCCAATAAAAATGATAACACCACAGCCCAAAACCTCTGGGATGCAGCAAAGGCAGTCATAAGTGGGAGGTATATAGCAATCCAGGACTTCCTTAAGAAGGAAGAAAGGTCTCAAATATACAACCTAACCTAACACCTTAAAGAGTTGGTAAAATAATAGCAAATAGAACCCCAACCAGTAGAAGACAGGAAATAATTATGATTAGAGCAGAAATCAATGCTATTGAAATAAAAAAAGACAAAAACAACAACAACAACAAAAACAGTAGAACAGATCAATAAAACCAGGAGCTAGTTCTTTGAAAGAATTAACAAAATTGATAAACTTCTAGCCAGTTGGATCAAAAAGAAAAAGAAAAACACCCAAATAAATAAAATCAAGAGTGGACGAGGAGAGATCACAACCAACACTTTAGAAATACAAACAATAAGAGAATATTATGATTAAAAATATACCAATAAATTCGCCAATCTAGAAGAAATGGACAAATTCCTAGAAACATATAAACTACCAAAACTGAAACAAGAACAAATAGAAAATTTGAACAGATCCAGTAAGCAAATTAGTAAGCAAAACTCTCTCAAAAAAAAAGAGTCCAGGGCCAGATGGCTTTTCAAGGGAATTCTAGCAAACATTTAAAGAGTTAACACATATTGTTTTGAAACTGTTCCAAAAAATGGAGGTAAAATTTCCAAACTAATTCTATGAGGTCAGCATTACCTTGATTTCAAAACAAGACAAAAAGCCCACTCAAAGGAGAATTATAGACCAATTTCCCTGAGGAACATGGATGCAAAATTTCTCAAAAAGATAATTGCCAACCGGATCCAACAATGCATTAAAAGAATTATTCACCATGATCAAGTGGGATTTATACCTGGGATGCAGGGCTGGTTCATTATCTGTAAATCAATCAATGTGATACATCACATCAATAAAAGAAATAATAACCACATGATCCTCTCAATAGGTGCAGAGAAAGCATTTGACAAAATACAGCATCCTTTCTTGATAAAAACCCTCAAGAAAGTAGGGATAGAAGGATCATATCTCAAGATTATAAAAGCCATATACGAAAGATCCACTGCTAATATCATCCTCAATGGGGAGAAACTGAGAGCATTTCCCCTAAGGTTAGGAACACGACCCAGATGTCCACTCTCACCACTGTTATTCAACTTAGTATTGAAAGTCCTAGCCTCAGCAATCAGACAACACAAACAAATAAAAGACATCCAAATCAGCAAGGAGGAGGTCAAACTTCCACTCTTTGCAGACGACATGATACTTTATATGGAAAACCCAAAAGATTCCACCAAAAAACTGCTAGAACTTATTGATGAATTCAGCAAAGTTGATTGCTTTTCTTTTTTTTTAAATGATTTTTATTTATTTTTGAGAGACAGAGAGAGACGGTGCGAGAAGAGGAGGGTCAGAGAGAGAGGAAGACACAGAATCTGAGGCAGGCTCCAGGCTCTGAGCTAGCTGTCAGCACAGAGCCCGACGCGGGGCTCGAACCCACGAACTGTGAGATCGTGACCTGAGCTGAAGTCGGGCACTCAACTGACTGAGCCACCCAGGCGCCCCAGTTGATTGTTTTTTATACACCAATAATGAAGCAGCAGTAAGTGAAATCATGGAAACGATCCCATTTACAATTGCATCAAAAACCATAAAATACCTGGGAATAAACCTAACCGAAGAGGTGAAAAAAAAAAATATATATATATACACATACACACACACACACACACACACACACACACACACACACACACACACTGAAAACTATAGAAAACTTATGAAAGAAATTGAAGAAGACACACACACAAAAGTCAAAAGTGGAAAATCACTCCATGCTTATGGATTAGAAGAATATTGTTAAAATGTCTAAACTACCCAAAGCAATCTACATATTCAATGCAATCCCTATCAAAATAACAATAGCATTCTTCAGTTAGAGTTAGAACAAACTATCCTATAATTTGTATAGAGCCAAAAATACCCTGAACAGCCAAAGCAATCCTGAAAAAGGAAACCAAAGCTGGAGGCATCATAATTATGGACTTTAAGCTGTATTACAAAGTTGCGATCATCAAGACAGTATGGTACCAACACAAAAACAGACACATAGATCAATGGAACATAATGGAGAACCCAGAAATGGACCCACAAACATATGGCCAAATTATCCTTGACAAAACAGGAAAGAATATCCAATGAAATAAAGACAGTCTCTTTAGCAAATAGTATTGGGAAAACTGGACAGTGACATGCAGAAGAATGAACCTGGACCACTTTCTTACTCCATATACAAAACTAAAGTAAAATGAATGAAAGACCTAAATGTAAGATGGGAAACCATCAAAATACGGGAGAAGAAAGCAGGCAAAAACTTCTTTGACCTCAGCTGCAACTTCTTACTCAATATGTCTCCAGAGGCAAGCAAAACAAAAGCAAAAATAAACTACTGGGACCTTGTCAAGTCCTTTGGATGGCAAAGGAAACCATCAGCACAACTAAAACTAAAAGGCAGCCAATAGAATGGGATAAGATATTTGCAAATAACACGTCAGATAAAGAGTTAACGTCCAAAATCTATAAAGAACTTATCAAACTCAACACCCTAAAAACAAATAAGCCAGTGAAGAAATGGGCAGAAGACATGAATAGACACTTTTCCAAAGAAGACATCAGATGGCTAACAGACACATGAAAAAATTGTCAATATCACTCATCATCAGGAAAATGCAAATCAAAATCACAATGAGATACTATCTAACACCTGTCAGAATGTCTAAAATGAACAGCATAGGAGACAACAGATATTGGTGAGGATGTGAAGAAAAGGGAATCCTCTTGCACTGTTGCTGGGAATGCAAATGGGTGGGGCCACTCTGGAAAACTGTGGAGTCTCCTCAAAAAAGTAAAAATAGAATTACCCTACAACCCAGTAATAACACTACTAGAAATTTATCCAAAGGATACAGGAGTGCTGATTTGAAGGAGCAGATGAACCCCAATGTTTATAACAGTGTATTGACAATAGTCAAAGTGTGGAAAGAGCCCAAATGACCATCAAAAGATGAATGAATAAAGAAGATGTGGTATATACACACACACACACACACACACACACACACACACACACACAGTAGTATTACTCAGCAACGAAAAAGAATGAAATCTTGCCATCTGCAAAAACATGGATGGGACTAGAGTGTATTATCCTAAGTGAAATTAGTCAGAGAAAGACAAGTATCATACAACTTCACTCATATGTGGAATATGAATGTGCTTCACTCTCTGTGCTGATGGTGGGGAGTCTGCTTGGGATTTTTTTCTCTTCCCCCCTTTCTGCCCCTCCTCTACTCACACTGTCTCAATCAAAATAAATACATGTTTAAATTTTTAAAATTTTGAAAGAACATGAATGTATACAATATATATGTGGTAGATGAGGTCTCAAAACTACTGGGGTAGTTTTAATACAGTTGATTGATCAGGACCTAGTTGGCTACATAACAGCTTTCAATTCTCTTCTCGTAAAGCCATCTAAGAAAGAGAATTTGATAAGTTGCTAATTCCATGGCTTGCCTTTTAAAGTGTCTTCCTAAAGTAGTTAGTTAAAAAAAGTGTAGGAACATACAGGTACTCATATACCAGGCATAGGATATTTATTTATGTGATATATTTCCTTCAGTTAGCTTGGTCCAAGAAATTATCTAAGAATGAATTCTTTCCTTAACAAGAAATAAGGGTTACTTTATTCTTTAGCACATACAAAGTCTATAGCTTTCAAATTAATGTCCATTTCCCTCAATTATCATTAGTTTTTCTGGAATGTCTGGCTTTTACTATTATCTCTTCATCAAAATAGAAAATTTCTCTCTATTCCTAATTTACTGTGAGTTATCATCATGAATGTGTGTTGGATTATGTTAAATGATTTTTCTGCATATATTGATGTGATTATGTAATTTTTCTTTTTAAGTATTGATGTGATGGATTACATTAATTAATTGTTTGAATGTGGAACCAGCTGTGTGTTCCTAGGACAAATCACACTTGGTTGTGGTACATAATTTTTTAATTCTCTTTTGCAATTGATTTGCTAATGTTTTATTGAAGATTTTTTCATATGTGTTCATAAGATATATTGGTCTTAAAGCGTTTTTTTTTCTTGTAATAGCTTCATCTAGTTTTAGTAGTATGGTAATGATGGCTTCATAAATAGAGTTAAGAAAAATTTCTTCTGCTTCTATCCTCTGAAAGAGACTAGAGAATTGGTATAATGTCTTCCTTAAATGTTTGGTGGAATTCACCAGTGAACCCATCTGGGCCTGGTGCTTTCAAATATTTGGGAAGTATTAAAAATAATGATTAAATTTCTCTAATACACATAGGCCCATTTAGCTAGGCTATTTCTTCTTGTGTGAATATCAGTTGATATGTTTTCCAAGAAATTAATTAGTCCATTTCAGCTAGTTTATTAAATTTGTGGCAATGAGTTGCTCATAGTATTCTCTCACTATTCTTTTAATCTCAGTGGGATTTGTAGTGATGTCCTCTCTTTCACTACCGATATTAGTAATTTGTGTCCTCTTTCTCTCTCTTTTGTTCTTTTAGGTAGTCTGGGTAGAAGATTATTGGCTTTTTCTGTCAAAGAACTCACTTTGGGTTTTGTTGATTTTCTCTATTGATTTCCTCTGTTCAATTTTACTTATTTCTTCTCTGGTTCTTATTTTTTCACTTCTGCTTAATTTGGACTTAAGTTGCTTTTCTTTTTCTAGTTTCCAAAGGTGGAAACTTTGATTATTTAACTCAAATCTTTCTTCTTTTCCATCATCCCTTTCCTTTTAAATATCTGTTAATAATTTTGATATTTCCTTCCTTAATCTAAAAGGACACACACACACACACACACACACACAAATTGACTTTATAGTTAATAATTAAATATTTAAATACCACATGTCATCCATGCTTGATATATCATAGAATTTGTATTATCACATTGAATGAAGTTCAAAATTTGGCAGGTACAGGTTTTATTAACAACAGTAATTCTGAAGGACCAACAAACAGAACTGAGATTGCCACTTGAGTGTTTAAGCAACAAACCAAAGAGCTCTTTCTCTCCCTAACCAAAATAAGTAACGGGGGTACCTGGGTGGCTTAGTCCATTAAGCGTCCAGCTTTGGCCAGGTCATGATCTCATGGTTCATGAGTTTGAGCCCTGCATGGGGACCTGTGCTTCTCTCTCTGCTCCTTCCCCACTCTCTGTCTCTCAAAAAGTGAATAAATATTAAAAAAAATTAAAAAAACAACAGTGACTTAATTATGCATGAAGTCATTCCACCTACACTTAATTGTGGATGCCAAAGGAAAATTAGTAGAACTCTTTGATTTAACTTTACATAAGTATTCTTCTTTTATTATTGCTATATGCCTTCAATTATAAGTTGTAAATACATCCTGTCTCATATACAAAGAGCTTTTATGCATGTATATTGGTAAGTGATATGTCTACCCATCACTTTTTAACTTTTTGAGATGATTTCTTCTCACTGGCTAGGTGATTTTCACCTAAAATCTAGGTGTAAAATAATTTAATGCACTTTTTAAAACCTCTATGAAAAGAATTACTTAATATTACTTAAATTGTATTATACGGTTTCATTTTTTTCCCCAGATTTCTTACTGCAATGCATAAAGGATACTGGTGTTTTTTCCTCCATATCTTCCTTCTTTATTTTCTATTTATTTTTTTTTCCTTTTGAAGTCTTTGTATGGTTTTGATGTCAGGATAATACTGGCTTCATAGAATGAGTTGGAAAGTATTTCCTGTTGTCTATTTTGTGAAAGTGTTTTTGAAGCAATGGAATTAATTTTTCTTTTAATGTTTAGACTTCACTAGTGAATCCATCTAGGTATAAACTTTTCATTGTAGAAAGTTTTTTTTTTAACTTATTCAATCACTTTATGTTTTATAGGCCTATTCAGATTTTCTATTTCTTCTTGAGTGAGTTTCCTAATTTGTGTCTTTCCAGTAATTTGTCCATTTTACCGAGGTAATTTAATATGTTGGCTTTGGTTGTTAATAATATCATTTTATAATCTTATTTATTTCTTTAGTTTTAATAGTGATATCCCCAATTTTATTTACTCTTTAGTAATTAAAAAAATTTTTTTTAATGTTTTATTTATTTTTGAGATAGAGAGAGGCAGAGCATGAGAGAGGGAGGAGCAGAGAGAGAAGGAGACACAGAACCTGAAGCAGGCTCCAGGCTCTGAGCTAGCTGTCAGCACAGAGCCTGACGCAGGGCTCGAACCCACGAACGTGAGATCTGTCCTGAGCCGAAGCCAGAGGCTTAACCGACTGAGCCACCCAGGCGCCCCAACTCTTTAGTAATTTGAGTCTTTTTTTCTACTTGGTCAGTGTAGTTTAAGGTTATCTTTCTTTTTTTTTTTTATGATTACTGTGTTTAAGGTTTTCTAATTTTGTTGATCTTTTAAGAGAAGCAAGATTGGGTTTTATTAATTTTCTATGTCTACATAATTTATTTCCCCTTTAATATTTATTATTTCCTTCCTTATGCAGTTTTTGGGCTTCTTTTTCTAGTTTCTTAAAACTTTGGGTTAGCTTACTGATTTGAGATCTTCCTTCTTCTCTAATATAGGCATTTAGGGTCAAACATTTCTCTGTAAATACTGCTTTACTTCCATCTCATAAGTTTTGATAGGTTGCATTTTTGTTTTCATTCATCCCAAAATATTTTTTATTTTCACTTATTATTTAGGAGTATGCTGTTCAACTTCCATATATTTGGGAATTCCCCATTTTCCTTCAATTATTACATATAATTTACTTCCTTTTTTATTTAAGAACATAATTTGTATGATTTCAGTCCTCTTAAGTGTATTCAGGTTTCTCTGATGGCCCAATATATGGTCTATTCTAGAGAAAAGTTCCAGGTACAGTTGGAAAGAATACGTATTGTGCTTATCTTGGGTGTAATGTCCTATAAAATGTGGTTTTAGAGTGCTAATAGCATTATTCAAATCCTTTATTTCCTTGATGACCTACTGTCTAGATGACTTCTACATTATTGAAAGTAGGATATTACGGTCTCAAATTATTAATTTTTGTGAAGGTTTTTAACTTTATTATTCTCTTATTTATTTTTTATTGAAAGTATACTCAAATTATTATTTTGAATTATCATTTTATCCCTTCAATTCTGTCAGTTTTTGCCTCTTGTATTTTGGGGCTCTGTTACTAGGAACACATGTGTTTATAATAGTTATAATTTCTGGATGGATTGATACTTGTATCATTAAAAAAGTACTCCTTTATTTCTAGTAACTTTTTTTGTGTTAAAAATTATTTTGTCTGATATTATCTTAGCCACTCCAACTATTTAATTAATGTTTGCTTGGTATATCTCCCTTACATCCTTTTACCTGCTGTTCCTTAGGCTCTCCTAGCAACTACAATTAACATCTTAACTTAAGTAATCTGGGTTTTATTAATACTAACTTAACTTTGATACTATACAAAAATATTGTTCCACTAGAGGTCCATTTCCTCCTCCATCCTTGTTGCTATTATTATCACCTAAATTATGTATTCACTATTTATAAACCTATTATAATATTTGTTTCATGCACATTTTCTTTAATTCTGATAGGAGAAGAAAAGAATTATAAACAAAACATAGTTAATGCTCTTTATTATATCTACATGTGTAGTTCATTTTACTGGTGCCCCTTATTTCTTTGTGTGGATTCAAGTCTAGTGTCCTTTCATTTCAGCCTGAGGACTTCCTTTAGTATTTCTTACAAAGCAAGTGCTAGTTAGTAATAAATTCTCTCATTTAAAACAGTATGAAAATGTCTTAGTTTTTTTCTTCATCTTTGAAGTATGGCTTTGATGTGTATGGAATTATTGCAAAAAAGTTTCTTTTTGAATTCAACACTTTGAATATGCCATCCTATTGCCTCTTGGACTCCAAAGTTTTTGATGAAAATTTAGTTATTATTCTTTCTCAGACTCTCTGTATGTGATGAGCCATTTTTCTTTTTCTGCTTTCAAGATTTTTTCTTTGTTTCTCTTTTCAAAAATTTAATTATTTTGTACCTGGTTGTGAATCTCTTTGAGAATAGCTTACTTTATGTTCATTGTACTTCTTGGATTTATAGATTAATTTTTAAATTAAATTTGGAAGTCTGGGGCCCTCATATCTTCATATGTTCTTTCTGTCACTTTTACTTTCAACTCTACTTCTGGATTTGCTTTATGCATATGTTGGTGTGGTTTTTGGTATCCCACAGTTCTCTTATTCTCTGTTAATTTACTTTATTCATTTTTCTTTTTGTTCTTAAGACTAGATCATCTTTAAAAACATTAGACCATTTCCTTTGACATATTTTCAGGTTTGCTTATTCTTTTTTTCTGCCACCACAAGTCTGCTGTTGAGTTTATAAAATAAGATTTTCTTTTCAGTTATTATATCTTTCAACTCAAGAATTTCTGTGTGCTTTTTTCTTCTCTAATTACAAATCTTAACTATATTCTTTATTTGGTGAAATATTGTATTCTATTTTTTAAATTCCTTTTATTTTTTGAACATACATATATAATAACTGATTTATATACATATACATATACATATGTATATATATACACACACACACAATAGCCTTTGCCTAGTAAATCTGTCATCTAGACACCAAGAAGGACGCATTCTATTTATTGCCTTTTTCTTGCACATGGGCCATATTTTCCTTCTTTGTGTGAAATAATATAAATATAAATATAATTATATATTTAAAAACTGGACCTTTTATATTATAAAATGTAGTGTAGCCCGAGGAATCATTTCTTCTCCCTCCCCAGGTTTTATTATTCTTGCTGTTTGTTATTACTGTCACTATTGCTGATTTTTTAGTGTTTTTTTCTGTACTAATTCTGTAAAGTCTGAATTTTTGTCTTGCTTTGTCACTTAAGTCTCTGCTTAATTAGCTTCATGATCAGAAAATGATTGGTCAGAGACTTCTTTAAATGCCTAGCACATTAGCTCTTCCATTCTTGGCGAGGCTGGAATAGGTTTGCATTGCTCTAGAACTTTACAAATTTACCTTAGCCTTCGCTTCCTGCTTGTTCAGAGCTCAGCATCAGCCAGACTTGAGAGACTAGATGTCCTCAGGTTTTTCTTGGTTATTAGTACAATCCTGCATGTATGCATGTCCTTCTAGATTTCTAAGAATTTTTCAGGTTTTTTTTAACTTTTTTTTTCATTTATTTGTTTTTGAGAGACAGAGCACAAGTTGGGGAGGGGCAGAAAGAGGAGGAGACACAGAATCTGAAGCAGGTTCCAGGCTCCAAGGTGTCAGCACAGAGCCTGATGCTGGGCTGGAACTCACAAACTGAGATCATGACCTGAGCCCAAGTAGGCCGCCTAACTGACTGAGCCACCCAGGTGCCCCAAATTTTTCAGATCTTTTCAAAGCTTCTTATGGACTTCCTTTTTCCCTCAGATTTTCCTTAAGTTTGATGACCATCTCTTATTGATTCCCAATGATATCACCACCTCAGGTAATTGTGTTTTAAATAATTGTCACTAGAGGACATCCAGATGGCCTACAGGCACATGAAATGATGCTCAGCATCACTCATCATCAGGAAAACACAAATCAAAACCACACTGAGATACTACCTCACGCCAGTCAGAGTGGCTAAAATGAACAAAGCAAGAGACTATAGATGCTGGTGAGGGTGTGAGAGACAGGCACCCTCCTACACTGTTGGTGGGAATGTAAACTGATGCAGCCACTCTGGAAAACAGGGTGGAAGTTCCTCAAAAAACTATCAGTAGAACTCCCTTATGACCCATCAATAGCACTGCTAGGGATTTACCCAAGGGATACAGAAGTGCTGATGCATAGGAGCACATGTACCCCAATGTTCATAGCAGCAATGTCAACAATAGCCAAATCATGGAAAGAGCCTAAATGTCCATCACCTGATGAGTGGATCAAGAAGATGTGGTATATATGCACAATGGAGTACTACATGGCAGTGAGAAAGAATGAAATCTGGCCATTTGTAGGAAAGTGGATGGACCTCAAGGGTGTCATGCTAAGGAAATAAGTCAAGCAGAAAAGGACAGATATCATATGTTTTGCACTCATAGGTCTAACAGGAGAACAGGAGAAACCTAATGGAGGACCAGGGGGAGGGGAAGAGAGAGAGTTGGGGAGAGAGAGGGATGCAAAACTTAAGAGACTATTGAATACTGAAAACAACTGAGGGTTGAAGGGGAAGGGGGAGGGGGGGAAAAGAGGTGGTGGTGATGGAGGAGGGCACTTGTGGGGAAGAGCACTGGGTGTTACATGGAAACCAATTTGACAATAAATTATTTTTTAAAAAATTGCCACTTACTTTTTAAATAAACATAAGAGGATAGAATTTTCCCACTGAGTGAGCTCTGAACCAGGTCAAATAAGCTTTTGCCTGAGGCTTTTCTAGCAAACCACCAGACAGATCAAATAATGATATTTCTCTAGGATGAAGGTTTTGGGGGATCTCCAATTCCATTCTTCCTCTCCCCCCGCAGAGGCTGCTAGGCTCCTGGTTTTCACTGTGACCATGGCTGTGAGGCTGCTCATTCTCTTTGCCCCTGAGGAAGCAGGTCTCACTATTCTTACTAAGATTCAGCCATTTTTATTGACAAAATTCCTCAAACTGCTTAAAGGTCTTTAGTTAATTTCCACAGTTCTGAAAAAGCTAATTTAAACAATTTCTCCTGTGCCTTCATTGTTTTTACACAGAAGCAGATTTTCAGGGGTCCTTACTCCATCCTTCTGGAATTGTTTACCTTTGGTGATATTAATTTTGATCACTTGGATAATATGATATCTGCCAGGTTTCTGCATTTCAAAATTATTTGTTTTTATTGTAATTAATAATAATTATATGGAGAGGTACTTTGGGTCTATGAAGTTATCCTGTTTCTAAATGAAATTTTAATTTATTCATGAATTTGTAGATTCCTATTTTATTCAATAAAATATAATCTTTTATTGTCATTATCTATTTCAATAATTGGATCATTCCAAAGTTGCCCAATTGAAACTATTTTTAAGTAGACTTTAGCCTTTTGGCATGTTTTCGTCATTTTCCGAGCACTTCTTCACTTATATGCAAACAGATATTCCAGATCTTTTATTTTCCTTTCTAGTCCTGAAACAAACTATTTCTCTAGGGTACTCTGATTCTTTTCAGTGGAATGGTATAAGGAAAACAAGACCTGAGCACTAGGGGTACCTATTTTTATAGGAGTGTCATTATCCCTATGCCTTTACAGCTGACAGAATTAGGGAATATATGTGTGTGTATTTGTGTGTGGTTCATATGTGCATGTACACATAGAAGTATGCATGTACAAATATATGTGTACATATATGTATATCATGTTTTTGTATTTATTCACTCTATATATAGCTATACTTATTGAAAATGTTGACTTTATGACAATAATTCTAATAAGATATAACCTCCATATCCCATAACTACCCTATCATCAATACATTTACTTATTTAAACAGATCTTCCTGTATATAACCAACCTTCCCTCGTCATTGCCTCTAAGCCATGTCTTTTCTTGTCAACAGCCCCTTTACTTAGCTTTGGTTCATACACCTCTGGGGGACCACACTCCCACCCTCACCGTAGGGACATTCTTCTTTCCATTCAAGCTCCAACACCCTGAGCTAGGCCACTGCCCCTACAAACACCCTTTTCGTGTGTGCACTGACTCCGTAACCCCACAGATGACATCTATCTCACTCAGAAGTTCTCCCAACTCCTCTTGAATGCTGATGCCCCAGGCTACACTGCATCTCACCCCTCTCAGGATGCCCTGAGGCACTGTCACTCCATAGATGGCCAACACCCACACTGAAGCCTTCACCCAGCCTGGGCTCTGACACAGCATATCTGGATGCCTTCAGTAAGAAAGCCCTGCTTATACAACCCAAGCCCTCAATATCCTGAGCCAGTCCACCCTTTGGGGTTTGTGGCCTGTTTTCCTAGGTGGAATCCCTTACATGCAGCCACTAAGATTAGGCACTCCCTGTGCTGAGTGCTGCCTTGCACGACCCTGCATGACGGCTGCCAGAATCAATTGATCAGAAAGTAAAAGCAAGGGGAAAAGAAAAGGAAGAAAGCATTTGGAAATTTTATAAACATATTTCTATGGAATTCAGCTTAAATCTCAAAGCTACATATCCGTAATTTGTCAAGTAAAAAGGCATACATTTACATCTTATTCGTCTGCCTTTAAAAAAATTTTTTTTACTGTTTTTATTTATTTTAGAGAGAGAGAGAGAGAAAGACAGCATAAGCAGGGGAGAGTCAGAGAGAAAGGGAGACACAGTATCTGAAGACAGGCTCCAGGCTCTGAGCTGTCAGCACAGAGCCCTACGCTGGGCTCTAACCCAGGAATGTGAGATCATGACCTGAGCTGAAGCCGGATGCTCAACCAACTGAGCCACCCAGGAGCCCCCTAATGTTTATTTTTTAAGAGAGAGAGACACACAATGCGAGCAGGGGAGGGGTAAAGTGAGAGAGGGAGACAGAATCCAAAGCAGGCTTCAGGTTCTGAGCTGTCAGCACAGAGCCTGATGCAGGGCTCAAACCCACGAACCATGAGATCGTGACCTGAGCCGAAGTCAGACGCTTAACTGATTGAGCCATCCAGGCGCTCCTAGTCTGCCTTCTAAAATAGTGTAGTTTTTTTTTTTAATTCTGATATCTTTGACCAAATGCTTCATTTTGTTTGTAGCATTCACTTCTTCTCTTGAAGCAGTTATTAAAGAATGATGGTTAACAAGGCCAGTGACTTCAGATTTTCTAACTGAATTTATAAAGACAGATTCTCGTATGATTCACATGACTTAAATTCAGAGATACTCAATAAGAGCATATGAAAAGTGCTCCCATTCTACCCAAATACCTTTAGATTCTCACTGGTTTTAAGTATAAATGTGAGTAGTTTCTAAATAGATTTTACAGCTTTTTAAGTTATTCACAATGAACGAAAACTTGGAAAAATATAATCATTTGTAATAATACGTAAATGTATTCTACATAGAAATGAAAGATGCATAAATATATTGTATTAGATAGTATGTGTGTGTATCAATCATATAATCAGCCATTTGTTAATCTGTTTTAAGTATCTGTATGTTCTGTGAATGTACATACATTTCTACAGTTAATGCACATGTTATCATGTATGTGTTTTTCACTTTTATTAGATTAAGAATTGAGGTTTGAAAGCTTGTTTCTTTTACTTAGGAGAACAGTCATTGTTTACTTTTATTCTCAGAGCTATTTTGCAAAAATAAAATAAAATAAAATAGAAAAGAAAAATGAGTTTTCACAATGAGATAAATCCTTCTAACTTCAAGCTGATGTCCAGAGAGAAATTGAGAAAATAAAATGAAAACCCACTAACACAGTCCCCATTATTCACTGAATTTACTTTTACCGGATCAAGGCAAGGAACGTTGAGGTCTTAAATAGTGAATATATCATGGCATCATCATTCTTTCACACACACACACACACACACACACACACACACACACACACACGGAGGGGGGCAGGGAGAAAATGCATGTCAATTGTTGATAATTATCATGTTAACCTATGAATGTTTCATTGTGAGTAAGGAGTTTAAAACATTCTCTAGATTTGGGGGGAAGAGAACGTTGGGATAATGGATTATTCCCTATGTTTGTATCCAAATAAACCTTTTAAAATTAGAAAAGATAAGTTCAGAAGCAAACGAGGAATTGCTTTTAAAAAGCCATAATTGCAGCAAAATCAATTAGACAATTTTTCTTGATCGCATTTGAAGCTTTGACATCACACATTCCGTTTATTTGCTTCTGGCCTAATAATCCTCTGCATGCTGGGAAAAATCTTTGTTCTCTGATAGAAGTAATAAAGCTGTCTGCACGATTCCCTCTTGTGAGACATGGAGTGTTCCTATTTTATTTAATCTATTGGTGTGCAGCCTTTTCAAAGTAAATACTTCACACACACTGAACAGAGAAAGACATGCAAGGGGGCTGTCCTGAGAAGTGTAAAAATTAAAAAGTGCCCTGTGAAGAAATAATGATGGTTCTCTAAAAAATTAAATAAATAGGAATCTCAGGTCAAGCGGGCCTTGACTCTCGTTGCTGCTGGAGTGTGCAGTGCTTCATATTCTCCCAACCCCCCTGTTCCATTCAGCTGTTCCCTGTTGAATAGAAAGCATCGAGAAAATGAAGAGATCTAAATGCCAGCAGGAGACAAGCTGCATTCTTCTAGGCATGTCCTGAGCCTAGTCACCCAGAACAACTTGTGATCCCTGGACAAAGCCGTTCACAGCAGGTGGCCATATCAAGAAATTTTCCTCCTGGAATTAGATATTATCCCAGGAATCACTACTGAGTCAAACATAATGCCCCATCCTGCTGGGTCAAGTAGGATTCCATTTCAATTTCTTTACACGACGATGCGTTTCATCTTGTCTGCGTACAATGACAGTGCTCAGGCATGAAATAAATTGAAGTGCCTGAAAGGCAGAATTATCCCTTGAACCTGCAGCATTCCCAACCCCAAAAACATACATTGTCAAGTGAGTTCCAGATAAGCAGGATCTTCAGCAAGTGTTTGTGCTGGTTGGCTTCCTTTAATCATACTCCCTTTTGTAAAACGGATTTTCGAGGGAAAAGATAAATCATTGCTGAAGGAAAAAAAAAGGTCATTTTAAAAAGGCTTAAGAGGTTCATTTTGTGTGGCTTTCCAAGGTGAAACAGGTAATTCAGAGTAGTGAAAGTCTTTTGTGATGAACTTAATGCGTCCTTCATATTATGAAGAAAAAACTAATGAAATAAGACTGAATAAAGTTCTTGACAGCAAGGTTCCTACAGATAGAAAGGGATTTCTTGTTGGCTAGGATACTCTCCAAACTCGAGCAAATGAAAGTTTAGGTTGAGAAGCAGGTTTTTTTCTACCTTGTCTTCAGAAAATGTAGTTCTCCAGGTTGTCTGATAGACATGGTTCAAACCTTTATCAATACCAAGCTTTCACCTCCAGACCATCAAGCTAGCTTCAGCGTGGCTGTGTGGCCGAAGGACATTTGTCTCCAACATCAGGTTATATTTGAGCCCTTAGATATACAGACGTGAGAAAATCCAAGAAATAGCCTGTCATTTTGGCTTTATGAGATGAAAGAGCTTTCTTTAGCAGTCAAATGTTTTTTTTAACCCTAAAGTATATTCTGCCTGTAAAAATAGTTTTTTGAAGATATCTTGGAAGGTATTTACATAGAAATTAGAGATATCTCAAATTTTAATAATTATAAACAGCTTAAAAATGTCACCCCAAAATCACTATTAGAACAAAAGAAAACAACTTAAAATGTATACAAGATTTAATTGGGATTTAATTTATATTTCCCATAAAATTATTATTTTGGTTTTGCTTTCTTTGATTTAAATGTTCATTTTTAAGTGGCTTGGATGGTTCTTTAGAATGCAAAAGTAATGTATGTTTCAAGTTTTTACACATGTTTAGAACTCTATTATTGTTACCCATGCAGATGAGTGATCCCAACATTTGCATTCTTCCAAATTGTATAGGTTATTTGGTTGTGTACATTGTGGCATGAATTGCTTTAATCCTGCAAATTAACTCTAGCTAGAAGAAAAATCAAGCAGTTGTAAATGCACATATTTGCCCACTCACCACACAGAATTTAATCTGAATGGTCTAGAGAATCTGGAAAAAGACAGACAGTTGTTACAGGATATTTACTTGGAATGGTCAATTTAAAAATAATCCCACTTAGAAAAGGAAAGCCCTATGCTTTTGGAAATTATTTTAAAAGTACAAATCAATCACTAGGTGTTTTTATATGTTTGTTGTTTATGAACTTTAATGTTTTTTCATTATTACTTTATTCCATTAATTTTGAAGTGATCCATTGCAATTTAAATTTGGGACTATGAGAGGATTTGTAGTTTTCCTAAGCATGTTTAGCTATCTACTACTTTGAGGAAAGACAATATGTGCTAATAATACTTTTTTTCTTTTTCTCCAAATTCTTATAGAATTTCTTTATTCATATAAATATCTATACTTCACTGATACAATGTATTTGTATTGAAATACATTGAAGCTATAACTCATGTTATAATTTTATACACCTCATCATACTTAGAGCACTGTTTTGTCTAAAGGTGGTCATAAATACCTGTATTGATGCACTGAAAAGTAAATGTTCCATTTTAAAAAGATACAATAAGGAAATAAATAAAAATTAAATGTCTTTTTTAAAAAAACAAATCTATATTTATTATTTACAAAAAGTAAATAGTTGATGACTATTTGCCTTAGAAGATTATTTTCATTTTTAAATGGATATTTGTCATTTTTAAAACTATCATATCTTAAATTTCAGAAAAATTGTTATCTAAATTTTGAATTCTAAATAATTTTCTAAATTTCAATTTCAAAATTCTAGAAAGACATTAATATAAAAATTATTATTGTAGAAGAAATTTCTCACATGGATTCTTCATTAATATATATTATGGTTCCTTACAAAGCATTTCCAGGGGTAATTTTTCAAAGCACTGAGAACTATTTGTTTCTCCAACTTTCATGTTTTTGTTCAAAATTATTCCTTACAAATATGTGTCATGAACTTTGCCTGAATGTTCTTATTCAGCCATGTATGAGTCTTCAAAGAAAGATAAGTTTTTTCCCCTCCACTTTTATAATCTGTAAGAAGAAACAAAATTTTCTACTCTAAAAGGGGAGCCTTTATAATGTTTATTACTGGCAAAGATGAGGTGATAATAGAAATTTTAGCTTCTGCTTTTTAGTTTTTAACATGCAAAAATCATCAAGGCTTAAGGAAAGGAATTTTTGTTTTATTAATCTATATAAACAGTGGAAATTTTTTGCATTCAGGATCCTGTGCAAAGATTAACAAGCTGGGCTGTAACAATTACCCACCAAATCCCATCCATTTAAACAGGCATGTCACTTGCCCCACATGACCTTCTGTGGCATCAGGGCTTTCTGCTCAGTGAAGTGTTTGGAAGCCCAGGCCGAGGAAGCAGTGACTGTTTCAAATGTTGCTCGTAACCACTCCAGAAGGAAAAGGAGAATGTGGCAAATGGCACATGAGCTGAGAAAACTATTATGTGGAAGTGACTTGTGTCACTTTCATTTAAACTTCACCAGCCAAAGCAAGCCATATGGCCACAAGTAACTACAAGAGGATAAAGACGTGTAATCCTATCATGTGCCTACAAGGGAGAAGAAGCAGAATTCCTAGTGAGCAGAATTAATGATTGACTAAGCAGTGTTTCCCATCAGTCTCCTTCTCCTTCTCCTTCACCTTTACTTCCTCAAAAGGTTGTAAACCTCTCCTATGTCTCTGACATAAGAATCATTCAGGACGTATTCATTTAAAGCCTCCTATTTGAAAACTGCCATGCTCTCTATGTGGAAATATCATAGTTTCCTCACTCCAAGCTGGACTCTTCTCAAAACACTGTGTTTTATTAAGCTGGTGATAAGTTTTTGCATATTTTTAATTGGATATCCCACTGATTAGTGGTCACCACTGCGTTAAACCTTTTTTTCTTTATTATTAACATCTCTATCTTAGTTACTAACAAGAGTAACTTAATTAACTAATAAAAACACTGACGGGCGCTTTAAGACAGTGAAGCATTGTAGCGAACATAAAGGCTCATAGTTCACTTAAACACAGGCATTGCCCAACTGCCGTCCAGGGTCAAAGATAAAAGGGGTGGAGGGACAGCCAGGTCCAGAGATGCTTTCTAGTAATAAATTCTGTGCCCCCCCACAGCTTTGTGTCCTGAAGATTATTTCTCTTATAGCATCTGTTCTCAAAACACTTCAGAGCCACCATGAGAGAGACAGTATCTGCCCCCAGAGACAAGAGAAAACATGTTTTTAAAAGAAGAAGAAAGGGCTGTTTGTTTTGGATGGTGTTTTAGAGATGTGAAGGAAGAAACAGAATTTGGAATACACAGAGTGTAGAATGAGAAATGGCGTCGCTGTGAACCACATGTCTATGAGACAAAAAGATGATATTGATCTAATAATGGTAAGAAAAATAAGACTGACAGAGCACAGAGGACTTGTGATGATTTCTGGTCTTGAAGTAGATTAATGATTTCCCAGCACAAAATATGAATGCTTAATTTAGCTTAAAGTATGAAATCTAGAGTATTTAACCTAAGAGTGGAATCACAAAGCCTTAATTGTAAAAACAAAAAAATCAACATTATCAAAACAAAAAATAAACCATGAGAATCCAGATAATGAATAAGAGATATAATATCAAGAAATCCAAAAGATAATAGCTGACTCAACTTTATTTATATATCTTCTATTCAAGATATCTTCTATCTTCTAGGCAAAAAGCTATTTAAACTTAGTGGAAAGTGTATTTGTAAATGCATGTGTTATGGCGAGGGGAGGAGTACAAACTAACTGAGAAATCTGAGGTTAATAAAAATAATAAATCATTTTCTTCCCATACCCAAAGGGTTATGAAAGTAGAAATGGAAAAAAAAAATGGTACAATGATTACCCTGTAGAAAAAAAGCCAAAGAAATGCTAAGGAAGAAAACACATACTGTAATTAAAGAATTCTCAGGTAATATAGGAAAATAAGCTGTAAACTATACTATTGCAAGATACAGGAAGACTTAGTCTTACCATATGATGGAAACAAATTTCTAGACTAATATTTTATGACAAATTCCTTTTGTTTCCATTTCTACTGAGGAAAATAGGACTTTGATATAGAGATGTCATGCAAGAAAAAAACACACAACAACAACAAACATGCTATGTACAACCATAACTTCCTGTGTGGATATGAACAACAAAGGTGGACTGAGAGGTTAATGTGAGGGTGGATACAGCCGAATCACTTTGAATAACCGAGGAAGAAGAATTTGAAGGGAGGTAGTGAAGCAGAAAGTGGAGAAAGCAATCAGAGACTCAATAAGGTGGCATGAAGCTAGGGATATTGTGCTGGGAAGTGATCACTAAAAAGTCTCTGGTAGTTGATCAAATGCCTTTCAGAAAACTATGTCAAATATTAGAGTTGAGGTAATTTATGTCCACAAAATTAGCACTGCACCTGAGCCTCACATCCCCTTGATATAGCCCGTACGCATACACACACACGTATATATTTGATGATGGAGAGGTTTTTGTGTGTGTGTGTGTGTGTGTGTGTGTGTGAAACTCAATTAAAGCTCAGCTTTGTGCATAGGTCCCAAGCAGTTTGAAACATAAGGAACATACAGAAGTTAGAAACATGAGCTAAGGACTGAATTAAGTCATTAAGAAAAAAGTTGAGATACTGAGTTAAATATGGGAACAAAGGCCATCATAAGGTCTTCAATACAGCAGAGAACTTGGAGAATGCTCAAGAATCCAATGAGAAGGATATGAGGGAGAATTATCCTTGAGGCAAACAATTACATTTCAGTGGGCAAGGAAACTTCTGTTGACATCTGGCTATCATGGTAAGATAAGGAATACATTCTTAGGTTATTCAATGTGATTATTCAATTCTTCTGCAATGTTCTTGGCTAATGGGTGCATATTTTATCTCTTCATGTTCAATCCAATTGACAATTATTAAGATTCCTTCATAGATAATTTTGTGTCAGACATACAAGTGTGAATAAGATACAGCTTCTATTAGTAAAGTCCTTACAATCAATTCATCTCTTGAGCAGGAGTGGAGACAGTGATTGAAATACCATCCTTATTCATGCCAGAAAATAATTCAATGGTTGTGGTATGAATCAAGGGTTGTGAAGGTAGAGATGAAGGGAGTATGAAAGGACCCTTTTGAAGAATATAACACTTTTGATCAGGAACTCAAAGATCTGAACAGAATTTCACTGGACAGAAAAATATAGCTATTTGGAGGCCTGCAAATAAGCATATAGTCAATGAATTTGCCTTGTGTGTTTGGGGTCAGCTTGGGGGTAATTCGGTGTAATAGGAGGGAAGAGTGGGATGCCTCTGCTGGCGAGTGCATAGGCAGGCACCAGGACTACAAGCAGTAAGATGCAAACAATAAAACAAAAGAATGAAATGTTATCAAGCTTTCTTACTGCTACCTCTTTGTCACTGAGTGCAACTAGTGATTTATTCTCTCTGTCTTTCCTCACATAACTCTTTTTACTTGTGTGCCAGTCACCGTCACCTTCTTCCAAGACCTCTAAGCCAGAAAGCTCAAAGTCACAATTCATAGTACAAATTTATCTTTTCTACTTCCACAATCATTGAGTCTGATGGAAATCAAAAGCAAAGCCAAACAAACAAAAACAAAAACAAAGATAAAACACACTCCTCCTTACCATAACCAACTTCTAAGTGGTCCTTAAATTTATTCAGTGCATCCTACACAATGTTCCCAATTTTGCTGATTTCTTTCCATTAGTATTGCAGAACCCCTAGCTGAGATTTTCATAATTACAGATCTGAATCTGCTTTATTTTCCTACTAGCTTCCCTGTATTCTCCTTATCAATTTCTTCAAACCATTATCCAAACTGCCTCCAGATGCATCTCTCTAAATTTCAGAAACAGCCATGTCACTTGTCTCATCATGAATCTCAGTGGCAAAATGTTTGATTTGACATTTAAGACCATTATTTCCCTGCCTGCAAATTGCAACTAATTTTGGAAAATTATTCTCTGTCAATAATAGTTAACAATGTTAGAGCATTCCTGGAGTTATCTTTCCTCTCACTGCCTTTCAAATACATGGATATATGGGAAATGGAAACCAGAGCCTCCACAACTCTGTTGACTGCTATATTTGCAATGTATGTTATATAAACCCATATTATAAAATATATTTGATACATAGTATAAAATATATATGTTATATATTACACACACACACACACACACACACACACACTATTTACCATGATTTTCCCATCCTTAGCCTCAGTCCATTGGACATCTAGTACTAACTATACTTTCATATTAAGAACATTGTGGTTTTTAAATTACTAAACATTTACAGAAAACACTTGATGGGATTAAGCAGTTATCCCACTTACGGACCTCACTTACAAAAGGTCATATTAACTAAATCTATAGGGCCCTGTCCTCATGAGCTAGGTTGAGGTAAGAGGTGAGGGACATACAGCAGAATACAGAACTCATGACTTCTAGATACAGTGCCTGATGTTTTGCAACTCAGAATGTATAATCTTCAAAGGAGTAAAGCTGGAGGGAAGGAAGAAAGTCTTGAAGGTCCTGATTTATGGAGGTTTTCTGCCTGCACAGCTGCACAAGTTCTGGGTGAACTGTGATTCACACTGTTTGTTGTATCAAGCTTTTCTTGTGTTAGTGAATGACATCGCCTATTGGTGTTAAGAAATAGTGGGCAGTCTTACAATGGAGCTGGATCCCTTTACCATATGATTTGATTCCTTTATAAAGGATTTATCTATCAGCAAAGTTGCAAAACTTATAGTATCATATGCAAAAAAAGCTAAGTCTGACAACTTAAGTCAAGAAAGGCATATAATATTTCCATTGTTCAAGTTATGAAAGCAACTTGTACTCATTTTTGGTAAGATCTCATTTTCTTAATGTAGCTTTCCTATTTCTGAATGAATCATCTAAACTTGTAATTAAAACCCCAAGATCAGAGATTACAGGAGCAAAGAAAGGAATGGTTAGTTGAAATGCATTCCATGAGTTTGACTGCATTAAGACAGATAGAAAAATGGTTAGTATTTTATATTTTAATATTTTGTTTGCATAGGTTTGCTGTTGAATAAAAATTCTTTTCATAATAAAGGCAATGGAATGCAATCACTTTTTTACCTTATGCTGAGTGATGTAACCAATTTAAAATCATGTAACTGAGGAAATCTGAACATGAAAGCTTAAAATATCATTCTATACTGTATGCAAAGAAATGGCAAGTAGAGACACTGTGGTAAGGGAAACACAGGACTGAAATCCATTAAATCAAGAAGGTTACATTGAAAGGACTTTATCATCTTACTGAAGGGATGAAAATTAACCTAAGATTATCCACTTCATGTGAAATAAACACTGAACATCCAACGCAGCAATTCCTTTACTGCTTTCATAAAATCTCACAGCATAAAACAGTTCTTGGTTTTTAAATATTTTACTGTGGAGGCTGATTTAAAATAATCTTTGAAAGGACATTTCTTTTTTTGAGGACTCCTTTATTATTATGAAAGTGGTAAGAGCCTTAGCAGCAGCAGGAACCACTTCAATAGAGGTTCAAATGCTCTGTTCCGGGAAAGGACAATATTTTAGTATTTTTTTAAGTTTATTTATTTTGAAAGAGACAGAAACAGTGCAATTTGGAGAGAGGTTGAGACAGAGGGAGAGAATCCCAAGCTGGCTTCATGCTGCCAGCTCAGAGCCTGATGTAGGGCTGGAGCCCATGAATCCCTGAGATCATCACCTGAGCTGAAATCAAGAATGGGATGCTTAATCGACTGAGCCACCCAGATGCTTCTAGATTTTAATATTTAATATGCAAAGTATACTTATAGAATTTCCTGTGGGGTTTTCTTCAATATACACATTAGCTATTATGATGCAGCAAAGTATTATTCATCGAAAACTTATAAAGTGGGATTTTTATCTTTCTTCAAGCTTTTTCCTCCATTCTTACTGAAGAATATGAAATAATTAAAGATAACCAGAATTCAAATGGAAAATGCTTGCAGAAGAGATAATATGGACCACTCATGTGGAAACCCAATTTTCCGTCTTGAAATTGTAAACTTCTTAATGTAACATCTTGCTGCATAATGGTATCATTTGGCAAAAGGAAAAAAAATGTTGCCTTCACTGATATTGGAATTATTTTGATCAGAACTATCCCATTCTATCATTTATAAAAATGAATTATTCAATATTCAAATAAGCCAAGATCAAGAATAAATAAATATTCAAATTTTCATTAAAAACATAAAATAATTTTAAAAACTACATTAGATCATCATAAAAATAATCACTGGCAAAAATTTTCCAATTTATTTCACAAGATTAACTAAATTAACTTCTTTCTTCTGGGACAGAGAGAAGTTGTGAAATACTCTCTAGGAGTGAACACTTAATGCAGAATATTTCTTTATATGGGGAAGAGTGAATGCAAAGTTGAAGAGCTCTTCACTTTTCAAAAGTGGCAGGTTGAAGATACACTAACATTCCTCAGCTGTTTAATGCCTTTTTCATGCTGCTCATGTGCGCATGTGCGTGTGTGTGCACACGCCTGCGCGGAAACACACACACACGCACACACACACATACTGTTCTCAGTTAATGGCAAATTGTTGCTGTTTCTGTTTGAACTGATTAAGATATATTTTTTAAAATAGGCTTTTGGCTTTTGAAATGGCACCCGTAATACCAAAGTGACATAACACTGCACTTCTGTAATTCAAATGGGGCTGCCATTGAGGCAAGGGAAGCAAGTGCCTCGGTGCAATTTTCCTCCTTTTTTTGTGAGTTAAGCAGATTTACTCTTTAACGGTGCAGCTTCAGCGGATGATTATGACATCAAAGTGTGACAGACAGTGATTATGTACTGCAGCGAGAAAAGGCGGTTAAAAAGAGACAATTCATTCCCATAGCTTAGAGGGACAATTTCCTTGGCCAAAAGTGAAATCAACTCTGTCTTGCCAGGCTTCTTTTTAAAAGAAACGAGAGTGAAGGCTTATTCTGTTTCGTTTGATTTTTAATTTCCTTTCATATTGTGAATCACACTGTCTCCCCTCACACCCAAGCACATTTCCCATCTCACTCCCTGACTGTCTGCATATCCTATGGGATCTGTTTTTTGACCCAATTATTTGGTGGATTTGAGTGTTTTTATCAGCAGATTTCTCAATATCAGGAGCTTTTACTTTAATGAAACTGACATCTGGTGTTCTGGTCTGTTGTTTTTTTTTTTCAACTCTGCTATTATCTTTCTCAATTTGTGACTTTGGTTTTTATAATACTGCTGGAAACTGTATATACAGTGTTGTTCAGTCAGATCTTTGGACATTTATTAGAAAGATAAAAACTTTGTGATTATTTTCTTATTTTACTTTTAGTTTTACGCCTTCTAATTATTGGTCTATTCAAATACTCTTTTTTCTCAATTATAATGGTTACATGAGCTAAACATTATATTGTACGTTACTGAATTTAGCAAAACCAAATGTAACTTGTAAAACCACCATGCATATTAGCCAAATGCATTGCTTTAAACACAAAACATATAATATCTGAAATTTTAAAATAAATTTAATATAAATATTGTGACATTTAAAATAATAATTTAAATAGTCAACTTGGTTTTCTCTGGAAAAAATATCTGTCAATCCTTTTTATGTCATGTGAATTGTTTTAAAATGTACTCTTAGAGACCTATAATTGAGGTCTTTTTATTATGCTACCTATATAGTGAAAATTATATATTATTTAAACATATGAACATCTTTAATATTAGATTTATTCTTACGATGAGACTAAGCCAAGAAACAATGAATAGAATGTCCATAGTATGTTTATTCAAAGCATCAATTTGTCTTATTTTCAGAATTAGGTGTCACCTAAGTAGAATTTGTAACAAAATTTTGGTGAGGCGGCCATAAATTTGCCACTTGGAAAAGGAGCCAACCTATGTAGAGTATACTTAAAATGTGGAGAGTTCCTATTAAAGATATCTGAAAAGAAATTAAAATTTGGTAACATTCAAATAATAGATATTTCAAACAATATTTTTGATGGATGAAATTTTTAGAGCATGCATTTAAAATGTATTACATTCTCATATATTGATATTTGAGTTTCCTAAAAAAGAGTATATTGCAAATGTACATTGTAATATCAAGAGCAAGTATTAAATAGATTCCTAACCCTGCTATTTTAGTATCCAAAAATACCCAATTAATAGCGTGTCATACATTCTACAATCTTTGCTTCTTCTGTGTTGGATTTTAAAATGTTTTTATGCTGCTGCTCTTGTTGCTGCTTTTATTTTTATATTTTAAACACTGTGCTCTTAATTTAGACTAGCACCCACTTACATATTTGCTATCCATTTTAATACCTTTATGCTAATTATTTCAATAGTGTGTGACATAGTGTTACCCACCCAAACACAATGGTGAAGTGTTGTCACTTGTTTGTTATCTGGTCTATCTTGTCTGTCCATCTGCTTCTCTATCTTTCTTAGTGGAATAGGAATCTACCTCTAAGGAAGAAGATACATAGGCATATATACCAAATGATAAACATTGTGAGTAGTTTAATTGGCAGTTTTGTCCCTTCTCAGTGATCAGTTAAATACTGATGTGTCTTAAAACCAATACCTTTGATGCCATGAGTAGTAGAGTCCTCCACACTCTCTGGAGATTCCACTCACACTACCTGTGCTTCTGCAGGATTTACCTTCTCATGTACCCCTTACACACCTTTGTCTTCCAGTGCTCATGTATAGTTCACTCTTGCTCAATAAAATGCCTTATCCTAATTTCTCCACTTCATATGTTCAGTTAGTTATTTTTAAAGATCATTTCATTATCACTTCAAAAGGCATTTCCTTGGTGAAGCTTTTCTCTAGTATCACAGAATTATTACAGCATTCTGTCCATATTTTAGTTAACACACAGACTGCAGATTTCTCTCTCTCCCTCCAATCCCCACAACTATGTATGTAGGGAGAGAGAGAAAGTCTACTATAACTATAGTATATATGTATTTTTATATGAAACTATTGTCTAGTTGACTGTAATCTCCTTGATACTTGATACTTAATTATGTCAAAATGCATGGGATTCAAGCTTTCAATAAATGGTATCTCTTATGTATTTAGTGGGGCTCAGTAAGAATTGTTTGAGATAATAAGGACATAAAAGTCAACAGTGAATATGGCATATATTTTCATAATACATATTTTACAACCATAGTTAACAAGTTAGTGTGACAGTATTGAAGCTAAAGCTAGGAATTAAATTTTTCTGAGCCTATTACCCATTTATATCCATTATGCACAGACAATGTTTGTTCTTGGCTGAGATTTGTGAAGATTCTGAATGGATTAGAGCAATTTACCCTCACTATGTGAAAAATCAATACTTGTTGATGGAAGGTTAAAAATTGTCAGTTTCCAAAATAATACTATGTATAGTAAAATAGCAAGCTTATACTAATATATTGATAATACATTTTTCAAATAACTTAAAAATAATCTTTTATTTATGACATCATTTTATCTTTATCTTGCATTATTAGTTCTCCAAGATATTTGCAAGATTAAGATATTTAGGCTCTGAAGCCATTTAAGTCTTTTGCTTTTACTGTCTACTCAAGTGTTACTCAAATGAGGAAAACATGAAGGAAATATACATGAACTTAACATTTGCTTGAATATTATATTTAAGGCACCAAACTGTATAGGTAAGAATTGTATTTAAAGATCAATCCTGTTTAAACTTGAACATTAGTTTGATCACAATAGAACATCCAGGTTGCTGTTGCATCCTTATTTTTGCTGAGTGCCTTGATTGCAATTGATCAATAAAAATATATTCCAAAACTGCCTAAAAATTTTTATTCAAGTTCTTTCTTTGCTTTTCATCCCTGACTCTTTGATAAAATGTTTCTTTTTTTCTCCATGATGGCTTGCTATTTAACTTTGTCTGCTGTACTTAGTAGGGTCTGTGAATAAACTCCCTACCCAATCATCAGTTATGGCAGGATGATCAACTGTTACTGTCTTTGATTTTTCACATTTGAGGCTGTTGGTTCGGTTTTAAAATACATTTTAATTTGAAAGAAGTTTTTAATAAATCTCACTTCTCCTTTTAGTATCTCTGTACTGTGGGTAGGTGCTCAACCACTCTGTGCCTAAATTTCTTCATCTGTAAAATTGAGATAATAATACTAACACCTACCTCGGAGGGTTTTTGTGAGGATTAAGTGGATTAATTCATGCAATGTACTTAGAATAGGGTGGAAAATTATTTGAGAGTTACTTTTGAGATTATTGTCATTATTCCCCTTGATTAAGAAGGGAATTCCTGAGCAAAACATTTTGCATGCACTATTATTCTTTTCTGTTTCAAATAAATCAATCCATTCTACTACAGAAAAGAAGAATAGGCTTGTCATATGACTCAAACATGGCAGGGCAGAAGGTGAAAGACGGGAACTGGATTTCAGCACAGTATATAAAAAACTCTGGTAGAGTCTTCAACTAGTGAAATTACTTGCTTCATGAATCAGTGAGTTTTGTGGCTGGACAACTGTCCAGATGGTCGCTGAAGTGATTCCTTGGTTTGGGGAGAAGTTGGCTTAGAGGGCTCTCATCCTTACATAAGAGTTGATATTATTTGAAAGCAGAGTAGAACGGCCAAATGGGGTAATCTGAAGAGTGGTTCCTTTATTCATTCCCTGACATAAAGTTTGAATTGCCACATCTCTTTGGATTTTTAGTATACAGCTGAAAAATATAGAAAAAGGAACTTTTCTTATTGTGAATTATTTAACAATTATTTAAGACAAAAAAGGGCATATCAAATTCTAGAAGATGTGAAATCTCATAAAAGGAAATTGGTGCAGCACTAAAAACAAATTGTGTGCACTTCTTAGTTTGAACCAGTTAAACCTGTTACACAGTCACCAATTCTCACGGTTCTGTCACAGAGGAACGCCTAGGTCTCCAGGTGTCTTCCTGTGAGAGGAAGTGACTCTCAGCAAAGGTCAATGCTGTTAAATCAGATGAATAAGTCACAGGACAGTGAAGGAATACCTCATAAAGATTTCTTCCTGGGAGCACGTCCATAAAGCAGCCACTAATGGGACCACTGTGCTTCTGTAAAGCTTAGGTTTGACCTTAGAGTGTTGGAATGCAATTATACGCAATAATAGTGTTCAATAGAGCTTCATTGTACTGCAATTTGAGACGCCTAGTCAAGAAAATGATAGGGAAAGTTAACCTGATTAATTTTATTAATTAAATTTCAAGGCTACTCTCAACCTGGCTCCCACTTTGCAAACATATTGTTCACCTTATGCGTTCTTCCCATCTTGATTATTCATTCAGTCATTGTCATCCCCTGCATTCATCTCCCCCCCATTTTGGAAGTCTCACATGTGCAAATATTGGCATGGGGAAGCATGCAGCCCAGGTCTTGCCGTGCTCTGGACTGGAGCTCCATCACTCATGAGTTTTTGTTGCTACTCCTACCAGCCCTTCAGCAGGCTTCTACGGATACAGATCTAGAGCAGCCCAGCAAAACGCAGCATAGATCCAAATCTTCACATACTCAGGATCCTCATTGTCCTCACAGAGACTTCCATGAAACAGATGCCCCAACTAAATATAGGGGGATAGTTTTAAGACACCACTCTCTAAATGGAGCATCTTTGTTTTTGCCCTCTATATTCCCACACATAATGCTGCAAAATAAGTAGTGAAAGGCCACTTGGAGTGAAGTCCTAGCCATGATTCATAATCACAAAGTTATCAGATAGCCAAATATTCTTCCATGGTCATTTAAGGTTTTCGATTATAATTAAAAAGGAAACAGCAGAAAAATAGCTAGCGTGATGAGCTGTAAATTTTATAGATGAGTATATGTGCTCACTTGTCTGTAAAAATTTATAAATATGCATCCTGGCTACAGTCCATCTAGAGCTTAAAGAAACTCAGAACAAAGACAAAAATATCCTCTGTAAATTTTCTGAAAAGGTTTTGTTGGTGTTAAATGCTTTTTAAAAGACTAATGAAATAGTGTCTAATTTTGCAATATAAGAATAGATATGCTTATTTATTCTTATAAAAGTGCAGAACTGTAAAAACATCAAAATTTAAAACTGTTTAATCAAAGTAAAATTTAATTTTATGCAGTGTTTTGTGACTTTTCAATACTGCAAAATAGGTAAATTCAAATATGAATAAAAGCATTGACTTTACATTACTCTTTGCCATGGGGTAAGACCCTGTCAATATATACACTGCACATTTCAGATGCATCCACATACTATGAAGCTTTCTTTTAACTGAACAAGAGAACTTACATTGTCATTCAACTATTTCCCTCAAATTAGTTACTAAGGAAATTAAGTTCAACAATGAAGCTAAGATACAACTTTAGTACAATTCTCCCATCTTTTATTTCAGAGTGAGGTTCTTATTGATGAGGCTTGGTTTTCATTGAAACTATCATTAAAAAATGATTATTTGTTCCTATTTGAAGGCACACATCTCTCAAATTCAGTAACTTATTTGAAAGTAATATTTATTTAAATATCCAATTTTGATGACTTTAGTTTTAATAAAATCACATTATTTTCTGATATATCCCATGTCCTCATTTCCCCTACGCATTGAGCAATATCCTTAGAAACTGGGATAAAAATGGACTAATATTTTTTTTCATTTTAGCAAGTATTTCTAAATATATAAAATATTTTATTTGTTATGAATATAATATGGTTACAGTTAGTATTGAATATAAGTATTTAAATTTAAGTAGGGCTTTATGTTTCTTAAATTATTTCACATATAAAAATAATTTTGAAAGTATTATTATTATGCTATGAATTGAACTCTATCTCCCCAAAATTCATGTGCTGAAGCTCTAAACCCCAAAGTTACTGTATTTAGAGACAGAGCCTTGAGGGAAGTATTTAAGGCTAAATGAGGTCATTTAGCTGGGGTTTTAATCTGACAGTTTTGATGTCCTGATAAGAAGAGAGACATCAGAGAGCATCTCCGTGCACACAGAGAAAAGCTCATGTGAGGACACAGCAAAAAGGTAGCATTCAACATGCAAAAAGGAGACCCTCCACCAGAAACCAAATTCTCTGACACCTTTATCACAGACTGCTAGCCTCTAGAATTTTGAGAAAATAAATGCTGTTTAAGCCACTCAGTCTGCAATGTTTTGTGGTGGCCACCCACGCTTACTCATGTATATGGTCATGGCTATTTTTTCTTTCTGAGAAACTGAAGTGCACAGAAGTGATTGATCATAATTTTTGGTTCTTAACCACTATTGTCAATTGTCCTTTGCCAGGCCATATTTTATTTTATTTATTTACTTAACCAGAGTATTGCTAATAACTTATAATGCCAGTGTGTTCCTTCTGTGATGTCAACATCCTGACTATTTATGTTCCATGTGCCTTTATGCTTCCTTTTCAGAAACCTTACTTCTCGCTAAGTATGTTTAGTTTGATTTTACTAAACATTGACTCCTTGAACTCACTTTTTTTTCAAAGTCAATAATATGTTCCAAAGCTTTACTAAGGTTATTTTCTTGTAGCTATGGTTTGTTTTCAGTATTGTATAATATTCTATTTTTGTAAGTAAATCACAAAGTATTAATTTTTCTTTTCCTAGTGAGAAATTACCATGATCTCAGTGTTTTTGCTATAGCAGACAATGGGGACATGGATATTTTTATACCATACCTTGGTACGTATGTGCCAAAGTTCTCCTGGATATGTCTTTGTGAGTTTACTGCTATGTTGTAAGGTTTGCAAATGTTTAGTTTCACAGAACAATGTTAAATTCTCTTCACAATGTACCAGTTAGCGCTGTCAGAAGTTTAGTATGTTCGTATTATAATTGTGTCTTTTGCATATGCTTAAGTGAAATTATAAAATTCATATTGTTAGAAAAATAACATACTCTTGTAAATATAGAAACCATTACATAAATTCTTTGTGAACTTTGCCTTATTTTGCAGGGGACATTTGTAATTGTATGCTTATTCTATCATTCCACATATGAAGTGGTAGGGTAGAATGGTCACATAGTAAATACGACTAAAGTACTTTTAACATCTCTTTAAAAACTGTCTTAACTCTTATGAAAAGAAGTTATACATATCCTGTTTCACCTAGGAACATGAATATTTCAATTATTTTCGTATGTAATAATTGGAGCACAGGAAGAAAAGAGGCATGCTACAAGAAGAAACTATTATCTGAAGCCTATAACATTAATATCTGAAATCATTTAGATGTTAATTTCACAGACATCTTAACTGGTCAGATCAGGCGGTAAAATGATCAGACAGAAGCTTTATATATATATATTTTTTTTCTTCTTCTATCACGGGTCCATTCACAATCATTGAAGTAAATAATTCATTTACTTGATGGCTTTGTAGCATTAACATAGCACTTCTCACAATTGATTCACTAATTCACTTACTTTCTGACCATGTAATTAAAACATTTTAGCATGTATTTTGTATGTACCAGATTTTTATTTTGTTTGCTTTATAGTCAGATACAAGTTTGTTTTATTATTTTATGGTTAGAATATTTTAAATGTTATAATAGTTTTTCAAATATTAACTTAAAATGGAGTTGTTTTAAATGGTTAATTAATAAAGTTGCCAGTGGGCATGATATTGAATAAAACAGAGTATCTAACTTGCTTATATTATATGCAATAGAGAAAAAAATAGAGCAAGTAAAATGATCTAACCTTGTTTTTGCATATCCATATTCTTATTGAAGCAAATTCTGCTCTAACATTTTCTGTAGTTGCTTTTCAGAGATTTAGTGAGAGGGGTTATATAGATCTGTGGGCAGAATTCATTCTGAAATTAATAACTGAACTCATGTGTGAGAGATGGAGTGATTCTACAATAACCTTGTACTGAACTCGCCTCTGCGACTTGCTTGTACAAAATTCTTATTTAGATATATAAGTGTTAAGGAAAGCTCTCAGTCTCCATGATATTTAGAAATTAATTGAAATTGAGGAAGACAACCCGTCACAACAGGACTCTGGATGAAATCACTTTAATAAATTGTATTTATATCATGATGGTTCACATGAATATACATTTTTTACTTAAAACCCAAACCAGAATCTACAAATGTTTCTGTTCCATCTCTAATTGTTGAATTTTCTGCACTCCATGATCTATATTTATTCGCTCCCCAACATCTAAAAAATGCTAAGAATCTGGAAGGCTTTATGCAACCTTAGTTGTCAGAACACAAAACAGGAAACTGTCTCAAATGCTCCTACTTGATCCATCTTTGTGTTTGAAGCACAATGCCTCAAAAATCCACCTGCTGGAAGTCGGTGGTGTATGCAAAGGGATGTCATGGTAATTTGAAAGCTGTTGAATACAGAACAGAAGCTTCTCCTGCCCTCAAGCTCACCACCCTGGCTTGTCTGGCTCACTACACGCCCAAACTTTTGATTGATGTGCTCACTTCAGTCACGGGTAATTTTAACTCATATATTAAGTAGCTGCTGTTTCCACTCCATTGTAGTTCCTTGTATGGGGCAAATCAGTGTTCTGGTTTTGTCCGTATTGGGCTGACCCAGAGCCATAGTGTGCTTTTGTTTGGATTTGAGTAGGAGGCAAGCTAATATTTCAAAACTAGCAAACTTTCACAATCTCTGCTTTTCTTAATTGTAGGGATCCCTGTGGTAAAGAGCTTTTTATTTCTACCACATAGCTCTTCAGGAGCCCCAAGGAAGCCAGAAATGTTGTTAAAGGCTTTCTAAATACATAGACCTTCTTTTGAAATATAAGAGACTTAAGTGGATTAATTCAATATCACCAACTGTGGCAGCATTTCCCCTTTTATCTGTTTGTATTTGTGGAAGACAATGTATCTTAACAGTAATTTTTGGTTATGTTATTACTATCTGCAGTAGATCTGAAGATCGAGCACATTTCTATTCATGACCATCTTAGAGTCTACTGGTTGTACATAACACTGACTTTATTAGAAACCACCGCATAAATGGTAGACTATGACATACATTTCCACTAAATTTCAGATTGAATATTAATTCATATCAGTCTTCATGGAAGATAATATAAATTTAATTCATTCATATCAGTAACCCTTGTGTCTCTTCAAAAAATTACCTACTAATTATAATAGCAGAATTAAAAATTGAAGTTTTACCAAACAAGTCATTTTATTATTATTATAACTCAAAAAATACAATTTACACTGGGACACATCCTCTGCCCCCAAAAGAGATTGAATATTTTCAAAATAACATAAGACTTGTTAAAATGTTCAAAAATATTTAAGGGGAAATCTTAGAAAATGTGAACTCTGTTAAATATATCAATATTCACAACAGAGACTCTGTAATATATAATATAGACTATCTTCAACAAATTCCTAATATGTATGCTAGGAACACTAGTCTGACAAGGCAAAAATAATTAATATTTAATAAATTGCTTAGAAGAAAAAGAAAAAATAAGATAAAATACTAATTCAGAGGTATATAAAAAACCTTTCTTATATATTCTTTTTTGGCACTAGTTGCCATAAGAGTACATGCCAAGCCCAACAGCTTCCCAGTCAAATCCCCTTCCATTTGAACCAAATAAAATGAAATTACCCATGGAATGAAAGGCTGTAAATATTACATTATTTTAACTCATGAGATCCTTAAGTCTAAGCTGAACAATCAAAATTATAGGAGGCTTGGGAATTATCTAGTTTTAGGTGCCAGTCTGGAGAAACTAGGCAAAATGAATGTTTTTCCAGAAAGTTGGGCAAATATGTATATATTTATTTTATTTTAAAGCTTGTATTATCCAGAAAGGTATTAATTTAAGTTTTAAAATAAGCTTATTTACTTTAAAATCCTTATTTGTAAATTAAAAATAGAAAAGGAGTCAACTAACTAAGGACCATGTTCCAAATCTAGCGCACTGCTCATTTGTGTAAATAAAGTTTTATTTGAATACAGACATAGCCTTTTTTTTTTTTTATATTTTCCACAGCTCCTTCCTGCCAAGAAAGTAGAGTTGACTATTTGAGACAGAGATAGTATGTCTGGCAAAGATCAAAATATTAACCACTAGACCCTTTGTGAAAAAAATGTTTGCTAATGCCTAATTTAGAGTATTTTATGTTAAAGATAAAGGCCATAATAATAAAATTTGAACATTTTAAAAATATTTGAATTGCTGCAAAAATGGAGCTAATATAATAAAACAATTGGAAATATGGTTTTATGCTCATTGTTTTATACTCATTGTCTTAACATAATTACCATCTTATAGTTACAATAATGTAATCAATATTACATATAATGTGCCAGAAGGGTTTTTCACAGCTCTCAAGGAAAAAGAGATAATATATAAAACATAAATTATAGGCCATATATGTGTTTATTGATATATTTCTCCATATATAGTATGGGGAAAAAAAGGATTTTAAAAAGTTCCCATTTCCTAATCATTAGTTTTTCTTTTATAAAAGTAAAATAATTTAACCTTAAAAAAATTCCTGGTGAGTTTTTATGATGGATTCTAATTTCCCAAGGAACTAGCACAAACCATAAAAAGTCACGGTTTTCTCCCCTATGAAACACAGCATGCATACGATTATAGCTCAATTAAGAAACCGGAAACACTTAAATGAGGTCCTCAACTTGCACGCTCTGGTGGCTGAGTCAGACAGGCATTGCTGCAAGAAGGTGACCCTTTAAAGAAGCCATCAACTAAGCAGCCATTACCTTTTTTGAATTTTGAAGTCAAAGGGGTGGAATTTCCCTTTCTTAAACACTCTTCAGTGTTTAATGACTTCTTACTGAAAAGTTGATATTTATTCACTATATTTTGACTGTAATAAAGGATGAAAGTTAAGTTTATCTGGAGATAAATGAGAAGAACATATGAGAAAACATGCTATATTTACTGAAATAATGAAATTGAACATAAATATAGCCAGATGACCCAGGGGGGAAAAAAGTCATATTTTACTGGGTTCCTTAATTCTATCCTGGTCTTTTCTGGCTATTATTTTAAATTTTACTTCAAGACTTTGTTATCTTATACTAGTGCTTCTCAAATTTGAGGCAAAGGGATTACCTAGGGATCTTGTTAAAATGCAGATTCTGATTCACTAGGTCTTCAGCTAGGCCTAATCTGTATTTCCAGCAAGATCCCAGGAGATTCTGATGCTTTTGGTTCTAGAGCACACTGTAAATAGAAAGACTTTAGATGACACAAATAAGGACCAAAAATCAGAGTATTAGAAAAAAGGCAAATGCCTTCTTCTTAAGACTTTGATTGTTATTTTATTACTTTTGTACAAACAGCTCAAAAAAAATGAATAAAATCTGACAAAGTTCAGTCCAAAAAGGACTTTTCTACAGATGTTCTTAGTAGGGTAGACTGTTTTTCCTAAATATAAAAATAACCTTCTATGTCTACAAGTAACCATTCTATTTAACTCTTAAAATTTCTGGACTGCAGTAAATCTAAGTGTATTTTTGGGATTACTCTTAATAAATATAGATGAGAAAAATATTTTCAGCAATCTCTTTAAACTTTATAGGTTTCATCTGTTCTTTTAAGAACATCATTAATTTTGAGTATTTTTCTTAGGGGTGCAAAATAGTAAATTAAACTATTTCATATAGTTCCTTTTACTGATACGTTCATATATATGTGCATATTAACATAGGAAAATTCTATTTTTTCTATTAATTCAACATATGGGTATCAGAAGAGAATTTAGTTCTTGGAAAATAATAAATCTAAAATAATAAAGATCAGATCTAAATAAACAGATAAAAATATTATTTAAATGATAAATACTTAAAAGAAAATAATCAAGACTTACAAAACATGTTAAGTTTTCTAGATTTTTTTAAAATTAAACCTCAGTATGGGGGGAGCATACATTTAAAATCTATGGTCTCAAACAAATATTAAAAAATATAATATAATATAGTTTTTACTGTGAAATAAAACTATTTCCTCAAACATATACATATACTTTCTGATGCAGAAACTCCTTTGTAGTGTCTGCATCCAAAAGTTCCAAGCATTATCAGAAATGACTATGGAAACTGCAAAGCAGAATTAAAATTATTATTGTGATTTTTAAAGTATTAACAATTTCCATGGAGTATCACAAAATCCATATGGCAACAAACACTATATGTATCTAATCACTAACTTTATTTTAAGTAAGGAATCCCAAGAAAAATACATGTTACAGGATTTTCCATGAATTACATACCTATATGGGAAGGAAGTGGCAAAGAGTTTCAAGACATTCCTTTATAAAGGTTGAACTTCTTCAAAGCCATAAACAGGAGATAAAGAACATTATTAAACTTCACAGGAGGAAGTAAGAAATCCACTTAGCCTGTTGCTAATCTCCTAAAATTCTTCCAATGAATACTGTTAAAGATAAAAAATCTGGGATTATCTAATATTCTTTCTTCTACTCTTCTTAATTCTCCCCATTGATTTAAACCCTAATAGAATTGGAATGCTTGAAAATATAGTTAGAGAAAAAGTATTCTGAAATTCCAGATACCTTTGACTTTCAAAAACATAGCATCTTGAGATCTTCATATAGTCCTAAGTATTACCATAGCAAATAATTTTCCCAATAATTACATTAATGTAGAACTGAAAAAAAAAGTAATTTGCTTTGAACACCAATGATTCTGCAAATGTGGGGTTAAAATCAGTTAAACAGCTTTTTAAATAAAGTTGGCCACTTAATAAACTTTTTAGTATTTAAAGAAGTAATTAGGAACAGACTTCAATCTTTATTCACACTTTCTATTTTCTAGCTTAGAAAAACTCACAACAATTTTTTTAGGTATTTTCATTTTTTTCCCTTTATATTGCTACATATTTGCTTTCATATATATGTGAAACATATATGTCATAAACGTATGCGACAGCAAAATATTTGTTAAATGCTTATTACTTGCCTGCTTATACTCTTTTTATTGTCTCACAACCTCTTGTGAAAAAATCGAATACATAAACTAAACTCCCTTTTTATCAGTAGCACAAGTGTTCATTTGGTTCTTAAAATTCAACATTTAAGAAAATGTTTCACTGTTCTTTGTACTTTAACATCCCTCTATTTCAACATTTGTCATCCTCTAAACTAATTGCTTTCCTTTCCATGGGACCTTCGTATCTAAGCATGTATTTTCTGGGGAATTAAGACATACACAAAAAAGATATTTTCTCTCCTGAATCAATCAATCCTGACTCATTCCTCTGAGATCTACATGTGTGTCATAAGCATTACCTCTATATATAAGCTAAAAAGGTAAGAAGAGGCGATTTTAATTATGCATTTCTAATATGAAGGAAAAACATTTATTGGCCTTAAAGTATATAAAATAATCATAACCTCTGTGTGTGTGTATATATATATATACACATATATAAAACCTCTGTGTGTGTACACACACACACACACACACACACACACATATAACACTAATTTAGTTCATACTGTATAATTTGGAATTAGACTAAAAAAGCCTCAAGGTAGCTCTATCAGAAGCAATTGACTTTATTACAATCAGACAATCTGGAGGATTAAGCAAAGGGGAGGGGTTAAATTAACATGTTGCATTGCTTCTTAAGAAGTTTTAGCTTTGATCTCTTCTGATGACAAAAGAACTACTTTGGAATCAGAATATAATACAGATGTCAGAGATGATTGATGGAGTGAGGGTGGAGGCGGAGGAGAGGTTTAAAAGGGTAAGCCATTGGACACAGCAAATGTGTATATTTGCGCGTAACAGTTTAGTTGCGTTGTTATTGTTATTTCCCCTTTTCCTGCTGTCCTTCCAGTTAACTACAATTTACATAGGATTCTTTATACCTTAACTATTGATTCTGGCTAGCTGTTCTTTTGTATAGGCAACTGTCATTAAATTCTTTTTTCAGTTACAATACAATGAATTATTATTGTAAAAGTCCTTACCACACCCCTTTTTTGCCCCCAGTAGATGACTTTCTGCTTTTTCCTGTGTTTATAAATTTATAAATTTTAGTTTAAAGTACACTAAGTAAACTATTGAGTTTGTTGGACGATTTGTTTCCTATCACCAGAACTAACTGGAGATAACTTTCAGCTTCAAGTTAGTACAGAAATACAACTCTTTTGTAAAACATGGTCTCTTCAACAACTTTCAAAATTGTTTTTCCATACAGTGTCCTAGTGAAAAACACAAATTTCATAAAGTTTAAGACTTTTGACATGATTCTTTTGAAATATTGGATAGATATCTTCATATGCAAAGAAAGAAAACAAGATGATCTGAACTAGTCCAAAGAGAGCTCTCTACTGGCGGCACAGTGCCCCCTAAAGTTATCCTTGAGAGAAAATACCACAATATCTCAAAATGAATTAGATATTACTTAATAAAATATTATCATTTGACTTCATTTTACCAAATCAAAACACACAAGCCATTACATTTGTCTTTCTTATAAACCAATTTTCTGTTCAATAGAACATTCAAATCTCCCATCTTTTAGAACAAATAATTAAGTACATATCAACTCCCAAAATAGGCTGTCTGAAAAGTATTATAAAATATACAGTTTTTATATATTTGTCTTTCTTAAAATATAAGTTTTAATATAAGTTTTTAAAGACAAAATTTTCTTACTGCTTCTGTTAGAGCCACAGGCACAATCTTGATGGTAGATACAGAAGATGGCAACAGAAATTGAACTTGTTATTACTCGGGCCATTCTTATTTCCAAGGTAACTTCTTTTGTTTAGGATTTGAAGTCACCTTCAAGATGAGAGGGGTTAAGTTGCAAAATGGTTACCCATATTAAAGTTTTAATGTCTCCTTGAGATTAGACATTTATTCAGTGATACTCATAGAAGACTAACTGTGATAAGTAAATCTCAAACATCAAGTTTTACTCTGGCTGCAACGTTTTGCTTGTGGTCAGTGTTCAAAGGTAAAGCATCATAAAAACCACAGAAATTATATACTGAAGAAAATGAAGACTATATCTGAACCAGGAGTCATTTTTCCATGGTATTTATACTCACTGATCTTATCAGCTAGAGATGGAATAGAAATAGTACTAATTCTTGCATTATACAATGTGTTGGGTTAACTTATAACCAGTGGGAACAGATAAAGAGAGAAAAGTGTCAAGCCTCACTTTTACAGATATAGTATGCATTCTTTTCAAGACTAAAAAGCAACCAAATCAAGTTAATTTGGAAACTCCACTGAGCTTCAACTAAATTATTCCTAGGTAAATCTGTCGCTTGATCTAGGTATTCAAACTTCTTTTTGAGTCTTGGATGTTAAATGGAAGAAAGTATCTACTCGATTGAGTACTTAGTAATTACCCATCACTGTAATTCCATGTATGACTTGATTTAATTCTCATTAATAACCTGTAAATATGTTTTATTTTTCCCCTTTTGACAGTCTGTGCAATCTGAGGCTATTTCTCTAAATTGTCCAATGTCCAGACTGCTAATCAAATAGTAAATTAGAATTATCTCTTTTCTTACTTCAAAAATCATGATCTTTCCACTCATCACAAGGAGCAATGGATGACTGGAAATGACTCAGAACTATATAAACCTATTGCTGGAAGAGTGTATCTAAACATTTGCCCATAACATCAAACCATTTGTAGCATGATACTTTATATATACATCTAGTTTGTTTTTGAAGGTCTGTGTAGCTGTATCCTTTGTCTGAATATCTATGTATTTATCTATCTTTCTAATCATTTTGAGGATCTATTCTTGATTCTTCTAAATCTAATTAACAATGCTATCAAATTTCATGTTTTTAATTTATGGACTGTTTTCTTAATATTTCAATTTGTCATAAAACAGACACTAGAAAACAGTTGACCTTTTTCAATGTATCTCATTCCCACTATCCTGAAAAAAATAAATTCCTATTTTTCATCATTATTCATCACAGTCTTTGTGTAAATATCATCAACTTAGGAAAAAGATAATTGCTAAAATTTAGTTATATCCACTTTCTATGATCTCAGAAAGTGTTCACCCTTTATTTTCATAAGCTCCTAGAAATGGAATGATACAAAAGATTTATTATATTATTCCCAACTTCAAAAAGTTTTAAATTCATGCCTAAAAAATAAATTGTGCCCTAATTGATGTGTTAGCACTCTTTAAAAGAGTTGGAAACAATTACCTGTTTGCTTTTTGATAAAATTCCACCATTGAAATATAATTCCCTTAATTTATTTATATCCAAAAAATAACATGTAGAGAAAAATATGTATGTAATGTTAAATTTCATAAAATGAGCCCAATTTTAAGTGCACACTGGTAGTTAACAGTAGGGATAGTTTTAAATGTAAATCCTAAAATGACAGGATTGAGCCTAATGATCTGTTTTGACAATCCTAAATCTGCATATTTAATTTGCATGATTGGAAATACTTCTAAATAAGATCTCCATTATTTAATTGGAGTGAAAGAGATTTATTGAAGTAAAGTAAATTGATGAAATCATGTATTTATTTTCTTTCATTAAAAGGTCACTTGGAATTATAGAAAAGTTTCTTATCATTAACATGTTTGTTGAAGCAGAAGGCAGTTAACCAAACATTGTTCTCCTTTCCACTATTTATAATGACTGCTACAACTTCTTTTCATGCTTCCTGGCCTTATTCTGAAGGAAGTCTCGGGGTTGGCACAAACCTGGTAACTTTATTTTCCTCTCTGAGCTTCTGTTTCAGACAGCCCCTTCATTTGGCCCACACAGGGTACAGAGTTTGCCCTCTAGTACACTTTTCCCATCTCAAATCTTTGATCCCTGGATTATTTACAGTTAATGATTTCTTTCATGTTCAAAATAAATCTTCTGCTCAGAGTGATTATGTACCAGCAATTTTTTTCAGTATCCTCTTTATAATGATGAATATGTATATATTTTTCATTAAGTGTTGCCAATTTCAAAGAGACTATTTCCCAGGAAGTACTTTAGAAATAATCTCACAAGCAGCATATAAGAAGGCAGAATGATTTTTAGAGATTGCAAAAAGCTATGAAGGAAGACATCAGTAAAAAGGCCTTCTATCTTGAGAGTCATTTTGGAAAATATTCTTAAATGTAAATTAAATAAGTATCATATATGCATGACAAGTTAATCAATCTGTAGTATTGCAGTGCTGTAACAAGTAGTCTCAATAGATCCTATAAATGTATCTTCTTTTAACTATCTCAGTTTACTATTTTCTTTTTGTAGAAAAAGAGTAATATACAGATATCAATCTGACCAAAAATCAAAGACACTTCTAAATACACAGATTGAGATATTTTTTCTCCTTTGTTGGAACAAATCCATGCACACACAAGATATGGAAAAACCTCTGGTGAATAAAAAGCTAACAATAATCTTCAGATATTGAGATTGTACCTATCATTCTTTATTATTCAAGCAAGTATTTTTTTTCTCAAAAATATTGGCCATGTAGACAATATCTTTAAGAAAAAATTCCCTGGCAAAAAGAAATAAATACTGATTAAAGCATATACATCATTAATCAACCATGATAACAAAATATATTAAATGAAACATAAGAAGCTTATCAAACTTCAGTATCAACAGAGGCAACGTTACTATCATCTTTTGATATGTGTTGATTCTTCCCTGTAGAAATCCCATTGATTGCACACCAACCAACTTCATTGTGTATTATTGAAAATGCTAGTTTAGGATTTCTGTTTTGAAATACCAAACCTTTTGCTTATTTTGAGTCCTTTTAAAAATATGCTATACTTTTATTGAACATGATACAACAACAATACAGAAGCTTAGATTTCTTCAGTTCAAAAATGAAGAATTGTGCTTTTGAAGTGTATTTTGTTTTGTTTCACATGATTTAAGGCAGCAGTACATTTGGCCAAAACATTCCCAAATGAATATACAAAAACATCATTTGAGCTACAAAGATATGAGGTCAATTAGATTTGCACACAAAGTACTTGGATAAATGCTAGCAAATTTAACATGGTCAATCTTAATATTTTCTAATGATAAAAAATGAAAAGAACACATTTTTTAAACTCAAGGAAACTAATCCAATCAAAAGCTATTTTTATTAATGACTGATTCATTTACATTTTCTTTAAATTGTGAAATTATAAACAGTATTAGCTAATTAAGGTCTGTCAATTAATCACTTTGAGTAATTACTTGTCACTATAGAGAGAGAAAGGAAGGATTTTTGTTGGAATTTAGAATTTTTAAATGTATCATTTAACGATTTCACATTTTACAAATATACATCGGGCAGTGTATGGCAACTGCATCTGTGATGATTGAATATGTGTGGGTCAATGAACTCCAAGAGGACTCTACCCTAGGTGCACATGATGAAGTACGGACACATCACCAGGTGATCAGCCAATGGCAGTATGATTCATGGTTAATTTTTCACCTTGGTCAGACACCTTTAAAATTAGTGAAATCCTCTCTTATAATTAGTTTCTATGAATAGTAACTTTCTATTAGAGAATAGTTTTCCCTTGAAATATTACTTTACATTCATTAAAAAGTATTCTCCTATCTTTTTGAAGTTTAATGCCTAGAACTAAATTTGCCCTTAAAAATGTGTTTCTTTAAGAATGTATATTCTCTGTGCCTTTTTCTACTACAGAGTAAATGCTAATCATTAAAGCTTACCCTTCACTGATTTATTTTTTAGTTATGTATGTGTATATAAGTCATATGCACATAATTTTTGTATGTAAAATTATTTCTTTTGCTAACTCTTTTTTATTTTGTTTGACATTTATTGTATTTAATCAACAATACATCCATAGTCAATGTCTTTTATGACATTAATTATTGTACAAAGAAATTACCTTGTAAAATCATGCAGACATGAAATAAAGTTAACATCTGTTATCTTTCCTCTTAAATTTTATTAGAATGTACTTTTTAATTATGACAAGCAAATTTAACTAGGTATATACCTAGATTATTGAAAGATTTTGGTTTTGTTTGTTTTTCTGAATTGGCACTATTTTCTTTTTGATAATAAAAATGTAGCAATTAATTATCTTGTATAATGATAAATTTTTTTACACTTTTGTAAACAAAGAAATGTAGGTCTAACAACCTAAAATTAAATCTATTTTGGATATACAGAGGCACTCATATATCATATAGCTTTTTATAATCATTTTCCAAATAGTTTTGTCTCTGATATTTTAAAAAATTTTAACATACATTTTCACATTTTATGATAGATTTCATGAACTTAATTTAATAGTTGCCTAACATTCCATGAGATACAGGCAATCTAACTTAGTTATTAATTTGTTTGGGGATATTTAGGGTATTTTAATTTATTTAGTTATACCACTTAAGTTTCTGTCATTTCATTATATCAACAAAGCAAATTTATTCATGCAAAAGTCTTTATTACTTCTTAAAAATAATGTTTATTCTCTGAAATAAATTCCAGAGAGTAACTTTATTAATCAAGGTGAACATGATCACTGAAGATGTTTTAGGCACATTTTTTCAAGCAATGAATGATCTATTTGTCAAATTCAGTGGTTTGCAGTTTATTGAATATTCCATTAATGTTTGGAGCAATCTAGTAGATTTTAAATAGTTCCTCAAAACTGTTTTAATTTTTATATCCTAATTACTAGCAATAGAAACCCAATTTTGGGGTGGATTATATATAATTTACAATTTTATTTCTATTGTCCATAGTATTTCCTCATTTATATAATTAGATAATAAATCTATTTTCATATGTATTAAATAATGCTTTATAAATAATTCTTAGTTAAAATACATCCCTAACCTGTTGATATTTTTCTTATTACTTTTATATAGAAAATTTGATTTATAATCATATCAGTGCTATCCTGTGTGATTTTTTAACTCTGTACAGTTTCAAGTTATTTTTATATAAAATGATAAATATTCCATTTCCCTTATGTTTTTGTATATTTTATATAAAATCTATTAATTCATCATTATTAATAATATTTTATTCCTTTGTTTTAATTGTTTCCAGCCAGATACATTTATACTTACAAAAGAGTATTATTTCAGAGAACTTATTCTCTGATTTTGGTTTTACTCTATCTAAACAATTCAAAGAAAGAATCTCTTTTTTTGCCCTACCAAAACTTTTCTTTTGTACCTGCAGAGAGACTGGTTTCAACAACACCAAAAAAAAAGTGTTTACATTTTCCTATTATATAGGATAATAAAATATATTAATTTTTATTATAAATATAGAAATAGATCCTGTTTTATATTCTATTGTTATTTGATCTCTCATTGCTGTAATAACTTAAATACATGTAACTATGTATCAACTTTGACCTAAAAGTCACGTAATAATTGAAAAATACCAAAATCCCTGTTATTTCTACTATGGACTTACCAATTCAGTTAGGGAAGCCTTTGGAAAAGACTTAAAATTTTCCAACTTAGAGAATCATTTATTACTTATAAGGATGATTATCACATGTAAATTTAGACATTTTTTATTTCTATGGAATCTATATGAGAATAATAAATAATAGCTTTAAATATATATAATATATGGTATATAGTTTTCAACTATATATAGTTATATACACAACCTAATGATATATAATTATATAATACAATATATTATATCATATAATTATATAATAATTAATATGCATTTAATATATTTCCAACTCAACAATTTTTCTGTTTACCATCTTTACTTTTACTAGCATAAACAGTTATTCACAATGTCAACATATTTGATACTTCTAAATGTAAATCATTATGTTAAATAAACTATTTATAGGATACAAATGCCACCATCTTTTATATGTTGATGCTATTTTGATTTATATGTCCATAAAAGACACAGTGTTTATAATTGTTTCAGTGATTTATTTCTTATAATCAACACATGTTTTAAGTTTAAGATTTTATAGATATCTATCTATAGATAAGTAAATAGATGGATAGATAGATAGATCATATATATCTGTATCTCATAGATAAGGTAAACCAGAACCAGAACAACCAGCAGAGAGAATGTAGTTGTCCTTCTCCATAGTCTAAATGAATCATTTAGCAAATGGAGAAAACTCTTTCCAAATTACACATATATTCCACTATGGCTCAGTGAGATAGAAGCATTAATCTTGCAGAGAAGTATGGTATTTTTACACCTCTGACAGGCAAAGGAACCAGAAATGTGTGTTACATCTATCTTTCTCAGGGGGAAAAAAACAACAACAACTATGAAAACAAAGATAATACTTTGTAGAGGATATCCTCAATGGATATAAAACTAAAGTAAGAAAAATGCTAGTCATATTGATAAAATAATAAATACAATAAAGTTGTGCTTAAGACCTACTAATGCTCTTAGGAGTTTTAAAATTTAAGAAATTAAGCGAGTTGAAAGGCAGCAAGTTTAGAGGTTACTCCGTGGCTCAGTGGATCATTAGAGAAGCTTCACTCTTGATTTCATGATCCCACACTCATGAGACGGAGCCCTGTCTGGCGCTCTGCACTGACAGCATGAACTCTGTTGGATATTCTCTCTCCCTCTCTCTCTGACCCTCCCTGCTTATGGTCTCTCTCAAAATAAATAAACATTAAAAAGATTGTAAGTTTATACTTTTATCCTAGAAGCTATTTAAAACAGGATTTAATTTCAGTGTTCCTTAAATTTATATATAAATATTTGTGTGCAGTCTATTTTTAAACTTCAAGTTAAATTTGAATGCAATACAAGTTAGATATAAAACTTCTAGATCATGAGGAAAAAATATAATGTACTTAAGACTTAGCCCACAGAACAAAAGAATTGGAGAAAAATCACTGAAACAACAATAAAACCTAAATTGAAAGCATAAAGCAATAAGATAAAGTTAATCCTAAATATTTAGTTTGACAATAAATATTAATGAATTATATTTAAATATAATCTTCTCCATTAGAAGGCAAGTACTCTCAGATTAGTTCAAAACAATAGTAAATAAAATATATTCAAATTTCTATGCATTCTACAATGCATGGACATTTAAATAAGCAAGGAGTGAAATATAAATGCGAAATCAAAAAAGCAGGATTTTGAATACTAATATCAAATAAAACAAGAAGCAAAGGAAGATGCTTTATATTTGACTTTATATTGTCAAACATATGTTACTTGATAAAGATGATAGAATATCGTTGTTACAAAGGACATTACACTGAAAATAAAAAACAAAGATGCTTATAAATTAAATAATTTTTGGATAGATCTGTTGGACACCCATGAAGACAATAGAGGTTTTTAACAATATTAGGAATACAGCAGATTTTATTTTTAAATTCACTTAATTGTGTGCATTGGAAGCAGAGAATATGTTTATTTTTCAAATGCCAGTCCTATGAACAATAATAATAACTGACCATAATTTGAGAAAAAAATTTAATTACAAAACATTAGAAATTTTTGATAGCATATCTCTGACCACAATGTAATATAATCAATAACTACAACTTAAAAATTTTTTAAAATTAGAAACCAATGTAAAAATATAAACTATGATATAAGCCTCCTCTAACATGAAAAATAAATAACAATTATAAGTAGGCTATAATTCAAACAATCACAGATATCACAGTTTTAAACGTATGATCAGAGAAAAAATCATAGTTATATATATTTTATTATTAATACAAATTACAAAAAATAAATGAACTGGATATTTAATTTAGTTGGATAAATGACAATATAGAAAGACCAAAGGAAATGGGAAGAAAATGTTCATATAACTAATTACAGTGTTCAACTTTGACACCAATCTATCTAACAACTGATAGATGGATTTACCCAGAATTAGTATTTTTTTAACTGTGACTTTAAGGAGAATTGTTTTAAAAATAGACAAAAAGTCACAATATATTAGCAGTCTGCACCAATTGTATTGATCTAGACAGGAGTTTAATTTGCCATGTAGGAGGCTGAATTAATACTACTATTTTGTTCCTTTTCATCCTTTTATTCATTATTATCTGCTTCTTTCTTCTTCCTCATTTTCATACATATGTCCTTACAAAAATTATGATTTCTCTAACATTCTTTTCACAGTTATGGAGTCATCCCTTTCAATGACCAAAAACTTTAAAATGTTTATTCATGACATGTGCCACTATCATTGCTAACTCCTAGCCTCAGTGGTTTCATGGATGAAATTTACTATTCTTTATGTTTTCTTTTTATATGCTGGACTTCACTGCTATGTCATGCTGTGTCTAACTTCTCTCCTATTCAGTTTTGAAAGTCTGCAATTTACACTACTTTGAAAAAAAAGCTAACTTATTCATAATTATGCACTGAGTACTTTAGTGTCAGGCAATGTGGGAAGTAAACCCAGAAATGAGAGAAAAAATCAGAAACCTAAGCTTGACCTCATGAAGTTGAGAGTCTAGCACAAAGTTGCCTAAATGTGTTTGTTTAAAAAACTCGTAATATATTTGCTACAAATGCAGATTTTCATTAATATTCTTTAAAGACTAAATTTCAAGATCCAGTAATTTTTTACTAGGCTCAGAAATATTTATTTTTAATAACTATGCCAGATGATATTTAGGACAGAGCAAGTGTGGAAAATAAGTGTACTTTGACTTTAGTCACTAATTACTTAGCCTGAAATATACATGTAAATTTACCTGATATTCTATGAAAAATCCATTTGGATTATCTTGTCATGGGATCAGTGACCTATGGGGTACATTTTCTTTTTTTTTTTTTAGTTATATTATTCATACTGAGCAATAACTGAGCTGAACAAATCCAGCCTCAAAACTCCACACTATGATGCTTCCTAGCACTCTTCACATTGGAAAAAAGTAAAGTTTTTGGTACTCTAGTGGTGGTTTGGGGCAGCAATAATACTTCCTAGAAGAATCCCAACTTAAAGAACTAGAATTTGGAAGAAGGAAAATTTCTTTATTTATTGTTTTCTTATTTATGTCTGGGAATTTACTTTTTTTTATTAGGCCTATACTCTTGTCCATTTATTACTATATATTTCTCAAAGGAATAAGCAGGTGAAGTAAGAAATTATGATTCTAAAACTAAAACAATTCCCAGAACCTCATAACCCCAAATTCTCACTCAAAAGGCGTGGTCTGGGAATAGTCAAATGTAAGTTAACACTCTCTAGTTTATTGATTCTAATGCATAGTCATGTTTTGGAAACACTTCTAGGTGGCAGGCAATTTCTCTGGATGGTTACATTTTCTCCCCAGTTGGCTAGAGAGACAGCGTATAAGGAAAAATAGTTTTAGAAAATGACCACACTGATTTAGATTTAAGTATTTTATATGCACATTTCTAAGATTGATAATTTTCATATGTATCATACATGTGTATGTAAATATACATCCATACACACTATCTAGACCAAAAAAATGACTACAATACAAATTGAGGGTAAGACTGATGGTATCCTCTAGTTCACTTTCTCTACTCTGATTATAGAGCACTGGTAAATAGGTTAAGTCACTGGGCAGAAAAATGGAATACTACTATCTGGAAGAAACAAATGAACAACAAAAAATAATATCTGAATCTCATATTTGATAATACTTCTTGTAGAATGGCAAGATCACCCCTCAATCAAGCATACCACACTAAACATTACCATTTAACACTTATCTGACCATGTAACCATACACAGAACTTACAAATAACTTTTTGGACCTACATCCTCAAATATTAACAGTATAAACACCTGATTCTCTAGTATAAAAGACAGAGAATATCACCACACCAAATCAGACAAGCAAAAACTAAAAATGTTGGACATTGATATCAGAGAGAAAGCAGAATTTACACACACAGACAGACACATATTACATCCGTGAAATAAAAACAGGTTGTTCTTATAGAAAAGAAGTAAATAATCAGACAACAGCAGATATACCTCCAGGTGTTAAAAATATAAAAGCAGAAATAGAAAATTAGGTAGGATATTTAAAAGAAGAAATCAAGAAAATCTTCCAGAAAAAGAGAACAGAAAGATAATCTCAGAGGAAGTAAGAGAAGAGAAAGTCAATGATTTATAGCATTAAATAAGGAGTTCTGGGTTTAAAACAGCAGCTTGTTTGTGTGTGTATGTATATGTGTGATAGATAGAGGTAGAGGAGAAGGAAGAAGGAGAGCGAGAGGGAGAGAAAGAGAGAGAGAAAGGGACTGCATGAAGGAAACAACACAGAAGTCCCATCTAACAGAGCCAAGAGAGAAAAGAGAACACAGAGGAGAGGAATCTTTAATGACATAATTCCATAACATTTTCAGGATTGAAAAACATGATTTTACATATTATAGGAGATGAAAAAATGCCCAACAAAAACAGATTTTTAAAAGAATCCCATCAATGTGCATGCTCTTTTATTTTTCAAAACATGGGGGAGAAAAAGAAGATCCTAAAATCTTTCCAGGATGCTGGTTGGGGTGGGGAGAATTATACAAAGAAAACATATAAGCTATGTGAAATACAAATCCTCACTGCATCCATTTGCTTTTGAAGAGCTTATCACACTGCACCTTTTGACTGATTCTCATTATAATATATCCTATTTCACATAGAAAGTACAATAAAGAAGCAAGGTCAGGGTGGGTGGGGATGGGGTATGTGGATGACGCACTATAGACATTTGTGCTTCACCTTTGCTTTTCTCTAGGACACTCCGAATAATGCTTTTTCTTTAATCCTAAAATGAACTGATCACTTTAGGATTCAGGTCTCATTTTGGCTTTGAAGTTTCCTTTCTGACTTTAATTACCTTTGATGGTAGGGTAAGACTCTTGCACAGAAGAATTTATATACTTAGGTTAATATAGCATAAATTAGAAAAGAAAAAGAAAAAAAACCTTTCGCTTGAAGCAGCATTTTAAACTGTAAGGACAGATCACATTGACACACACTCAATAATAACATTTAACAGCTTTTAACTAAGCTGGTAAGTGTTCTTTTTCCCCACCCCCTCTTGGAGACAGCTGCCCCTTCCGGCTCATGTACTGTTTTTTTGCTGATAGACTGATGTCTTTATTTAGGGAGTTATAAAGAATTGCTTCTAGTCATCAGCAGTTTCAAAAACTAGCCATTGAAGGAGGGATAAAGCCTATTCAGAAGATGGATGACAGCTTTTCATTTGAGGATCATACAGAAGGATATTTCCTTCTATAAAAATAGATTCTACAGTGTAGCTGGAGACTTACATTTTGCAAGGGGTAGCTGCTCCAAAAAACGACCCTGAAAATTGAAGGCTAAAACACAGAGACATCCTTTCTTTCTGTGTAAAAAGGGCCACGCATGACAATGTTGTTTCATCATGTTATACTACTTAACTCACAAAAGAGGTTTCTGAAACACGTGCTTACCATAATAGTACTTTTCTAAAACATTATACTTGAGGAAAAATGGCAAAATTATCTTATTTAAATAAGCATTTTGTTTTGAAGACCTAATTCTGTCTAATGCCATTGATTAAAAAATCAGGTAAAAGGAAAAAGAAGCCTATCACAATTATGAATGCACAGAGTACTGCTTTATGTTATCTTGTCTTATTTCAGAAGATGACAAAATTATCAATAATTAGTAAAGCAGGAGATACATAAATGTCTCCAAAAGTTTACAACTTTTGAGAACTTGTATAATATTTTTCTCATTAGTTTCTCAGCAATTGGCATGCCCAAAATGTTGTCCGATTTTCTCTTAACCTGAAGAGAAGAGGCAGTTACTGAGTAAGCTCCAGTGTGCCTATAGGAGCTCTTTAAAATGTATGCATAATTTGGTATGGCTACGTAGGAATGCTTTGCTGGCTGCTGGCAATATTTCTATCAAGGTTCTGATCAACAATTTATGTTTTTTTAAATTTATTTATTTTTAAGAGAGAAAGATAGAGAGACAGAGACAGAGAGAACAGAGGAGGAGGAGCAGAGAGAGAGAGAGAGAATCCCAAGCATGGGAGTCCCTCTGCACCATCGGCAGGACTCAGTCTCATGAACTGTGAGATCATGACCTGAGCCTCAATCAAGAGTTGGACACTTACAACTTAGCCACCCAGGCACTCCAGCAATCTATGCTCCAGCATGAGCAGGGGTGGGCAGACTGAGAGGGAGGGAGAGAATCCAAAGCAGGCTCCACTCTGTGTGGAGCCTGACAAGGGGCTCAGATCACAATGAGAGATCATAACCTGAACTGAAATCAAGAGTTGGTCGATTAATGTACTGAGCCACCCAGGCACCCATATGTTTTTCCTTCTCTGTTGATATCTACTTTTGAAATACTTCTATGCTAAATCCTATATAAATCTAAGCTAATTCAAGTCCAGCATTCAATCTGAATAGTGAAAACAATTGTCTTTCCTCCCCAAGTTGTAGAAAAACATTATCTTGGGATTACCACTCATATTCAACAGCCCAAAAGCTAGAGATGCTACTCTTTTTTTTCTTTAATTCACCACATCTACTATTAATAACATGTTTTATTTTATGCTAAAGGATATTATTATAAGTACCTTATATTTTTACTTTTTAAATTTTTATTGTCATATAGCTGACAGATAATACTAGTTTCAAGTGTACAATATAGTGATTTGACAATTATATACACTACAAAATGCTTACTACAGAAAGCATATTTACTGTCACTACATTGTTATTAGAATATTATTGACTATAACCTGATGACTTATCTATTTTATAAACGAAAGTTTACTTCTTAATCCCCGTCACCTATTTTGTCTATACCCCCCCACCTCCCCTCTGGCAACTACTAGTTTATTCTCTATATTTATCAGTGTTTACCTTTTTTTGTTGTTGTTTGTTTCTTCATTTGTTTTAGGTTCCACATATAAGTGAAATCATATGGTATTTGTCTTCTGACTTATTTCATTAGCATATACTCATTAGCACATACATTTCATATACTCTAGGTCCATTGATGTCGTAAATGACAAGACTTCATTCCTTTTATGGTGGAGTAATATTCCATTATTTTTTAATTAGAGTCTTCCTTTTCCTCAGGTAGATATCCAAAAGTGGAATTAGTGGATTGTATAGTAGTTCTATTTTTACTTTTTTGAGGGACCTCCATATTGTTTTCCAGAGTGGCTGCACCAATTTATATTCCCACCCTTATCTTTTTATGTAAAAGACAACTGTAAAGCCCTTTATCTTTTAATGTAAAAAGAGAGGATATTTTTTACCCTTAAATATCTTAGAATATTTTAATTCTAAGACTACAGTTCTTTTACAGTGGCCACAAATTTTTCTCACCAAATTAAACTGGCCAGAAATATGACATTATTTTTCAAGCATGCAGTGCAGTGTGCCAGTTCAAGTCTTCACTCTGTCAGGTGTCTGCAAACTGACTCTGCTGACTCAGAATAGCCTTAAGCCTTATACTCTCACTTGCCTTCATAGAGCTGCATTTATACATAGATAGCCTTTGCTATGCCCAAGGCACTAGGCAGCACACCTTTTCTTTGAACTGTATCATCTCTAGATGCTGACATTCAAAAAATATCCTTGCTCCTATCTAGTCTTTAGGTATTGCTGAAGCTTTGTTCCTTGTTCCTGAAAGCAAGCCCTTTCCAGATCCAGACTAAAGTTTGCCTAAAATTCTTGTAGGATGCTTGAGGCTCTTTATTAACTTTGTAATATCACACTCTAGCACACAGGGAATCAGGGCTGTAGGTAAAACTAGAAGGCTCTCTGCCCCATTGCCATTCCATGACATGGAGAGCTGAGTTTTTGCCACATCTCCAAGTTAGCTAAAACTGGAGTACAGGTCCCCCTGCTATTAGGTAGACTTCAAACTTTCTGAAATTACTTAGGAAGAAAAGTCTGAAACTATTTTAGTACTCTATCCAGATACTGGATTTTGGCAACAAAATCCAAGATTTAACTGTATTTAGCTATATGAACATCTTGAAAAGACAGAAGACTTACATTCTATTGGCTGAAATAAGAGAAGGTCATAGGTTTAGAGAAATACAGATGGAGAAAAATCCACATCAGTAAATATACCAAGATATCCTACCACAAAGTTCACATTTTTAGTTAAACACAACAATTATAGTGTCTTTTTTTTTGAATGACTCCTTCTTTTTCAATTGGATTAAATTCATTGGCTAAACATTTAACATAATAGCCCCCAAATTAAATTAATTTCGTACAGTGGTTCAGTACTTTAATTAATAGGTAACCTAGTAAATATTGAAAACAACAACAACAAAAAACTTCACTTTCCACTTCTGCAAAATGGGGATAATAACACTTAAATATTAAATGTCAGAAAGATTAAATCCTAGAATACATATAAAGAATTTTGGCAACATTGGCAACTGGCAGCTATGCAGGCACTGCTGTATTTGTAGAAGGCTTTTGCAAAGAGGTGTTAATAGATCAAAACTGCATGTTAACACAGCGTATTTTAGAATACACTATTATGAAATTACTTTTAGTAGGAAATTCATATTATATGTAAGTACTGAGTACCCTCAATCCTCTTATCCTGCTTTATTGTTCTTTATAGCACTGATCACTGCATTTATTATCTATCTATAATCTATCTTTTTTTAATTTGACAATCATCATTCTCACCTATCATAATGGAATCCATGAGCTAAAAAATTTGTTGTGACCCTACTATGTCGTCAGCTTCAGGTATAGAGTACACAATTAATATGTATTTGTGGGAAAAAAAGTGAAAAAATAAGTGAATTAATTTTATATCGATTCAGTTTAGGCACTCAAAATATATAAAACATAAAAAATACATGTATATGTTTGCTAATTAAATTTATATCATGTTGAATGTGTAACATATGAACCTAAAAAAAAATCTAAGCTTGTCTCTTACCATTTATCTGCTGCCACTGCATAAACATTTGATAGACACCAATAGGAGGCAGCTATAAACAAAATGACTTAGTGCTGAGGAGTGAAAACACCTTCCTGATAGTATTCAAAGTAGAAATTATTTACTCAAGTAAATTTCTATTTCCACATCAACACAGAGAACTTTATGAATTAAAGGGATTAAAAGTAATTTTGTACTTAGAAAAGATCTGTTCTTGCTAGATTAGCATTCCTACATTTTGCTTTACCTACATAGTTAGGTATAAGCAAATAAGAGTGGAAGAGTAGCAAAAGTGCCTTTGATAAATCTGAACGTTTTTCTTGCTGAATTTTGAGTCATCATAGAGGACTGGCAAATCTTGGCTATCCAAATGTTAGGATCCATGTATTGGGAAATAGACAGTAGGGAGCTTAGGCTACCTGGACCACAGATAGAGATCAGCCCTATAGATCAGTAAAGAAAATCAGATGAGCCAGAAAAAAGTCATTTAAGTTATATCATAGGAAAAGTAGACACTGTAGATGGGATTCAGTAGGATAATCTAAAAGTGAGGCATCCATAAACAAAACAGAATGCTACAAGCACACAGTCAGGGAGTACAGGGGGTGTTTAAAGTATTGAGCAGTGGTATGCTACTAAGTGCTCAACAAATGGCTCTTGGAAGGAAACAAAAAAATCAAACATGATTTGTAGCATTTATAGGTTCATGGTACAAATACCCTTACTATGTCCTATGTCAAATTAAAAATGTTTAATAGCTGATTGCAAACGTATTGAAAATGTGTCACATACATTTGGCAAAGCATGTCAATGGCACAGAGGAATCATATCTAGGTGAATATGTGGTATGTGAGTCCTACTAGAAATGCGAGTGAGAGATATATTAAATTTCAGGCTAATGAATTCAGACTAATGAATTTGCTCTTTATTCAGTAGGAAATAATGACCTGTAGTAGGCTTTGAGGGGTGTGATGTGTTCAGACCAGACTATTCATACACTTTATAATGTTAGAATGAGGTTAATGAATTATAAACTAAAAGCTAAAATAGAGCTATATATTTCAGATTGCCAGAGGAAGTACACACTGAATGTATAAATGTATTTAATGGGAAATAAATTCCTTTCATCATTTTCCTTTTCCTTTTCCCTCTAGTGATATCTCTTTGAAATAAAATCTTGTATTAAAATAGATATTTTACTCCATTCTCTTATTCTTTTAACTCTCTATTAAACTTGCTTTTCTAAGAGAGTGTGCTTGCCTTGGCATAATGCAACTTTCTCACTTATGCAAATGGAAGACACATAAAAATGTTATTATTTTGTTTGGCTATATTAATAAACCTCTTTTTAGGTAATAGTTCTAATTAGTTTTGCTATACTTCCCAGAACATATTCCTATGAGCATCCCTGAACTCATGTCAAACCTCTCTATGGTAGGGGTCGGAAGAAAAAACAACTGGAGGCAACTATGAAAAGGAAGAGAAAGGCAAGGCAGAGGTTCCTCTCCAAAGAGTTGTTTATATTTAAAGGACTCATTAAGGGGGTCCATTCTTAACCTCCAAGATATGAAAACCTCCATAGACAAATGTTAGCTGTTTGATATTTATATTTATCTATGTTTTTCTTCTTATTTTGACCAAATTAATGTGAGTTTTTGAGAGCTAAAGAAAATTTTTGTACTTTTTAGGAATCTTCCTGAATTCTATGTGCTGTGACACATGACAGGTCTGTAATCTATCTTATTAGTATCTCTAATGATCTTACTCTGAGTTTAAGCAACTTTCATTAAAATGTTCAACTCATCAAGTCATGATAAGTAATTTAAAAACTCCTTCACTTCTTCTCTTGATGAAAGACATGTAAAGCATAATTGGATGCTATTGTGGTAGATTACATTTGGTATGATTATTCCTGACACTTTGCTTATCACAGTACAATCTTCAGATAAATAAAATAACAACTCACTTCCTTTCACAACAAAGAATATACTCAGAGATAACAATGGTTGGGGAATTTTGAAACTCTACTAAATTCATATGTTAATGAACAGCTGTGATGTTTTCCAGACACATTTCTAAAGAGAAGACAATTCCCAGGTTTCTGTACAATCTAAAAACTTTTACAAAGACTCAGACTAAGAGCTGACAGCAAAAATATCAATAGTTTTTGCAATATGTCCATACCTTTGTGGTTTTGAGTTGTCACTTTTCTTGGTTAAGAACATCTAACTATTATAATAGTATTTGTATTTGTTTAAACTCTTACACCTTCATAGAAAAGTTGACATCTTCAAACTTACAACACTGTTCAGGTTACTATAATTGTCTACATTTGCTCTACAGAAATATTGATGGCAAAAATGAGGGTACATCAGGAAAGAAATAGTGTTTAACAAAAAATATGTCAAAGTATTTGTAAAATAATTATGTCATTTGTTTATTCTCTCCTCAATGCAGCATCGAGGTCTAACTATGTACCAACCAGTGTAATTAGTAAATAGATACAAGGATGATTGAGACTCCGCAAAGAGCTCTCAGTCAGATATGTACTTCCAAAAACATATTTCCTGCCATCACAGATTTTAGAAGTTAGTTGGAGAGACAAGACATATGTACATGAAATGTAAAATAACCACAAAAATTTGAAATTAGATACATTCTTATACTTCTTCTCTGACTAAGTCCTCTTGGAAATAACACTGAGAATTTATGATTTTTCTACCTTTTAGTATAAATTAACATGAAAAGTGATTTAGAAGCAAATATTACTGCTTTCATATCAGGATAGAGTATGGTTACTTGATTTACTTTATTTCTAGTTGGTGTAACTACTAATATGGTATGTAGAGATTTGTTCACTCTGACGTTTGCACTGATAGGAGATTTTCAATGAAAAGCAATTCAAATGCTTCTCATTGTCTATTCAGTCGGCTGTGCCATGAATACATGAATGCATCCAAATAATATTATGTTAATCAAGTCTACCAAATGGTAGGTGCCATGAGAAATAGAACTCTTTCTCAAGAACTATATATATATCCACTAGTATTTTCTTTGAAAAAAAATATTTCAAAAAGAGGTAGAAGTTTATATTTACTGTAATTATATTTACTCTATTCCCAATGATATCGATATTCAACTTCTGGAAACCTGGGACATTTCTCAACAAATCACATCTACAATCTTGTTGAGGAATAACTTTAACACTTAATTTGAGTATCAGGTTATATGAACACTTTATTTTATTTTTTTGGTCAGAATCAGTGTTACCTAATGTACTTCATAAGTGCATAGAAAGCAGGAATGATATCTATCAAGTTTTGGGGACATCTACCTTCTACAGAGCCCAATACAAATAGTAAATATTGGCACAAGCTTCATTCGTGGTAGAACTTCTTTAATTATTTCTCCTGTTGAATCCTACTTTGTCTGTTGTTGATTTTCCTCTCCTTTCTTTGTTTTCAACTTCTGTTATCTACTAATTGCTTCCCTAAACATGCTGAAGACTCTTCCCTATTAAAAAAAGATAACAATAATCTCCCTTGATCCTGGTCTCCTCCCTGCCTCCCTCCCACACTTTAAGTCCATATTCACCTTCTGCTCAAGACAAGTAACTCTAAGGAATATTTGACACCCTCTGAGAAATTAGTTCATAGAATCAGAACTAGTGGACTTCTAATTGTCAATGCAATATATTCTTTTTAGTTCTTTAATTTGACTTCCGTGACATTTAAATATGCTGATCATTTCTTGAAATCAATATATGAGTCTTCACTTAGATATGCTGATATCTCCTGACCTCTAAATCTCCCTTCCTTTTTTTCCCACTAATTCCCTTTATTTGCTCATTTCTTATTTTGATATCTCCCAGATGCAGTCCTTGATCTTCCTCCTAACAGTACCCTGCACTCAAGTGACTTTCATCACTCCATATGAGGGATATAAAATCTAAAGTGTATATCAGAACACAGACATTTGCAATATATGATCTTGTGTCCCTCTACCACAAATCTAGGTTAGTTGATTTGGATTGGGGTCATGGTCTCTGTAAATGAAGGGAAAAAACAAACAAAAACAAAACCCTGAGTGATTCTGATATATACCTCTATTTAGAAGCCCTGAGGAAGATAGTATTAGGTCTCCAAGCTCCAAACCCATAGATCTAGTTGCCTGCTGGGCAAATTCACTGTAAAGATCCAGAGATAATCCAACTTGTTTTAGATTAAAACAGAGATCATCTTCTCTTCTAATATAAAACTGATGAATCTTTTATATTCCTTAACTCTGTCATTAGCATTATAATCTATATAATAACCCAAGTCAGAAACTTGGAGATGCAATTGATTCTTCATTTTAATCAACCTCATATGTAGTCTTTCTTCTCTATTCCCAATGATATCTTTGTTTATAATTTTCCCTTTGTATGAATGCCATATATATATATATGTAATTCAGAATTCAGTTCAAACTCAGTTTTCTAATAATATCTCTCCTGTCTTTTATGCATTTTACACTGCCCTCCTTTCCTTAAAATAATGTTCTTGTTTGTGACTCTCATTGTTCTCCACATATTTCTATCACTTTCTCTGAAATTCTAAAAATATCTATTTGAATATCTTTATAATAGGCTAATATGCCTTGATACAGGAACCATTATCAACTTTTTTTGGTTTCTATTGATTGGCAGAATATCCAACCTACTGTAGAGCCTTAAACAAATGTTTAAATGTGCATGTGTGTACGTATGCATTTAAATTCACATGGATGTGACTAAAGACCTAATGTTACTTTTGTAATGCTTCATTTTTTACATTATTTATAATTTTCTATATTTCTTTATAAGAGGTTAGGTTTTGAAAGAGAACATTTTATATATATATATGTATGTATATATATATTTACTCTCTGAGATTGATATTTTATTTTTAGTTAATGTATGACACACTAAAGTGTAAGAACATTTACAACTTATTTAATTTTACACTGTATATCATTAGTAAAGTCAGAAAGCTATCTATAAGACTTCTTATCTGGTGCTCTTTCAAATGGAAGAATCAAGTCATAAATATCAGGAATACCAAGACAGTTGCCACGAGTTTAAATGTGAGATTTGGAAGAATTTTCAATAGACTCCAATAAGGTTGTGAGTGTCTCCATTTAAATTCTGCTAGAGTATTTAAAATCATTTAAAACCACCTGTTTGTGCATTCAGTTTCTCATGTTGCACACATAAATGTGAGTTTTTGCAAGCAAAAACAGATGCACTCCTAAAATGTGTCAGCACATTTTCAAAAGCCTACTGAAAATGTGTCCTCATATGTCTCCAGACTTTGTTATAACTTACATCAGTGAGCTGTATAAATTGGTTTCCTGAATATCCATTAATGCAAATTACCAGGCCAAGAAAACACCACACAAGGACCTGTAAAATCACAAAATATAACATCTTTCCTAGGAGGGCGCTAAAGAGAACAAAGTTATGCTGGAATTTATTTATCCTACAGTGATCTTGAAAGTAAAGATACCTCATCAGAATATATATATATATACACATACACACATTTTTTAAAAATTCATAGACAGTACTACTTTTTTGTGCTTCAAATACACAAGCTGATGTTCGGTGAGATGCAGAAAGAGCAACTACAGTTTTATTGTGAAAATAGAAAATGTGTTCACCATATATCTTATTATAAGTAGATTGCAATGGAGGGAAAAGAGAAGATCAGGGTTTAGAGGGATGATTAGTTATTTTTTGAGCAAACTATCCATTAAAATGTATTGCAAAATTTCCAGTCATGATTTTTTAAAAAAGTAATGTAGGGACAATTGATCTGTAAACTACCATTCATCTTTCCTCAGTTGGTAGTTCTTAGATAAAATCCATTAGTCTGTACCTACCCAAATTGTTTCTAGAAGGGAAAATGTGGTACTTAATTCCCACAAAGTTCACTAACAGATAACCAAGATAGGACTAAATATGCCTCCCAGTATCAAGTGGCAAGTTAGAACATACATACCATTGCTTCACTTTCTTCTCTAAATTCCTGCTCTACCAAACTCCTAAAGAAATGTATCCCTCTTTTCTTCTCTGCATTTTTTCACTACATCTTTACATTCTAGTTTTTTTTTTTTATTTTCTTAGTTTTTATTTTTGAGAGAGAGAGACAGAGTGTGAATGGGGGAGAGGCAGAGAGAGAGGGAGCCACAGAATCTGAAACAGTCTCCAGGCTCTGAGCTGTCTGCACAAAGCCTGAGACAGTGCTCCGGCTCAGGAACCAGGAGATCAGGACGTGAGCCAAAGTCTGATACTTAACCGACGGAGCCACCCAGGTGCTCCTACGTTCTAGTTTTAAAACATGTTGCAGTAAATTATAGTCGTGATTAGTTTGATGTGTGAACCTGAACCGGTACCACAGTGTCCAGATATTTGGTTAAAAATTATTTGTATGCCCCTATAAGGGTGTTTCTAGATGAGATTAACATTTAAACTGATAGAGATTAGCACATTGTCCTCCTCAATGAACCTGGGCCTCATCCAATCAGTTGATGGCCTGAATAAAATAAAAAGGACAACTGAAGCCTGGGTGGCTCAGTCCCTTGAGGATCTGACTTCAGCTTAGGTCATGATCTCTTGGTCCCTGAGTTCAGGGATGCTTTCTATTACAAGGCCTTCTATTATGTGGCCGTATGAGGTACAACTCAATAAGTCCTTAATTTTTATTTCAACCATATGCTCATTTTACATATATATATATAATGAATATAAATATATTCAAAGTTTATTTTTATGTCTATAAAGTACAATTTTTGCAACGAATATAAAATTGTTATTCATTTCCTCATGTAGACAAATATGTTGCCCCCAAGTCTTTGCTACAAAAAATGAACTGTGATTAATAATTTTAAATCTAAGTCCTTAAACATGAATATCTCTAAAGCACTATCCAAACAATATGAGTCATGTGTCAAACTTATCTACACATTTCATTTCTATGGAAGTTGCCAGATTACTTTAAAAATAACTGCAGGGGTACCTGGGGGACTCAGTCAGTTAAGCATCCAACTCTTGATTTTAGTTCAGGTCATAATCTTGCTCAGTTGAGTTCATTAATTGGGGCCCCATGTCAGATGCTGACAGCATGGTGCCTGCTGTGATTTTCTCTCTCACTCTCTCTCTGCCCCTCTCCTGGGTCTGTGCTCACTCTCTCTCTCTCTCAAAATAAATGAATGAATAAACAAATAAATAAATAAAACTGCAATAACGTATTACCCCCTCAATAGTGCAAGAATGTTTCCATTTCCCCAAATTCTTGACTGCCTTGATATTATTGATACTATTGATTTTATTTATATTTTCAGTTCAACAGAGCCAAAGTGAAATTTCATTATTCAATTTGCATGTTTTTTTTCCTGATTACTAGTAACATTATGCATTTTTCCACAGATGTGGTAATTATTAGCAAATTTTAAAATTTCAGGAGGCTTATAAATTCTTTACACCATAACTATATTAGGACAATACAAAAACTATTTTGGGAAAATTCCAGAATAAATAATTGACAGGTGTGGTAGCCTGGATAATTATCTCCCAAAAGAGAGCTACATCCTAATCCCTGGAGCCTGTCGACATTAAACTATATATTAAAAAATGGTGAGGGTGGTAAATGTTACTTTGTATGGAAAAATATTAAGGATTTTAAAATGTGAGATAATCCTGGATTAATCAGGTGAATCTTGTATTGATTTCCTGTGGCTGCTGTAACAAATCACCACAAAATTGGTGACTTAAAACGATAGAAATTTACTCCCCTATAGTTCTGGAACCCAGGCCAAAATCAAAGTGTTGACAAAGCCATGCTCCCTCTGGAGGCTCTACAGGAGACTCTGTTCCTTGCCTTTCTCTGCTTCTGGTGGCTGGTGGCATTCTTTAGCCTGTACTGGTTATGAAAATATGCATTGTTTTTGAGACCATTTCTTTCCAATTACTAGAGTATGGGCAGTAATTAAATACAATGTTCAGATCTTCTAGTCTCTCCTCAGTGAACATAGTTTGTTTCCTTTGTGGATGCCTCTGGTGCCTACATGGATGGGCTGGTTCATGTAGCATCAAGAATTTTTTTGGATTCTTTCAAGCTCAAGAAGTCATCAGAGGAATAGTCAATTATAGGAGGCCTCTTGGTTTTCCAGCGTCCACGCGAATAGCTCTTCAAAGTGAATTTGCTTCCTCAGGTCTCAGTGTAATGTCCCAGTGGTAAGTCCCAGATGCCTGAGTGGTAACTGATGATCATTCAAGTCCCTCTCTCACAGAAATACTGATGCTTCCATTAGATTATGTCTGTGGAGCATGGAGTCTTAGTGAGGTCCTCTGAGTCTGGCATCTTATAATTCCACTCCGTGTTTATGTTCAGATACACTGACAAAAAGTTCCATATTTATTTTTGAAGCACTTTGTTAAAATTTCTAATATTCTATTTTTAGATTAATCTGATCCATAACTGATATGTTTGCATTAATGTATTCTCCCATCTTCAAGCGTGGCATAGTTCTCAAGTTATTTAGTTGCAGTTTTATATCATTTGGAAAATTTTAAAGTTATCTTTATAATATTTTGTCTTTCATTCCTACATCTTATTTCTGTTTTGTATCTTGCTGTATAAACAGGAAGTTCCAATAATATATTGAATAGTATTAGTGTATCGTACTGCAGATGTGGTTCAAGAACTTCAGAGCAAAAGGAAAGAAAAATCGAAGTAGTTCAAAAAAGGCAATTAGAAGCCCAACAACAGCAAATTACTTGATGGATAAGTGATATAAATAATTTCAAAAACACACAGACACACCACTGAGATGCACTAAAGATGCCCATCTTTTCTCTCCAGTTTTTACAGATCAGCTGATACTCTTATTCCAACTGAGTATATATCCAACATTCAAGGTCCCTGAAGAGTGCTCTGTTGAATGCAAAATAGTTTATTTTGACTGCTGCCAAGACCCTAACATATATCGGCTCTATACCATTTATGCTCCTGATCCCTTGCCTAAGCCTAGAGTCAAAATCTCTTCTCTCTTCATCTCTACAAAATGTCTGACTTACAAAAGAATAAAAGGCCCTTGTAGGTAAGAATAATTAATTAATTAATAAACACATGCATGCAAGGAAAAACAAAGAGTTCCTAAATAGTTGCAATTATATTTTGAAAAACAGACCAATAAGAATTAGGAATTGACTCTACCATATGTTAAGTCATATTTTACAAAGTGATGTAGAGATATTCTTATAATTATAGATTTCCCAGAAAGAGATATACATTTTTCAGTACTTGGAAATGATGTTACTGTCATCACAAGTCAATAGGAAAAGAGACTAATGAGCACATAATATGGGAAAGTCGGCTCATCAGCAGGTCCAAATAAAGTTTTTTCTACCTCTGACCATGTTTAAATAATCTCCAGATGAATTAAAGACTTAAATGTGTGAGTTAACCTAAAGAAAACAAACATATTGGGATATATTTATGATCTTAGGCATATGTTGTTAAAGAAAAAAAAACCTGTGCATTACCTGCATCAATATTAAAGATTTCTTTATTTTAAAAAAGTTGCATTAAATTATGTTAGGTGGTAGACTAAAAGGAGGTACTTATAATGACTACATATGAAAAGGATTGAATTATACATAAAAAGTACATTCTCCATTTGTAGACCTCCATCAAGTATCATCAAGAGAATGTTTCCCAAGTCAAAGACTTTTACCTCTGGGCTTGAGGCTTTCTCTGGTGGAAGCAAAAAAAAAAAAAAAAAAAAAAAAAAAAGAAAAAAGAAAAGAAAAAGGATTTCAGTACTTGGTGTATATTTGTATTTCTAGAGACTTCTATCTGTATTCCCATATTCCCAAAATTCTATATTCCTGCAAGTGCCTCTTTATTTCCTTCCTCTTCACAACTCTACCACCCCTTACATTGAGGTCATGGAGGATGAATCTTATGAATGACTTTGACTCTATTCATGTCAGTCACCAACAGAAGCCGAAGTCAACTCTTCTACTTTGAACCTTAATCCTTACAAAGTTTAGCACTTTATCCACATTTTGCCATCTCTCATATTTTCCAATCTTTTGAAACCATGTCACTTTACCATCTAGACCTCATGGTCAAGAATCAACAAATCTCCTCCATCCTAAGTCTCTGTGTCTAGTTGAAATCTGTGTTCTAGTTGAAATCTGGATTTAACATGATGCTGCTTTCCCAGAAGCCCTGTTGGATGGTAGGGGGGGGGGGTTCTTCCATATCTTTTGTATTAATGAGCTGCACTGCCTAAAACACAGAATATATGCTCATTACATACATATTTTTTTTTGAGAGAGTGAGTGAGGGACAGATGGGGAGAGAGAGAGAGGAGAGAAAGAGAGAGAGAGAGAGAGAGGGAATCTTAAGGAGGCCCCATACCCAGTGTGGAGCTAGACTTGGGCTCGATCTCACTACTGTGAAATCATGACCTGAGCCAAAATCAAGAGGTGGACGCTTAACCAATTGAGCAACCCAGAATCCCTGTGCTCATTCAATTTACTGGATAAAATTGCATAAAGCATTTAACTTGCATTTTCTTTTTCCAAACATTTGTGAGTATCTTTCACTTTTTAATCTGTAACATGCTTTCACACATTAAAATTCTAAATTTCATTAAAAACTATTATTGTTTCAGTTTGCTCAAGGAATAAAAGTTAGAAGCACATAATTTATAAATATGACCTCACTGTCTCAGACTGATTATCACAGAATAATGACTGTCAACATGGTATCCACAAAGAAGCAGCAGCACCTGGGAACTATTGGAAATGCAGAAGCTTAGGTCCACTACAGACCTATAGCATCAGCAATCTGTGTTTGCACAAACCCTCCTGGTGACTTTGATAGCAATTAAACTTTAAGAATCACTATAATATATATATTGAGAATCACAAGACAGATTGATACCAGGATTTTTTTGAAGGTGCTTTTCTGAGGGAGTGTTGCAAAGTAAAAACTGTAGAGAACTAAAAGAGAGCATCTCGGCAAAGATGTGAGTTCAGCTCCAGTCTAGCTGCAGTCTAATCCTCTGGGGAAATCTGCAATGTCCATGAATCTTAACTTGAGGCAAATGAATAAAATTTGTTACTCCTAAATTATAATGGTGTGCCTAGTGTAAAGGTGTAGCCTGTAGACATTTTTGCATAAGATGACTCTAGGAGGCCCAAGGAAATTCTCAGAATGATGCTTCCATAGCCTTTGGCCATCAACACTCACAGAACATTGGGCTGGATAGACTTTTGAAAGATCGTATAAGAAGGACATGTATAGGAGCGCAAAACTGAACTTTATACCACATTTTATTTGAAATTTCTCAGAAAGAGAGTATTTAGGTTTTATGCATATTTTTCTTTGGAAAACAATAAAAGAATATTTCAATCACAGACAGAAAAATTCAAAGATAAAAACTTCCAATGTCTTCAAGATAATTTTAATTCACTTCAATTTTATGCACTTCAATCAGGTGCATAATTTATAGTCTTTTGCAACACTTTTTTTTTAATTCCTGCCAATCCATTTTATCCTCAGTCTTAAAATAAAAAGGTTTTTAATTTTTTAATTTAAAATATTTTTATGAAATGACCTCTTGACCACATAATGAATCTATCCTCTTATCTATTAATTCCTTCAAATCCTGGGTATTTTAAATTGCTCAAGCCCTATTTGGCCTAGACGATTATGCTGTTTCTTGTGATTTTACTCTTAAAAGTTGATAGTATGTTCATTTTAGAATCATGAATTAAGCCATAATCCTAAATAAATTGCTCAATAATAATTTAATCTTCTGAAGGTCTGATTAAGAATGCTAAGGGATTATAAAAAGAGTATGATGACCAAGTATATGGGGACAAAAGTCAATATCTTCAAAACTTTTTTTTAAGTATCCATACTTGGAAATTAATAATATTAATTTTTTTACACTTTCTTTATTCAGAAAGAAAATGTAAATGCAAAATTAGTTCTAAGTACCTATTGAGGTATGATTTAAGCAATTTTATAAATAAACATAAGCATATTGTTGTGTCTTGTATTAACATTAAAATAGCTCCCAAAAGAATTAAAAGACATTGAAATTTGTAGTTTCTACTGATGCAGAGAATCAGAAATAACATAATTCATGCACAATACCGGTAGGCCCATGCTCCTAACTCACCCCCTTTTAAAATAGCTATGTTTAGTCTCTTTTAAAAGTCTGTATATGATAGACATGTTTTTCCCATAGTTGGAATCAAGATATATTTTCCAGTATGCTTATTTCAAATACTTTTCTTAAGATAAGTCTAGTCATACTGGTACTCTGGATTGCTCCCCACATTTTCCACTCCTATTTTTCTTTTCAGTCTAGGTAAAACTCTTTGTTTCACTGTGTGAGGAGATATAACAGGTTGATTAAGAACATGCATTCTGGTGAGAGAAACCTGGTTTCAAATTTTGAGTTCCAGGATGTGAGGTTTGGGGCAGGTTAGTGCAGCTTTCCATTGCCTACCTCTGAGCTTTCCCATAGGTAAATCATGGGAAGGCAATGAGCTACCTGTAGTAGATGCTGTTTGCACCCCACTCAGATTCCCTTTCTATGCGCACATACATCCTCACAACTGCCCTTGTCCTCTAGATAATACCTCTCTGTTTATAGCAGCCCTTTGTCCATGAGGTTGACCACTCTACATCCTTATCCTTTTCCTGGGAGCATATGATAAGCAATGACAGATCTGTGAGTAAGGAAGGCTGACTAGTTTTCTCTAGGGGATACAACTCTGATAGAGATTTGTGCTCTAGAGTTTTCAGCTTGCCACAAAAATAGACTTACTTGAAGCCACACCCTTGCCCAGCTCCTTCCTTTTGTCTATCTTATTTCATGCACTCCCTTATAGGTTTTACTGTAGAATGCCCTTCAATGCATTATGTATGCCCAAATTACTGTCTCAGGCTCTGCTTCTAGAAAGTCTGACCTAAAAATTTTCCTACTGAGAGTAATTCTAGGGGTCAAACACAAAGGATGTGATTCTGGAGCTCAATTATCTATTGGCAAGCAGCCAATGAAAACCCCAACACTGGTGGTCAGTGGAGTATAGATAGTTCTTAGAAGAGTGACTGCTGAGATTTTAATATGTGGTAAAATGGGTGGGATACAGGTATACAGTACATACAAGAGGTACTTGTTTGTGCAGTGTCTCTGGCCTTTTAGAAATAGTGAAGAAATAGTAATTATAAGCAGTAGGGATTTTGGTTACTGCTACTAAACATCATTCATGCTTAAGGAGGGAAAATGACAGGCTCAGGGAAGTCAATCATTAATTTAAAACAAGGTGTGATAGTCAGAGTTTCTTCTTGGCAGCCTTAGAACAGACTCTTACCTCCTGCCCACAGAGCTGAAAGCCAAGCACTGAATCAGCACTGAATTCAAACTAGTACAACTACCTGTATTGGTAAATAAGCCAACAAAAATAGGTTCAATCATCATCTGTATTCTGTGTTTAAGGATTCAGGCAAGTGAAGAATATAGTATAGACTGACTTCAATAAAAAAATTAATTTTTCTTGCTGAAAAAAGATTTACAAGGTATTCATTAAGTATTGTAAATAACTGAGTTTTAAACATTTTAAAATGCTGTCCTCATTTTGCAGAAATGGAGTACTGTCCCTTTTTAATAACTATGCATTATATGCAATCATATTTAGTTTTCACGAATATTCTAGGAAGGCAGGTAGTGTTGTAATGACCTTTGTACAGATAGAGAATATCAGGCAAAGAATGGTTAAAACTTCTTTAAGTGGGGGATGGGGAGAAGAATATAAGATGTTTAAGGAGAATGGGAAGATGAGGACATAAAAGAAAGAAATTTAATTGCAGTTTGCTGTGCTGGTAAGAATTTTTGAGTTCAGCATCTGCAGACTCACTCAGATGATATTCAGAAATGGGAGATTTTACTACAAGGATTTACATAGACTGGAAGAAGAGTCATTTGAAATCTGAGACACCTCTGTATGCTATTATCTCAAATCCTACAAGTTATCTTTATATGCTATTTTTGGAATCTGCTCTTTTCTTATCAATTCCCTTCATAATCTCTTGTACAGATTGATTGGCTTAGTTTATTGCTTATATGCCTAGTGGGTAGAGCTCTCTTTCAAGATCACTGACTAGTTGCTATGATCTATCTATGGACCAGATGCTCAAACTAGTCCCAAGAATGGTTACTTTTGCACATGGTACATTTCTTTGATTTTCCTAAGCAAGACACCTTAAGATAGGCAGCAGATGGGAGTATCATTTTTGACAGCAATATGACTGCAACAGTGGTATACAAATTACATTATTCTAATATTTTAGTGATTGTATACTCTGCTATCAAAACTAAGGCACTTCTGAGAGTGAAATGGGTGCTCCTAATAATTACATCAAATTATATCTCTCCCCAGATGGAATGCATATACACATTTCCTATGGTTCTGACATTTCTTTTAGTCTTCTGAAGTTGAGAGCAAAGAAACTCACCTTCATCTGTTGAGAGTTCTAATATGACATGGTATCATCAATGTTAATATCTTAATCCAGATCAGTGCCTTCAGGACTATTCAAGATTTCAACTGTGAAACAACTTTATGTCTCAAGTGTAGACCCACAGAGTTACAGCTCTTATATCACTAAGATATTTGCCTGTGGGTTGACAGACAACAAAATGTTGGAAATAAGGAAATAATAATAACTTATTATTAAATAAGTTAAAGAACAGAAAAGGGAAAATGTTTATGTGGAATGTTCTATTCTCTCTCAGTGCTTGATAAATTGATTTTTGTCCCCACTTCTTGATGGTGCTTGATAAAGGGTGACAAATATATGGGAAAAAGTTTTGTAGATTTGAAGCAATTAGGAGAAAATCAGTAGGATTCAGAAGATGAGTGAATTCTTAACTATGTGGTCTCAGTCAAATCACTTAAACTCTGGATTTCAGTAGCCTTGATTAAAAATTTATCACTTTAATATGAAATCTGAAAGTATTTACTTTGATAAGCTAATAACATTGGAAAGATGTAATTATGATATCAGATAGAACTGATCTTATGAATGAGACCAGAGTGACATTTGGAGTCATAATTTGCAATTTGTGTTAATCTTGTTCTTCCAAGAAGCAAACACTACCAAGGAATTCACTGGGCAAGGACTATCTATATTAAGAAATTACTTATGAGAAAAAATAGGGATGGATCTGTGGAAGGCTGGGAGTGCTTTCAGACAATACAATTCTGATCAACGAGAAGGTGAGAGGGAAAGATGGTAGAAGTGTCCTAGACTGTGATGCAATCTAAAGAAGAGTCGGTTAACCTCTCAAGGAGAATACAAGACAGACTCAGCCACCCAAAAAACTTTTTTTTTTCTTCCAGGAGCTCATTTACCTTAATGCTAATAATTTGCTGTGCTCAGACATTGTCTTTGAACAACTTATGGGACACATGTCTTTGGTACAAATGTGGCAAAGGATTTCAAGTTCAGAAGCTTTGGTTGACATCTGCTTCTCCACAAAGATTCAGGGATCAGTTCCTTCATAATTCTCTTGTGCCTCTCTACCTGAAAGGAAGCTTCTTATAATAAACTACATCTCTCATTTCTGCAGTTGATCTCTGGCTTATAACTGGGATTTATATATAGTTTCTCTCCACTATCCCCATGCTATATTCCCCTCACCCTTAATAAGTTCTGCATAATTACCAGGTAGTAACCTTCATTACTAATGTGTTCCTATGCTTGGTATTCCTATATACTTCTTCTCAGTCCAGCACACTTCCATTAACAGGTGGAGCAAAGGAATACCAGGAGGTGCCCAGGTAGATCCTCTAAGTTTAACACATATTTTCCCTCTTCCCTTTGTGGAAAAGCATCCCTACACAACAATAACCAAATCAAAACAATAATAAACTCCAAACAAATGAAGAAAAAACCTTATTCTATTCAGAGTTAACTACTTCTGCTAAGAAAGTGTTTTTGATCTTGGCAGCCCATCACTGGGCACAATGAGGCCAAAGTGCCCTGATAACAGCTTTAATTTGTTGTTCAATGGGACCCTTGGTGTATCTCTGGTAAGCTTGTGCTCTGGGGACTCAACACTCTACAGAGCTCACTCTATGGAGCCCAAAGCTTATAGAAGGCACAAAATTCCCAGGCGGGTCATTAGGAGAGATGGTAAAAGAAGCCAATCCACCGCCCATTTTTTAGTTTCCTGGACCATGTATCCCTCTTATTGGGAATGTAGCACAGAAGGATTCTGTAATATAATAAGCACACTATGTCCTGAAGGATTGTACTTCATCTTTTTAGGTGTTATAGTTTCAGCTTCACTATTAACAAAGTCATTCTAGTGTTCTAGGAACATGGTATGGTATGTGATACAACCAACACATTCCGTATTCATGGCTCACTCCTACACCTCCTTCACCATAAAGTATATCCCCTGTCCATACCTGTGGATCAGGCACTCTGTAAGCACCAAAGATTTGCAAGTAAGAAAGGCAAATTCACACCTAGGATAGGTATCTAATGCTGTCAGAACAAATGGCTGGAACTTCTAGGACAAAAGGAATCAACATAGACATCTTGCCAAAAAGTGGCTGATTGGTCATCTAAAGAAATAACACCTTATTGTGTTGCTGAAAAGATGCACACTAACAATATAATCATCTCATAAAATAAAACCTATGGTTTATTTGATCTAGCATCATTAAAATAAAATACATGAATACGACTCTCATTCATGCCAGTAGCGAAGTTCTTGCAATTATTTAGAAGTATGGTCTCTTTTCTCCAGCAGTCAAGCAAGTTACAGATAGGCTATACCGAAGTTTACCTTACTTTATACCTGGCAGCCAGGAGAGCCAAGAGAAAGAAGCTCTGGGAGGGCATTTGTTGCCTTGTATGTACGTGGCTTCTGCAACTTCTTCTACCATAATAAAAGTAAAAGTAAAAAATGTAAAAGCTATTACTGTAGAAGGTGAGCCTTGGACAGGTTTACAACGTCTAGGGGAACTTGGAAAGTCAACATCTTCAGTGACGTCCTTATATATTACCAGCCCTGTGTTTCATGATCCCAGGTCTGTCCCACCTGGGCCTGACTTTAAGTAACTTGGCCTTGGATGAGCATTCAAGTGTCTCTGAGACTTTGTGACTCTAACAATTAGGACTCCAGCAATACACTTCAGAAGATAAAGGCCACTTTATAAGCTATGAAAGAGCTCTGTGGCCATTAACGGCATGTTATCATCCCACAGTCTAGGCAAACTTCTGCAGGATATCAGTACAATAACAATAACTACCTAACTTTGTTGTAGGTATAATTCTCTTCATATTTTTCAAATCCTTATATAGTTGTGCCTATTACAAAAGTTATTTCTCTTCACCAGCATATTTTCCTAGGTTACTTCCAATGAAATCTTTGATATTGAAGTGCCATTCTTCTCAATAATTATTTATGCCCCAACCTACAAAACAAACTTCCAACTTACTGCCTATTTTCTGTGACAATATGTGTGCACACACAAACACACAAAGAGCAATACCAAAATAAGTAGCATCTATACATAGTATTTGTATAATGTATATCTTATGTACATTATATTTGATTCTAAGTGAAGAAAGAGGGAAAGACGGCCATGTAGAAACATTCTAGACCACTGTGCATTCATGCAGTCTAAGGAAAGTTTGGCAAGGCAGCCATGAGACCCCCAGGCCAAAATCAACCATCGGAAGAAGACTTGATAATCTGAAATGAGTGTACTATTCCTTTTGTAAATGAGACTACTGGGAAAGAAAGTACATTATTTTTTTAACATATACAGTATAGTCATTGAAAATTAAAAAAAAATAAAGACTGCCTGATGGCTGGTAGAATCCAGTGTTCTTTCAAGCAATAAATAGTAGGGTTATATTCACTATTTGATTTAGAAACTTAAGGAAGGAAAAATAACTTTAATTATGGAGAGACTTCTTAATTTTTTTAATGTTTATTTAACACAAAACACAGCATGAGTGGGGGAGGGGCAGAGAGAGAGGAAGACACAGAATTCGAAGCAGGATCCAGGCTCTGAGCTAGCTGTCAGCACAGAGCCCCACGCAGGGCTGGAAACCCAAGAATCATGAGATCACGACCTGAGCCAAAGTTGGATGCTCAACTGACTGAGCCACCTAGGCACCCCTAACTATGGAAATACTTAAAAAAAAATGAAACTAAGTAACAAAATATCATTATTGGTACTCTGTGTATTTTAACAATTTGTGTGGCATGGAACATCAGAAACTCATCAAGGAAGGAAGGCAAATTCCTATTTGATCACATGTGGTTTAATGGACAACTAATATGTTTATACCTTTTAAATCATGTGTATGTGCGTCATAAATATATTTTTCAGCTGTTAAACTGTGTGTGATCAGAATACGGACTTGCCTCTTTGTATGATGTATATAGACATCAGTAATAATATACACACATGCATACATGCTTATATGTGCATATATATACACACACAGACTATATATACATATACATGCATATATATACATATACACATATACATACTTGTGAGAAATTACTGAAACTGTCATTACTAATTTAATATTTTAAAATTATAATGTTTTACTCCAATTTATTAAATTATCACTGTTCTATTGCTTATTCATCTTGAAAGGAAATGCTATGTCACATTTTATTTGAGATTTCATTGTTCTGAACCATTGACTATACATATTGGAATGTAGTAAAGAGCAAGGGGGTATGTCCTTTCCTAAAAGTTCTGGATAATGAAGGAAGCCAAGCTGTCCGCAAAGAATAAGCAAAATGGATATTCTATTGTAAATAAGACTTTAGAAATAAATGGCAATCCTGTAAAATTTACTACCTATTCTTTGGCTACACTTCTATAATCACATCTGTGAAATGTGTAAGCTTATATATGTATAAGTGTGTGAATGCAGGTGTACATAACATTTTTATGTGTAAATTTCACACTTACATTGTTGTTAGAAAAATATTTTCTCTTAAAATAAAAGTACACATTTTTCAGTTATAAATAAAGAGAATGCTCTTTTAAAAAGTTGGTGTCCTGTAGTGTAGTTTATTTCTATGTTTCTAAAGCTAACACCACCCTAGGAGAGGAAACTCGATGTCCAGGGACATATGCACTGACTAGATTCCATGGCAGAGTTGCTAAAGAACCTTAATAAGTAAGTTAGTAATTTTACTCCCAAGGTAATTTATTTTTAAATTTAAATGAATGATAAACTACATCGTGTTAATAATTAAATAAAATAATAAGAAAGCCTTGAAAGCATATAAAGCTACAAGAAAGAATATAACAAAAACAAAACATTGTTTTCAATAGTGTTAGTGTAAATTATTTTTCAATGACAAAGCCAAGATTTCCAATTCAGCGCCTATTGTAATTACCTGCTCCTTCCTCTTAAAAATCTTCCTGATTAGCCCACAACCACTGTTACCAACCAACATTCAGATCTTCCACATTAAAATTATTCTTTTTCATTTTTCCTACTGGAGTGTGAAGTATTTAAGATAAAGGGGTTTATCTTAGTCAGTTTTATATCTGTGTTTCCCAGAATACTTCTTGTCATACCCCAAATATTTCCTTAAGGGAATAATAATGCAATGTATTTTTATAGGGCCTTTTCTACTATTTAAAAATGTTATCAACCAAGGGCAGGGGAATAAGAAATAAAATAACAATGTTTTCAGACAATTTTTACATATGTAGATGAACACAAGTTTAACTCATAATGTAGTTTTTTTGACTGCAGTGAGACAGTGTGTATACGTGTGTGAGCTTGTGTGTATACACATCCATCTGCAGATACTATAATTGTGATCTGAAGACCAGTTGGGACTTATATATGAGTCATAGGTGCCTAGACTGCTGGATTGGGGAACAGCAATTCTGCTGCTGTGAGCCTTCCCTGTGACGCCAGACGGAGCTCTGGTTACGTCTCTGCCAGGCCTACAGCAGCTGAGAGGCAAGAGGTGTTTCTCATTCAAATGCTCCACAGCTGGAATCTTGTTTGCACTATCAGCCTATGCCTTTGAGCTCTAATTTTTCAGAATAGACTCAAGAAGACTAGCCATTCAGTTCTTTTTTTTTTAATTAAATTAATCTTACTTTATTTTTTCCTAGTTTTTATTTAAATACCAGTTGTGAACATACAGTGTAATATTAGTTTCAGGTGTAGAATCGACTGATTCCATCACTTACACACAACACCCAGTGGTCATCATGAGTGCCCTCCTTAATCCCCATGGCCTCTCTAACCCATGTCCCCGCCCACCTCCCTTCTGGTAACCATCAGTTTGTTCTCTATAGTTAAGAGTCTGTTTCTTGGTTTGCCTCTTTCTCTCTTTTTTTCCCTTTTGCTCATTTGTTTTGTTTCTTAGATTCTACATCTGAGTGAAATCATAGATATGTGTCTTTTTAATTTTTTTAATGTTTAGTTTTTGAGAAAGAGAGACAGACTGTGAGTGGGGGAGGGGCAGAAAGAGAGGGAGACACAGAGTCTAAAGTAGGCTCCAGGCTTTGAGCTGTCAGCACAGAATCCAAGGCAGTTCGAACCCAGGAAGAAAGAGATCATGACCTGAGCCAAAGTTAGCAACTTAACTGATTGAGCCACCCAGGTACCCTAATATTTGTCTTTCTCAGACTGACTTCATTTCGTATAATACTCTAGTTCCATCTACATCATTGCAAATAGCAAGATTTCTTTTTTACGGCTAAATAAAACTCCATTATATATATGTGTGTGTATATATATATACATCTTCTTTATCCATTCATCAGTTGATGGACATTTGGGCTCTTTCCATAATTTGGCTTTTGTTGCAATGTATTTCTTTAATAGACTTTTACCCCATATCTGCTATAAACCTGTATAACATAGGTGTTAGATGGAGTTTTCTTTGAGATTTAAGTGCAATAGTTTTAAATCCCTATCTCATATAGTAGTGACCATATTAACATACTCTTTTCAGATTCTTGGGGTTAAGGGAAGGAAGCATGTGTTATTTTAAAATGCTGTATATTTCTACTACTCATATATGGATCCCTGTTCTGGTTTATCCCTAATCGGTCTCTTTTCTGACTCATCTGTGCATGTGATGCTATATAAATGAAAAGGTTATAAATCCACAATGAACTTAAAATTGAAGGGTAGGCAACTAAACAATTTTCTTCTAAGCTTTCATCCACCGACCATGTTGCAGGACCACTCTTTTGTTTTGTAACATTCTCTTCACCTCTTCACCAATACATTACCATTAAATTCTTAGCTATATTTTATATTTTACCACAGCATCTTTGGAACTCATCATTGACACTTGAAGATATTTTTCTAAATAACACAAATCTGTACCAAAGTGAAGTTCTATGACAGCTAAGATTTTACCTTGAAGATATAGAATTCTATTTAGGATTCTATTTTCCAATTCTTTCTCAATGCTTATGCTATTGTGTTACCATGTTTACTCAAGAATGAGTAAGTACTTACCAACCATACCTTGAATTAGGTAAGAAAGGGATTATACCTAAAATGTCAATGACGTCACCCTAAATAAGGGCATAAACTTTGCCCAGCGTTTTTGCCTTTAAGTATACAGATGAAAGTAAAATATATAATGTTCCATTTTATTATTAAATATATTATCAAATACACAGCATATTAAGTGACATTGTACATGTAAAATATATAAATTGTATAAGTATGTATATTTATAATATCCAACTATTCTATATAATTGAGAAACAATTGTTCACCAGTTGTTTTCAAGACATCCAGAGTGGCAGGATTTATTGTGAAGAAAATTATAAACCAATATCTTTTTTAATTTTTTTAAAATTTCTTTTTATGTTTTATTTATTTTTGAGAGCAAGAGAAACAGAGCACAAGTGGGGAATGGGCAGAGAGAGAGGGAGACACAGAATTTGAAACAGGCTCTGGGCTCTGAGCTGTCAGCAAAGAGCTGGATGCAGGGCTCGAACTCACAGACCTTGAGATCATGACCTGAGCTGAAGTTGGATGCTTAACCAACTGAGCCACCCAGGCACCCCTATAAAGCAATATCTTTAATGAATGAATGCCATGACCAAGTTCTGAGAACAGAAATAAATAGGAATAATGGGTGATATTGATAGGTACTTGTTCCTACTGTCATCTTTAGTAATTCCTTCAGTTTGCAAACTTAACTTGTTTGTATGTTGCTCTTACTTGTTTCTTCTGAATTTCTCTCTTAGATTAAGTATTTGCAGTATATCATTTTTGTTTTAACAACTTGATTAAGGTATCACTGTCAGAAAATATACTCTGTTAATTAAAAGTGTACAATTTGATATTTTGACATGTGAACTTATAAAACTATCACCATAATGAAGATAATGAACATACTGTTACCTTCAAATAGTCACTCATGCTTATTTATGTCATTCCTCATTGCCCCCAACCCATTCCCTGGCAACTATTGATATGCTTTATGTCAGTGCAGGTTAGTTTGAATTTTCTAGAGTTTTATAGAACTGGAATGATATGACGTATTCGTTTTTGTGTTGCTTCTTTCATTTATCAGAATTATTTTGGGGTTTAACTGTGATATTGCTTGTGTTGTATTTTATATAGTAGCATTCCATTTTAAGTGTAGACATTTAGGTTTGGCCTTTGATTTGCTTCTTTTCTATTAAAACTGAAGCTGATATAGACATTCATCTACAGATCTTTGAATGGACAGATGCTTTCATTTCTCATAGGCGAATATCTAATAACTGGCTCATGTGATAGCTGTATCTTCAAATTTTAAGAAAATGATAAAATATTTTACAAAGTGTTTATACCATTTCATATTCCCACTATCACTGTAAGAGAGGTCCAGTATCTCGAAATGCTTACCAATGCTTGGTATAACAGTCTTTGTAAATTTAGCCATTCTAATAGGAATGTAGTGACATGTTATGATTTTAATGAACATTTCCAAATGAAATATTGTGTTGCATCTTTTCATGTACTTATTTCCCAACCCTATCTCTCATGTGGCAACACATCTTTGAATATTTTGCCCTTTTTTAAAACTGGGTTTTGTTTTTATTATTTAGTTATATTACTAATTAGTTTTAAAAGCCTTTTTAGATTTAATGGAATGTTCTACATAGATATTATTATCTCTAAATAAATACAATTTTACTTTTGCCTTCCAATCTGTATGAGTTTCATATCTATTTTTGCTTTATTGTACTGGTTAGAAATTTAACATGATGCTGGGAAGAGGTGATAAAAACAGAAATCCTAGTCTTGTCCTTATGTTAAAGGTAGTAGCTTAGTCCTTCACCATAAAGTATAAAGTTAGCTGTTGGTTTTCATAGATGTTCCTTACCAGGTGGAAGAGGTCTTAATGTTACTTGTTTCCTGAGAATTTTTATTTCAGAATGGATGTTAGATTTTTCAAATGTTTTTTCTACATGAAATCATCACATTTTCTCCTTTATAGTTTTCTGTAATGAGAAATTATTTGATTGCTTTTAAAATATTAAGACAAAATTTCAGTCTTGGATTTAACCCCACTTGGTCATTATTTATAGTCTTTTATATATTGTTGTATTAGATTTGCTAAATTTTTTTAGAATTTTGCATGTAGGCTCATGTGTAATATTCACCAATAGTTTTTATTTTTCTATAATATCTTTGATTTTGGTTTCAGAATAATTATCATCTCACAGAATAAATTTAAAGTTTTCCTGCTTGCTTAATTTCTTTCCTGTAACACTTTGTGTACAATAGATATTTTTCCTCTTAAATGTTTGGCAGAATTACAGACTTACATGGATGTAATTTGTACTTGAACTTTTCTTTGTGGGAAGCTTCTTTAACTATAAGTACATTTTTGAAATGTTATCAGTTTCTTTTTTTTATTTTTAATGCCAGTATAGTTAAACAGTATTTTATTGGTTTCATGTGTGCAATATGGTGATTCAACAATTCTATACATTACTCAGTATTCATAGTAGTAAGTGTACTCTTAATCCCTTTCATCTATTTCACCCATGCCCCTCTAACCTTCCCTCTGGTGACCATTAATTTGTTCTCTAAAGTTGAGTCTGTTTTTTAGTTTGTCTCTGTTTTTCTTTGTTTGTTTTGTTTCTTAAATTCCACATATAAATAAGATCATAGGGCATTTGTCTTTCTCTCACTTATTTCACTCAGCATCATATCATCTAGGTCAATACATGTTATTACAAATGGCAAGATTTTATTCTTTTCATGGCTGAGCAACATTCCATTATATATTTATGTTTACATTTATATTTATAATAATTTTTCTACTCACATATAATAATTTCTTTTATCTATCCATTTATTGATGGATATGGGATGTTTTCATAATTTTATTACTGTAAAAATGCTGCAATGAACATAGACATGTATATATCTTTTTGAATAGGTGTTTCTGTATTCTTTGGATAAATACCCTGTAGTGGAATTACTGGATCATATGGTAATTCTCTTTTTAGTTTTTTGAGGAACTTCCATACTGTTTTCCACTGTTGCTGTGCCAGTTTGCAGTCCTACCCACAGTGCACAAAGATACCTTTTTTCTCCACTTCCTTGCCAACACTTGCTGTTTCCTACAATTTATATTTTAGTTAATTTGACAAGTATGAAGTGATATTTCATTGTAGTTTTGATTTGTATTTCCCTGATAATGAATGATGTTGAGCATCCTTCATGTGTTTATTGGTTATCTGTATGTTTTCTTTGGAGAAATGTCTGTTCATGTTTCCTGCCCATTTTATTTTAAATAGTTTATTGTCAAATTGGTTTCCATATAACACCCAGTGCTTCTCCCCACAAGTGCCCCCCACCATGACCATCACCTCCCCCCTCCCTCCTCCTCCCCTTTCAGTCCATGGTTCATCTCCAGTATTCAGTAGTCTCCCTTGATCTGTGCCCCTCACTCTTTCCCGCTTTCTTTCCCCCTTCCTCTCCCCATGGTCCCCTGCCAGGTCTCTCCTGTTAGACCTATGAATGCAAACATATGGTATCTATCCTTCTCTGCCTGACTTATTTCGTTTAGCATGACACCCTCAAGGTCCATCCACTTTCCTACAAATGGCCATATGTCATTCTTTCTCATTGCCATATAGTACTCCATTGTATAGATAAACCACATCTTCTTGATCCACTCATCAGGTGATGGACATTTAGGCTCTTTCC